>NC_086284.1:145336709-145670709 GCF_963924245.1 Chroicocephalus ridibundus
TTGAGACCTTCAGCAGAAGTCGTAATATGAGAATTACGTGGTTCTAATGTAATTATGTAAAAGCAATTCTAATTGCTTTCAGTGTGAACCGAGAACGTAACGTTTCATTCTCTGACAAGGCTAAATGCATGCCCTTAAAAGAATTTCTACAGCCTATTTCTTGGCATTTTTTATACTACCTCAAGCATCGCTACGATCTAATGGTGTTCTATAACAGCATCACTCAACAGTGTACATTTTGTCCTGTTAGGAATGATTTGCCAGCTGTCAGGGACTTCTGAGTACAGTCTGCGCTTACAATCTGAAAAGCAGAGGATTGCAGGAACTGCTTGGTGATGCTCGTTTGGCCTCATGTAAGTTGCCTTCGTTTACAATTCATGTTGTACCATCACCCAGTCATCCCGTTGTCATCCAGTTTTGGCTGTTTCCATTTTTTGCTGCCTGTGGTTTTGTGCCAAGGAAACTATCAGCGAAGCACACTTACAGTTACGTAGAGCAGGAAAGCCCTTTGCTCACTGCAGGGTGCTCCAGTACCCTCAGGGGCACCAAGAGGAGATGTATGTGCTGATCCAGCAGCATCAGATTGGTTGAAGTCCTTGCACAGAGGAGTTACGAGATCTTCCACGGCTGTTCTCTTTGTGCCACGTTTTATCCTTTTTGTGCTTGGAACAGGGGAAACTTGCTGCCATTGAAATGTCGGGCTTTACCTTATGCAGCAAGGTGTCCCTGTACAGTTTACAATTTTTGTTTGGACTGGGGTTTTTGTTTTGTTTTCCTTTGCATATTTCCAGCCCTGCATTGGTTAGCTAGGCTTTTAAATTTAGTAAGCGAGGTTGTGAAAATTATATGGAGTGTTTTTTGCAAATCGTGTGTTGTCAGAAAATATGCATTAGCAGGTTTCTTGCTGTGTTGAAGAAATTCTTGTGGCACGTGAGTATCTCACCAGCCCGTGTCATGCTCTCAGGGGGGTCTCAGCATCTGCCTGTTTGTGCCTTGGTACCAGAAGGAAAAGCATTACCTTCCTTTCACTGGAGTATTGAACACATTGTGGAAGAGCAGGGGCAGACGTGTCTGCAACAGCAGAAGGAACAGGAGCAGTCTCTCCCGTGACATCTTATTATTGTCGCTGGGGATGCAGTGGATGGATTATGGAGGGTCATTCATCTAACCCTAATGCAGATTGCACCGTAGTGACCGTAAGCATCGCTGTCTGTAACGGGAACACAGGCGCCCAGACCACAGAGTTTAAAATTTAGGTGAGACAAGCCAGCTGTGGCTTCTAGCAAACCTGAGTAGAGCCAGTGCAGCGATAGGCTTGAGGAGAGGAGAAAAGTACATGGGCTGACCAGCGGGAAAGCATCTTGGCAGAAAAGGACCTGATGGTTCTGTGAACAAGAAGTAGACCAGGAGCCAGCAGTGTGCTCTTGTGGCAGAGGACCTGCTGGGCTGTGTTATGTAGAGCCTGCATGGTCAAGGGAAGCAATCCTTCCTCACTACTCAGCACTGGTGAGACACATCTGGAGCGCTGGCTCTGGGCTTCCCAGTAAAAGCGAGACATGGGCGTACTGGAGCAAGTCCAGGAAAGGGCCGCTAGGATGAGAAAGGGACTGGAGCATGTGCTGGAGGAGGAGAGGCTGAGAGAGCTCTGATCGTTTTCATTGGAGAAGAAAACAATGAAGGGAAAGGAGTGGGAAACAGCAACTAGCTTCCTGCCACAGTATAAAGCTTAAAGTGTAATGATAATGGGGTGTCAGTTTCCTTTTTTTTTTTCTTTTTTTCCTGTTTCATTCTTGATTAGATGGGTTCTTCACAGCACAGCTGCTGCATGACCCTTCTTTCAGCCAATGTATTAGCTGAACATATGATGTCACATCCTCCTTGATCTCCTTGTTTTCTCCATGTGTTCAGACTCCATTATTCACCATTTCATTTCAGAAAAAGGAAGTACCAGTCCATAGAGTTACAGGCACTCTCAGACACGCTAACCTCTTGAAAAGCTTTTCCAGCTGAGCAGTGACTTCTGTGGTGTGTTGAAATCAGGGACAGGTGAGTAGTATTTGCAGTTTCTGTGCCACAACACTTTCAATTTCAGAGGAAGGTAGAGAACGAGGTTTCCTGTGTTTGTTTTCTGTAATAATTGACTGGCTAATGCAGCGTCTAAAATGTCCTCTTATGCGCTACAGAAGCAGAAATGTATTTCTAAATATATAGAATTGTGATTGTGGTAGAAGTTTCTCCTCTTACTAAAAATATGCATGTAACCTCGAAGCTTGCTCACTGTTAGATTAGAGATGCACTTTTCTGCCTTCCCTACAGTAAAAGCTCTGTCCCCTCAAGCCTGTCCCTTTTTCTCTTCTACTGCTTACCAAACTAAAAATGATTTACGGGATTCAACAGGCTGTGGTGTGGATGCAGGGGGAAATAGGTATGTAGAAAGCAGAGGGGGGGTTTTGTCACTGCCTATAACACCCAGAGCACATGCATTTCTCTGCAGGAGACGAAAACGTTCTGGCAACCTAGAGCTGACGCTTTGTGTATCGGCTGCCTCTCCTCTGTTCACCAAGCCCCAGTGCCTGGTGGAGAGTGGTGGCTCTGTGCTGTTGCATTTGGAAACCTCCCATTGTGGCTGACAAGTCGTTTTGTGGCTGACAAGTTGTTTTCTGGCTACATGGAGAGTTTAGTATGTGACCCAGTCGCTGTTACCAGGGGTGAATGACAAATGGCATTGTGCCAGCTGCGTTCTCTGTCCTGTTCCCTGTCCGTTTGGTTTCAGATTAAAGCTTTTGGTGTTTCATGAAGCTCTCTGTTCTGGAGCCTGGGGATTTGGATTTGGAGATTGAGCAGAGGGAAGCAGGAGAAATTATAGAATCATTTGATTGGAAAAGGCCATTAAGATCATCAAGTCCAACAATTAACCTAACACTGCCAAGACCACCACTAAACTATGTCACTAAGTGCCACATCTACATGTCTCTTAAATACTTCCAGGGACAGTGACTCAACCACTTTCCTGGGCAGCCTCTTCCAATCCAACCCTTTCACTGAATAAAATTTTCCTTATATCCAATCTAAAGCTCCCCTGGCACAACTTGAGGTTGTTTCCTCTCGTCCTAAAGGCCACAGTCCTCCTTGCTGCACTTTCACATGCTTTTGCATGTTGACCTTTGGGGCCTCAGTGGTGGGCCTAGGAGGTGCTGGTTCTGCTGTCCTCCCCTTTAAGGGGAGGCAAGGGCAGAAATGCTGATGCTAATGCAGAGAATGTAGCTATAATGACTTCTCTTTTTGTTGCTGCCTTGTTAATGATCTCTTCCTCTCCATCTGTTCCTTTTGCAGGAGGAAGAGAGGAAATAAGGGTAGGGTGGAGGGGGGTTTGCTTATGCATTGCTAGGTGATTCCATTGGCAGAGCTCAGCAGGTCACAGTCAGCATGACCTTTGAATCCTGGGTTGGTGACAGTTGGGTTAGCCAGCACCATCTACCCGAGGAGGTAGAAATGAGGACTTGGCATGGGAGCAGGGTTGGGAAGCAGCCTTGAAACTGTCTCTACCTAGGCAATTCTTGTCTTTATCATCTGCATCCGGCTCCAAAGCTGCCTTGTATCTGTTCCCCTTCCACTATCCATCCATTCTGCTATGCTGCAGTGTCATGAAAAATGAGCCAGGCTCTCTGTAGGGGCAGGTGGTTCATTTCAAAAGGCAGCAACTGCTCGTTCAACAGCCTGGGAGACTGAGGCCTCTTGACAGGATCTGATGACAGCACTGGAGTCTTAGTATTGTGTTTGGTTTGGGGGAAGGACAGGTTGTGGATAAGGACAGAAAACCTCTCATCATGAGAAAAAACTCTCAGCAAGGCAGCAGTTCCATACAATATGTATTGACAGAGCTCCAGGAATATTCATAAGGAGCATTCCTATTTCCTCATTCTACAGTTTTTTGCATATATGTCTCATGTCCAGAATGACCTGAAATTCTAGAAGATGGTAGATAAAGTCTCTAATGCTGTTACCAGAGTTTGTTGTGCACTACTATAAAGGTATGCCATTTGTGTGTCAAATGCTGTATATGCTTCCAAGTGGCAAGCACAACTTACATGAACAATATACATGGACAGAACTGAGGATCAGTCTTGGTTTGTGATAGACAGAAAGGAAGACTTGTCCTTATGTTGTGTTTGAAAGAGAGGGATCCAAAGATGGGCATTTGTTTCCGATGTGGGATCTGAAGGCCCTGTGACTATACAGAGAAGCCACGAGACTGTTTCAGAAGTGACCAACAGGCATAATTTAAGCCTGCTCCCTGAGGTGCAGGAAGGAGGATTCTGCTTTGCCGTGGCACTGTCCCAAGGCTCATGGTCTGCTGCCTTGTCACTAAGTGTCCTTTTCTTCTTTCCTACCCTTCAGATCACAACAGTTGTCTTGAGAGAGCAGGCTCTGACGGGAGCGAGACTGCCCAGGATGTCCAGCTGCCTGCCAAAACTGACCACGGCGGTGCTGAGCCACAGGCTCAGGGCTCTGTTTATCCTCACCATTTCTTTTGTGTTCTTTGCCTCTGTCATGTTCCACTGGAGAACTGGGGAGGACGCTGAGGGCCAGCTCTACAGCTTGCCTACACAAAGCAGGTGTGAACAGTTTTTGCCTTGCCTTCCCAATCCTACTGATGGTGGGCCCCCTCATTCCTCAGGGGATGTGTTTTTTGTGGAGACCTCTGAGCAAATTAACCCAAGTTACCTGTTCACATGCTCTGTGGAGTCAGCGGCCAGGACGCACCCTGGGACAAGGGTCATGGTGCTCATGAAAGGTTTGGCAAATGGGAATGCCTCCTTACCCAACCACTGGGCATTCTCATTGCTGAGATGCTTCCCCAATGTGGAAATCCGGCCCCTAGACTTACCAGAGCTTTTCTCAGGGACGCCTCTGGCAAAGTGGTACCTGCAGTCTGAGCACCAGAAGGAACCGTATTTCTTACCTGTCCTGTCTGATGCCTGCAGAATTACCATCATGTGGAAATTTGGTGGCATCTACCTGGACACAGACTTCATTGTGCTTAAGAACTTAAAGAACCTCACCAATGCCCTTGGTCTCCAGTCTCAGGATGTACTGAACGGGGCCTTTCTGTCCTTTACACCCAAGCATGAGTTCATGGAGCTTTGCATGCAGGACTTTGTGGATAACTACAATGGCTGGATCTGGGCGCACCAGGGCCCAGAACTCTTAACGCGTGTCTTCAAGAAGTGGTGCTCCATCAAGAATATCCAGAACAACATGAGCTGCAAAGGGGTGCGTGCTCTTTCCCCAGAAGCCGTTTATCCTATTCGCTGGGAGGACTGGAAGAAGTTATTTGAAACAATCAGCTCCTCAGAGCTTCACAAGCTCCTTAAGAACACCTACGCGGTGCACGTGTGGAACAAACTGAGCCACGGGACAAGGCTAGAGATCACATCCCAGGCTTTGCTGGCTCAGCTGTATTCTCAGTTCTGCCCTGCCACATATGCGAAGATGAAGGAGGACTCTGAAGAGCAGTCAAGGCCTGCAATGTGACCTGGGGGCCCTTGGCTGCAGGGAAGTTCCCCGACCTGAGGGAAACTGAGTGCCTTTCACCTTCCACAGACTTGATTTCTGGCCTAGGAGCAGGTATTCTGGCTGATGGCTCAGTGATTTTGTACCATTTCCGAAATCTGCCTCGGATCCCACGTGCTTCAAATATACACCAGAACCTGCTTTTGGCCTCTCTTGTTGTCCTTCAGTAGCCCTTGATGCTGCAGGGCAGGGTGAACTTGTTCATCGGTGCCTATCAGTTGCTCCTCTGTTGCTGTTCTCTCAATTGCTCCTCCTGTGTATCAGGCCCGAAAGGCCTCTCCTGTAGTTTCAGCAGCTGTAGAAACCCTTACCTTGCTCTCTGTAACGTTTCTAAGCATGTAAATAAGTGCCAGCCACTGCTATAGGCCACGGTTTATCGGCACTTAGGACCAAATTCCCTGAGTGGTGAAGATTCTTACAGCTGGTGAAGTTTTGGGGAGTATCTGAAAATTGCTTTAAGAAACAGAAAACATTTTAAATCCCTGCATGGCTCGGTGTAAAGTTTTTCTTGTTTTCCAAAGGTACTTTATTTCAAATGATCTTTCCTACTGTTTTACATTTCACAACAATAAGTCATCTTTTCTGCTCCTCCTCAGGAAAACAAATAGCCAAAAGCGGGTTTTTTTACCAATGTCACTGAAGATCCCTGCTTTGTTGAAGAAATTCTTGTGGGCTATGCTATCTAACCAGTCCTTGTCACACTCTCAGAGGGTCTCAGTATCTGCCTGTTTCTGCATTGTTATGAGAAGGAAAAGGATTATCTTCCTTTCACTGGAGTATTGAACACTTTGTGAAAGAACAGGGGCAGACATATCCGCATCAGCAGAAGGACCAGTGCCAGTTCCATGAGTACGAGCAGTGTCCCCCTGACATCTTATTATTGTCACTGGGGATCTAGTCAATGTATTATGCAGGGTCATTCATCTAACCCTAGTGCAGATTGCACAAGCAGGTAAGTGACTGCAGGCGTCACCACCTGTAATGGGAACTGAGGTGCCTATACCATGGACTTCTAAAGTTAGGTGAGATGAAGCCAACTGGCTTCTAGAAAACCTGGGCAAAGCTGATGCAGACCTGCCCTTGATCTGATGACCATTCTCACATCCGAATGTGTTTCCTGTGTGTCCAGGGCACTGTAGTTGTAAAAATGCATTTGAAACTAATTTCTTATGAAATGATGAGAGGAGAAAAAAAAGTACTGTGGTTCTGCTTGTGCAAAGTGTAAGCAATGTGTGGCTATTGCTCTTTCATATATGCAGTAGCTAACAAATAAGAGAAATATGTGTATCAATTTTAATATGGCCTTTTCCATATTGGATTCCATAAATTGAATTATTTGCTGAAAAGTACAGTGTTATCATGCACAATGGAAGGCTGATGTAAGTTTGATTCAGCCTTTAATATAAGTGATCAGCAGTATGTTTCAAGGTTTGTCAGGCACTGGGCCATGGCACACTATTGATTAAACGCTCCATTGCAGACCAAGAGCGAGAGAGTCATCAATTTTTACTCAAAATTAGTTATATAAAACAACATATCAACTTACTCTGCTGCCCAGTCCCGTGTTCCACCCCGCACCCACCCCCCCAAAAAAAAAAAAAAGAAATGTTGCCTGATCACTCTAACTACTAGTCTTCACTACTGGTGCTGAGGAGTACTGGATATGCTGTTCTAATGTGTTGCCCGTGGCAGCAAGCAACCACCTGTAGCTCATATTCCTCTATCTTCACTGTTTCATGCATGACACTTTCTTCAGCCAGCAGGAAAATGACAGTGTAAAGGGCAAATTCAAACTCCAGGCTCACACTAGGAAAGGTGCTTCCAATTGGCTTGACTGAGCCCTTCCAGCTGAACTGGATGCTCATCAACTGGTCATCTTTGTCAGGCTGAAAGCATAAACAAAACAACAGAATAATCTCCAGCACAACTGTGACCAGACAGATACATTTTCTGACTCCATATTTTTGAGAGCGTTCCAAGATTCAATCATCCTTGCTGTGCCAGAGTGCTATAGCTGAAGCACAGCCTTTTCCCTGTGCTCTGGAGCATACATGATCATTTATCTCAATTGAACTTCAGCAGTGTTGTGGTTCTGTAAAGACCAGCACTAATTTTTAAAATAGCTTTTGCAAAAAAAGAAGCTGGACTTGAGGGCATGCTAGTATTTTTTCTGCTTATATACACCTGGGCAATTTAGGTTCAAAACAGTTGAGCCTATGATTGCATCACTGTGCCTTCGTTCACTACCGCAGCTTTTATCTCTGGATCCATTTGTCTTGTTTGCAAAGGCGCCCTGGCTTTGTTCTTCCGAGCAACATATCCCTTGTAGTTGCGCTTTTCCTGAAGGTAAAATATCACCCAGTTGTGCAAACCTAAGGCATTTACCAGGCATTTCTCCAACAAAAACATGTTCAAAACCACAAGAATCAGATCTGTAATAAATCAGAGAATAATATATAGGGGTTTTATGTGTTTAAATAATACAAATTGGCAGAGGTAAAAGGCAAGAAGATGCACAAGCTTGCTTAGGTTGATTTATTTGTCTGGATTTGTCAGGTTTTCTTTCTTTGCACAAAACTTGCAATGAAATTGAGCCACAAAGTCTAAATTTGTATTTGATGATGAAGGTTGCTAGTAAATGTCACAGATGCATCCCTGCTGCTTATCCAGATTTTAGCAAGGCTTCTGACACTGTCTCCTGTAACAGACTCATAGACAAGCTGATGCAGTACAGATTAGAAAAGTGGAAGGTATGGTGGGCTGAAAAGTGAATGAATGTCTGCGGTTGAAGGCCTGTGATTAGGGACGCAAAGTGCAGCTGGAGGCAATTCACCAGTGGTGTACCCCAAGGATCAATACTGTTAGTATCTGATCAGTAAGTCCTTAAATACAATCTGTGTGGCAGCAATGAACACCTCATTTAGGCCATATTCTGAGGCTGTCTTCCAGTTCTGTGTGTAATAGATGGTACTGGGGCTTACATTTACATAAGTCAGAATAGTGTAGGGATTATCAGGGGCCATATCCATCAAACATACCTGTCTCCTCCTTTCCTGGCATAGAGCTGGAACCAGAGCTGCCCTCACCAGACACAGGATTGTGTGGCTCAGAGAGGAGTGGGGGGAACAGAGAAAAATGGTGTTCCCCATTATGCCAGCTGTTCCATCAGCTTAATACAACTCTATCCGGTGAAAAGAAAAATCAGGGAAGGAAACATATTCATAGACATGCTTGAAGGATAGCCCCCAAGAGAAATGCAAGAAGTAGCTTTGGACCTAGTGCTATCTGAAAGGTCTGTAAGCAAAAGAGGAAAGATGACTTTGACACCTTTTTCAATACATGGAATAACATCAAAGCAATGACAAGAGTCTCATCCATCTCCCCTTGTAGTGGAAGAACCACAGAGAAATTCAGATTTTGTCTAAGGCACAAAAGGATGTTCTTCTGGAGGCTGAGGCTACAGGTAACCTTTATGCAAGTGTTGTGGAAACTACCTTCAAATGACATGTTGCCTGATGATCCTCACCATCATCCAAATCATGGACGATGATGTTATATTTTAGGCAAACACATAAAAACCAACACAGGTTCTTCATGTCATTTCCACCATTAACAAAAGAATGGGTCTCACTTGCAAAAGTTTTTATGCTCTTCAGGCATTCTTCATTTGCATTGTGAAATGGATGTCTGGCTGTGCTGCCCTGGACAGCACTGACACCTTGCTGTGCGGCATCTGCATTTCCCTAGGAGAAAGACCAGAGTAAAACAATAAAAGAAGTAAGATGTCCTTAGAGGAGACAGTGCCTACCTTTATAATAATCAAAACAAAACCCATAATGCTTGCTATCAGGATTCTTTGTTATGAATGGTCTTCCTATGAAACATTGCAGAAGAACTGCCAGCATAAAGAAAAATGACATAATCTCTGACACTGTAAGAGCCTGAAATTTCTCTGTTGACTCATTTTCAGAGACGATTGTGATAACCCATGTGACAGCAGCTCGGTTCTGATGAGTAACCAGCTGCGCGACTATGCTATATACATCACAAATAATAAAGAGAAGTAATGTAGAGCCAAGGCTCCCTCCCACCAAAATAAATAAAAGGGAGATTTGGGCATCTTCATTTGCTGTTCTTTTGTAACCCACAAACCCACTGCATATAGTTTATGAGGCCATGCAGTGCAGCAGAGGGATTGTTTCTCTCCTGAGACTCTGCTCCCCAAGCTAGCCAGTTTAATTCTCCTCTCCTCCATGATAATGCTTAAGCGATCCAACTTCTGAGTAGGCTCCCTCAGGCTCAGCCTTTGTTTTCTCTTTCTGACTTCATGACCACAGCCACAGCCATCGCCCCAGTGCCGGGGAGATGTTGAGGTAGTTCTGTGCAGCTCCACCAGCTTTGGACTGGTGCATCCTGGTGCTCTGGAATTTTCAAAGACTTCTGGTTGGCAACATCTAGGGGCATTTCAATCAATGTTAATAATAAGCACATCCAAAATGGAAAGAAGGCTTTCCTGACAATTTTCAAATTTCTGTTCCAAAAAGGGCATTCTAAAGAAGAGGAGAAAAGATGAATAGCAGTTTGTTAACATGGGCGAGAGGTAATTAGAAACTTGTTCTGAGAAATGGAGAAACCATGTGGGAGAAGTTTTCCCCACACACATTTTGGCCTGAGGTAGATTCCCCTTTTTCAAGTTTATCAGCAACAGAAAATTATAATATGAAGCAATTGTTGAAATAAAGTGTTTGAGCACTTGCGTGAGTACAAAATGGGATACTGAATATTCAGTGTCCTGCTGCAATTTGTGGCCAAAACACATGGTAATGTTTGTGCTACACTGAGCTGGCAAGGAGTGAAATGGCTGCTCAGCAAATCTGATACTCACTTCTCTTTCACAGTTCCCTGTGACTGGTAGCAACAACCCTGAAACCCTCCTCACCCACACCTCTGTGCTACTCCTAACTCTCCAGGAGAGACCCAGGAATTCCTCATATTCCTCCCTTATTCCTCCAAGAATGACTTGGGACCTATCTCCCCTTCTGCCTCACTGCAAATCACCCAGACCATACACACAAGCAGTCATACACATACAGAAACATCCAGGGTGGAGGGGACCTCAGGACCTCTCTAGTCCTGCTCAAAGTATGGTCAATACTGAATTCAGACCATATTCCTCAGGGTGCCATCTTGTTGGGTCTTGAAAACCTCCAGAGATGGTGATTTCACAGCTTTTGTGGGCATCCTGTTCTGATTGCATTTGTCCTTGTTGAATTTCGTGATGTTCCTGTCTTAGCCTATTCCTCCAGCTTGCCTAGGTCCAACTGAAGAGAAGCCCTGCACTTGAGTATACCAACTTCATCACTACAGTTTGCTGTCATCTGCAAAACTGGAAAGGTTGCACTCCATCTCCTCCAGACCATTGATAAAGATATTAAATGTTATAGGACCTGAGAGACTCCACTTGTAACCAGCACCCAGGTATTGTGGACCATTAATGTGTTCTCTGTACTGTTCCCTCTCCTAAGTGATTCTTCATCATTAGGAAGTCCTGCCTATGCCATTAGTGGAAATGACAAAGCATAGGCAACTCTTTTAGGAAAAGGCAGTTTTGCAGACACCTTTTTCTATAGTATCATACTGCCCTTAATCCTCATGGTTCATGTTCATATCTAAAGAATGCAGATAACCTGTAAGGAAACTTGAGCCTCCCCTAAGATTATTTTAGAGTATATTTTAACACAGTTCTTGTCAATAAGCCTTCCTGCAGTTTTCCATGCACTGAAATAAAAATGAAGATGGTGGTGTTTCATTCAGGAGGACTCTATGTACAAACCAGAGGCATCCATGAGATTGTTATCAGTGTGCCGCAATCCTACACAACAAAACAGGAAGCAAAGAATTCTCTCTATGTTGCTTTTCTAGCAGCAATCTTATATACACTCTTTCTAGCTTTTTTCCTGCAAGATTCCACACCTAGAGATGCCTTCCTTTGCTCATATGTGTGGTTAAATTATCCTAGCATAAAGTTAGTGTGGTGAAGGATGACTAAGACTCTAAAAACATGGTCTGCATACAAGAAAATTCTCTCATGCATTGATCTCTGATGCATATACAAACCTAACCAGGCTGGTCCTTTCCTCATTTTAATGGAATTTTGTCCTGCATAGTAGTGTATATTTTTCATAAGACTATCCATCCATCTATCGAGATCTAGTAAGGGTTGTTATCGTGATGAACCGCCCAAAGTTAGCTCCAGTTTCAAGAGCATTATGTCCTCACTAACACATAAGATCAAGACAAAGAACAGAGTGGAGAAGAAAGAGAAGGGGATTAATCTTTAAATGACTGACAGTTGAACTAATCAGTTATAAACCAGCACATGCATCGAAGCCCAGAGAAGAATCACTTGATAATTTTGAATTTCTCCTCCAAAGCAGATGTTCCCAAGAAAAGAAAAAAAGTGCAGAAATTTGTCAACAATGGGCATTTATTTCAAATAGACATTTGGGAAACTTGCCATGATTTTGCCATCAGTTCTCCCAGACTGAACCAAGGCACCTTCAAGCCTGACTCTCAACCTCCTGATTACTGTTATGTCTTCTTCTATTCTGGCCGGGATGGAGATCCTCCAGCCAGTGGCAAATTCCATGCTTTCTATCAGAATGAGGAAACAAATATTGTGGTAAGGTCACAAACAGTCTTCTGACGTGGCAGCCTTGATGTAAGGCAGCCAGGAAGAGCAAAAAGTGAGCCAGGCAGGCATCTGCCCCATTGTTTGCAGGGAGGGAATCGAAGTCATAGCAGAAAAAAAAGAGGGCATTAATAAACTGGTGGGAGATTAGGCTAGAAGCGGTACAGCAAGATTTTATGTGCCTTCTCCCGTCCTAGATTGAACTTTGTGGCTGGCTCAGAAACTGCTGGTCTAAGCTCCATATTGAAGGAAACAGAAAGTAGCAAACGATGCCTGGAGAACTGGGGCTTTTTTTTCACATTATTGAGCAATCCTTTTTGTCCAGAATTGTCAGTGTAACTGTGGGATGGAGCTTATATAGCCTAAGATTAAAATCCTGAAAAGCAAAAGCAATCTGCGCTTAACTCCTTGACAGCTTGTTGCCCAAAGGAATTTATATCCCTGAGTTAAGATCCAAAAGCAGTTAGTTTACATTAATGCACCAGAGGATAAGTTGCAGCAGCATATTATGCTCAGCATTATTTAGAGTGAAGAAAGCAACCTCCTACAGAAGAGCAGGGCAGACAACCATAACTCCTTTGGCTGCCACACCTCAGTCTGCCTGCAGCTGGGAATTTGAGCCATCATGTACATCAGCTACGCTGGAGGCACTGACAATCCGTTTTCACTTGGGCTCTGCAATACTTTGAGATCATTGTTGATGAGAAATCTACAAGATCACTTGAATTTTGAACTGGGCTTGAATAGGTGTCAACACCTGAAAGACTAAAAATTCTAGTATATGGGAGCCTAAGGATATGTTTGTTGCTAGGGTTAAACACGAACATGAAGGAAGATTTTTCTCGGAACAAGCGTGGATACTTGCATGGGTCTTACCATGGAGCAGGAGGAGGATGTCACAGAGGAGCTATATTCAGCCCTTGCCCAAACTGCAGGCTACACTTATGCAGCAGTGGTGTGGCTTGTGGCATCACATTATCAATATTGGCTGTGCAGCCCAAACGAGGCACCTGCTCAACTTCACGGGGAGTTAGCCTTAGGGCATATCACAGAAGCCACCACCAGCAGCATTTTTATTTATTTTTATCTGTACCTTCACATTCTTTCCAACGTCTTAAGAAGAGCAATTCCTTCTCAAAAGAGCTTACAAGCCAACACTAAACAGAAAATTGTTCATCTCACCAGCTCAGCTAAAATCCAAAGAACAGGATCAGCACGTTCACAGAATAGTACTGGAGATTACCTTGGTCTGACCTGAATTTATTGGATCACTTGTCTCCTGGTGTCTACTCCTCTGCATCAGCTTATCCCATTTGTTTGCGTACTACCATATTATGTTTAATACAGTTTTCACTTGGGAAGTAACTACTAGTGGCGGATAGAAGTCGGCTGTCTGTTGAACATCCAAGGTATGTGAAATATTAGGGGGGGATATCGGTTGTGTGGGTTTTAAATATTTTTTCCATATATATAGTATTTTATATACATACATTTTAGCATGTATGTTTTTTGGTAAAAGTCACCTATACAGGAAATCTGTCATCCCTTCAATACCTACTGTTTGTTCTTGGTCTGCTCTTGGCAGATTTTTCCTGTGTTTATAAAGGACTGTAGGGGTCTGTGTGATCTTTCGTCCTCTGGAAATGTTATGAAATATTGCATAAGCTCATGGAGGCAAGCTCAAGGTGTCTACTTGACAGAGGAGAGGGTTACAGCAAGAGCGTACCTACAGAGTTCAACCCTCATATTTATTTAATAAATATACTTGTACTAAATACATTCCTCCATTCAGAAAATGTGTCCTAAAACTTTAAAGACACTTAATTTTATAAAATAAAAGCCTTTTCTCTCCTTTTTCTTTGCTGGGTGCTACCACAATATCATCATGGACTTTTCCTCTCCTTTTTATTTGTTGTCCCTTTAGTTTCCAAACAGAGCAGAGCACCTGTGTGCGTTGTAACTGAAGATTAGAATAAAGAGAAGTATATGCCTGACAAAGCAAAGAACTTGTTTAGCAACTTACATAGTCATCCTGTAAAAAGTATTTCTGGACAGTATTTCTTTAAAAAAGGTCTATAAGCTTAGCTTACACATATGAGGTGAGACAACTTCAAAGAGAGGAAGCCCAACACCTTCATGCAAATCCATGACACACAGCATTTAGGTAAGGTTTTCCTGAAAACGCACATTGTGTATTTACTCTCTGGTTTTCAATACAATTGCATGTATGACTCAAACCAGAGATTTTTATCATTAATTCTCAGTCCCCTCCATATGGTGAAATCTCTCAGTTGAGGTTTGTGCTTTCACATAGAATAAATTATTTCTGTGCAAGAAGTCTGGCCAGTTGGATTTTGTCCAGTTGGAGTCTTGCTTGGATGTGCTTACGTGCACAAAGAACCACCCCAATAACAAGGACACTTACTCTGCACTTGTAATTGCTGAGAAAACTTTGGGGGGAGGCTCTTTGCAATAGAGACTCTAATGCACCAGCAGTGCAGCTACAGCAAAAGAATCTAACATCTCCATTTCATTATAGCTTTTAAGTGAAACATTCACATGGTGTGCCTGTTTTTCCAAATTATTTTCTTGTATGAAACCTTCATTTTATCGAGAGCAATGCCCCAAAAAGTCTTTTATTGCTATAAATCAGATATGACTCAAGACATGAAGAGAATTAAAGGGTCAGTGGCAAATCATGTGAGCAAGTCAACAGTGTCAAAGCAAGAAAAACATGTATTGCAAATGCAAAGAAGGTTTGATTGAACGTCTTATCTAAAGTAATTTTACCTTCAGAGATCCTTTGAACAACATCCAATTTTAAAGCGCCTTTAATCTTGGCATAGAGAAGAAAAGCATTTGGAAAATCCGGTGAGCAGCCATTTACAAGAAGCTGCCAATCATTTAAAATAATGTTGTGAGATACATCGGCTTACGTGGCTGATAGAAGGTACCAGCAATTCTCTAGATTTTCCTCTTATGCCAGTGTGCATGTCTTTTACTTGACTCCAGTGATGTTTTTCTTAGTTTAAAGTTGGTATTTGAAATACCACAGGATAAATAAGACAGGTTTTGTAGGTGGAAAAGAAAACACATTGTCAAGGGACAAACATAAAAGTGGTCAGTTATGTGGCAAACACTCTGCAAGGTCTTGGGCAGGCAGGTGATACTTGGAGAACTGATTCTACATGATCAGCTATGTTTAAGCAAAATCCGATCTTAGCATCACCTTATTTTAGCTAAAACAGCTTATGATTCAGTTGTCTCACCAACTTTTTACACTGAGGCAAGTTAGTAAAACAGAATAGAACAGGAAGCAGGGTTATTGCAGTGCTACGTTCTACATAACTCCCTTTTACACATCTCCCAGACGAATATATTCCATCCCGGCTGCCCTTCGCGTCAGGGAAGAATTAGTATGATTTTTCTCTTACCCATTAGCCATGCCAAGAAGTTGTTTTTCTCTTAGTAAATACACTGAGCAGAGAAAATGCAAGCTGAAGCTCAGAAATCCTCCTGGTGGTCCAAGGCATGGAGCCATCTCCCTCTTACACTCCTCTTGCCCACTCAGGACAGTCACTCAGACTGACAGGCAGCGCAGGAAGGCAGGAGGTGCCAAAACCCATAGGAAGACACGGAGTGTAATTACAGTACCACGTCTCATGTCTCTCAGCACAGGCAAGCTCAGACCGGGAAGTCAGAGCCACCTCTACCAGGCTCCTGCTTCGCCTTATCTCCACAGACAATCAGTATGGCAGGGAATACAGAAGGCAACAGCAGAGAGATGCACGGCGACCGCTGCCTGCTCCCACCTGGGCTTTCAGATGCGAACCTGAGAACCTTGTACGAACTACAGACATGAGTCACAGCATTCCGTCTGGAGTTACGTTGGATTATTTGTTAACACATTTTAGATCTCTGCATGATTTTGGGGCCAGAAATAAGCTCTTCAAGTCTGAAAGCCTTGACTGAGATGGATTCTAGTCTTGCTGTTCTATATACAGTTATTTGACAATAGAAGGGAAGATGATAATAAATCAAGCATCAAAAAAATTATAGGTGGGGAAGAAAAATAAAAAAATGTGTGCTTCTCTATTTACAGCTGCAATTGCTAGTTGCAACCTTGTAAATATAAGGAGGCATTTTAACCAGGAAATGTTTTACAAAGGCAGCAGTTTTCACGCGTCACTGGAAGCAAGTGGTGGCAGGTGCCAGTAAGTACGGGTACCCACTCCAATGCCTGTCTTGGGAAGCATGCATTCATTATGGGGCTAAATTAAGCTTCAGATGGTTTAAAGCTTATTTTTGTTTGATTGATACTTTTAAAATTTTCTTCATAATAATAATTAATTCCTGAAAAACATAGCTTTAGGTTTAAACTGTGTATATGTGGTTTGATCTTAGGCTCCTGTTTATAAAGACGGTTCTGCATCTCTGGTCCATGTACCCCTTCAAAGAATCATATTAGAGCCATACTAAGATGCTGGTAATGAGGATGCCTGCCACATGGAATTGCATAGGGGCTAGGACATGCAGCTAGCTCGCTTCAAAGGGAAGTTTCATTCTGACACTGGTAGGAGAAATTAATGTATCTCAAAATTGAATATCCTTAATTTTAACAGATTTTTTCTATACCGTTTTTTCTTACCATTTATTGCAGTGCTGGGTACGCAAGATAAATGACAAAAAGGTGCCTGTGCTTATCAACTGAATGCAAGAATTCTTTTCCAAGGCTTTCATTTAAAATACAAAAGCCAGTCGACAAATTTTGTGCATAACAAAGTTGTAACTCCTTTATTCACATTAGCAGAAAGAGCCCAGATGTGAGCCCAGGGAATTTCCATTTACAAGCAGCATCATCACAGGAGTCAGCAGATTTAAGTTAATCTTTGATAAAATTACAGGTCAGATCATTGCTAGCAATTTCATAATCAAACATGTACTTAAATCTGTTGTAAAATTTCTGTTCCATGATTGAGCTAAGAAAAACTTAAGGATCCCAAAGCATGTAAAAGGTTGCATTTGCCGACAGAAACAAAGTTCTGATCAAAGGCAAATGAGATCAGCACAGAATCTGGATCATTCCCAGGTCCAATGCAGGCAGCAAGAAAACCTGAGTGTTCAGAGAGCAGCCTTGCCAACGCTGTAGGTTGGCCTTCACTATTGAAGAGATCAGGCAACACTTTGTCAAACCTGTTGCGTGGGGCAGTGTAAGTTTGCTGTGCAGGGCAAAGAGCAGAGCAGAGAGCTGCTCTCGGTTCCCCTTTTCTGGCACAAGGGAATGGGGAGAATATTTGGCACTCTCTCACTCACATGTGAATAGCATTTCCAAAGGAATGGGGCAGTAAACTTGCGGAAGATGCTTTGCCTAACAAAACTGCCATCTCAAGCATCAGATGCTGACCTTTGCCAAGGTGAAGGATCAAGGAAACCCTGTGAATAAGACCTGTTTCTAAAGCATATAGGCTTCTCTGTGCATTTCCAGCCTAAGTATTTTGCTTTTTAACCAAGGTGGCCAATAGATAAGTGCTGGTTTGTCACCTCTAGTCAGGTGCCTAAACTTCCTTGAAGAGGGAAAGGGATCATTCAGAGTTAATTTAAACCTCTTTGGTGGATCTAGAGAGGGTGAGCAAAAACAGTGTGCTTTACAGGCTTCTAGACCAAAGCAGCCAGGGCTCACACATGCTCGAAGGACACATTTGAGCTGGACAGGCTCACTTGGGGAGACTGAGTAAAAGTTGGCAGCTAGAGCAAACACCATGCGGATCTATAGCAGGCTCAGTCCTTTCCCAGGAGAAGACAAAGCAGGGCTATGGTCACGTTTTGTCTGTGGATATAGGGAAGAGAAAAGTTTCTGAGACACCGAGTTTATCAGACATTCCTATGGGAGCTTTGGCTGTTGCCACCAAGTCTCCACAAGCTGAGCAACACTGAAAAGCAGTGGAGACACAGCCTGGGCAGGTCAGTGACAACCTAACCAGGTCACAGAACCACGGAATCATCTAGTCCAACACCCCTGCCAAAGCAGGTTCACCTAGAGGAGGTTAGACAGGAACGCATCCAGGTAGGTTTGAATATGTCCAGAGAAGAAGGCTCCGCAACCTCTCTGGGCAGCCTGTTCCAGTGCTCTTGCACCCTCCAAGTAAAGAAGTTTTTCCTTATGTTCAGATGGTATTTCCTGTGTTACAATTTGTGCCTGTTGCCCCTTGTTCTGTCACCGGGCACCACTGAGAAGAGTCTGGCCCCACCCTCTTGACAGCCACCCTTTAGATATTTATAAGCATTGATGAGATCCTGTCTCAGTCTTTTCCAGGCTAAACAGACCCAGGTCTCTCAGCCTTTCTTCATAAGAGAGGTGCTCCATTCTTTTGGTCATCTTTGTAGCCCTCTTCTGGACTCCAGTAGTCCCTTGTCTTTCTTGAAAGGTCAGAGCTCAACGAGAGCAGGGACTCTGAAGTCTCCATCCTTCCCTAAGCATTCATTCTCAAGCTGGAGCCCCACAGTTTGTCTCCCACCAAGCTCCATGGTCCAGCCTGTCTCTTAGTTATCTCCCCAGTTTCCTAAGCCTCAGCTTCTCAATACTGAAGTCCGCTCTAGCCAGTGGTGTTATAATCACTCCACTTACTTGGGAGTCTCTGGCGCAGCAGCAGTCCTCAAAGAGAAAAGTAAGAAAGGATTACACAGCCAGGCCATGTTTTTGTCATGGAAATGCCAGGAGTAAATAATTCCATTCCTGCAGCTAAATGTCTTGGTAAAGTCTAGGTATAGACTGTGCAGTGACATGACCTGCTTCCTTTGGGTTGGTCTGTTAACCTGCCTTTATCTACCAGTGCTAATTCCCAGGTTTAACAGGTAAACCACGGCTGACATAACCATGGGTGACTTACGAATGTTCTGACACCCAGATGAGCTGCCTGCTCAGTGAGCATCCCAGAGGTTGGGAGAAAGCTAGTGCTTGGGGATGCCGGTGGCTCAGTACCCCTGTGTGAGCTGAGGGGCCAAGAGAGGAAATTTTGTATTGTTTTTTTTTTTTTTTTTAAATCTTAATATTAGGACTGTCAAGCATTTGCCTACCTTGATTTTGTAAGGAGAAACTGTCTAGGAATCACCGAGGCCTGTTTACTGCAAGTTAAGACATATTAATTAAAGAGCTTTGAAGCCGTTCATGTTTAGCACAAAGACACATTTGCTTATTAGTCATTAATTTGCACATTATTGATGTAAATCAACGTTTTAGGCAGCCTGGCTGAAACATCCTTTCTTGCTCCACACCTCAGTCCTTGTGCTTTTTTGGATAAACATGGCCATTAACGCATCGGGCCGTTGGCCATCACCAGCCGAGATGAGACAGAGCAGACTGATAGAAGGACTCAACTGTGCCAGTGCGGGGCATCCCAGGCACCTTTCTCTTTCCCGCGGGCTGCCTGCAGGTGCTGGCTTGGAAGCAGAACAAGCTGGGCAAGTTAAGGCTTGAGAAGTTTATTTGATGCAATAATGAATTGTGGTGCTGACATACAAAAGTTATGCTTGTCTTATCTCGAAAAGATAGTATGGCCTTGATCACTGGTTAGAAAAGGAGGGTACTGTCATTTTATTACCTTTGCTTCTCCCCCATGGTTATTTATGCTATTAATAAAGGGCAAAAGGGCGTTATGCACGCCGTTTCGTAACACCGCGAGGGCAGGCTCACGGCAGCAGCAGCACCAATAAAAATCACGCCGGTGCATGCTCTGTGCCGGCGGGCAGGGGCGCGGCAGGCGAGAACATGCACCGGAAAGAGGCGAGAGCACGACAGCGGGATCTCATTCTTCGTGGGATTGCTGCTCTTTGCGCCGGCCCGCCGGCAGCCAGCCGCGCCCCGCCGCCATTTTCCAGCGGCACCGCCTCAGGGTCCCGCTACCGGAACCCGCCGTTGCCTCACAGCGACCGGCCAGGGCTACGCTAGCCGAAACACGGCGGGGGGAGGCGGCGGGCAGCGCTCTCCCACCTCCGCAGGGAGAAGCGGGACCCGCCGCTTGTTCACCGGGCGAGGGGCCCAGCGGCCGGGACACCCCCGACCAGCTGGACTCCCGCTGCAGCGGTCACCGCCCCAGCCACCTCGGACCTGGCGGCGGACCCGAATGGGGTGGCCACTAGGGGGCGGTAGCAGCTCGGTATTGATTGGCGGGGCGACGTCGCGGGGCGAGGTTTTCCCTTCCGTTCCGGGGCAGCGATGGGGGCACAGCTCAGCACGGTGAGTGCGCCTGGGTCCCGGCGGGGCCGGGGGCGCCCGGGCCCTGGGGATGGCGGCGGCGGGAGGAAGCGGGCCCTGTGCCTCCTGGCAGCGGGCGGTTGTGTGTACCGGCTGCCGTGGCGTTGTGTTCGCCCCGCATCCCCGGTTCCTCCCAGTCGCCTGAGCGAGCTGAGGCCCCGAGGCCTGGCCGCGGGCCAGGGGAGAGGCGCGGCGGTCCGCTCCTCCCGCCCCACGGGCCGTCTCTGGGTGCCCGAGCAGAGCGGGGGCCGTTGAGCAGTGTCGTATTGGTGCCCGAGGCTCCGGCTGCCACCCCCTGCTCTGCTCTGTACCCATCGCCTGGGGGTGCCTGTGCTGGGAGCCGCGTCCGCCCACCCGCAGGGCTGCGGTGACTCTGGGGCCTTCTCGTGGCTGGTGTGGGCCCGGGCGTGTGTGCCAGCGTGGACACCCACGGCTCTTGTGTGTGGGATAGCGGTGCCTGTGTTGGCTGCCGTGGGGTGTGCGTTTTTCTTCTCTCAGTTCCCTGAAGAGTTTTTCAATGTCCGTGCTGATGGCTTTGAAACTACCAGCCTGGCAGCTGCTGCTGTAGTGGAGAGTTCTTTCGGGATCGCATCTGCCGAGCGGTGGGTTTGCAGCGGTGTTATCCGTAGCACACATCCCTACCCTCTTTCTGCAGCTGCCTGATACATCCTTTCTTTCCTCTGATGCAGCCGCTCAAGCATTTTTAGCTCTAGGTTTGTGAGACGAGCAGGACAGAGGTGGATACAACAATGCTTATTTGGGTACAGCTGCTTAGCGGGTTACTTGAACAGAAGGGGATGACACAGATGATAAAACTGTAGGAGTGCCTGTCCCTGAATCCTCTCATCGTTTTCTAAAACAGATGAGAAGAACATTTAACTAAGATCACTAAAAAATAGGGTTTGAATGAGGCAGTGAGGTAGAGGGGATTGGAGCTGAGGGTACAAGATTTCTCTTACTAAAGAAGCATTTGGTTTGTGTGTTTGTAGGGCAGTTCAGTGGTGGAATGTCGTACCATAAGCTTATGCATTTAACTGTATTTTGCTCACCACACCCCAGTGGAAAGGGCTGGCAATCTCAATGCTATGGCTTTTTTCTTCTAGCATTTTTTGTTATCCTGCAGGAGTCTCTTTCCACTAATAACAACTCCGGCTCAGTTACTTATTTTGTGATCTCTGTTAGCAAAGATTTGTGCAACTGGAAACTATGAGTCACCACACCTTCATTTAGTGATTCCTGGCCTGATGGTCAGCCAGTCGCTCCCTCTGCTGCTGTAGGTCTGATGCGGCTTCCGTGATTGCAGTGCACTTACTTACCTTCACAAATACCTTGATATATATATACCCTGTGGTAAGAGTATATAGATCTCAACCCTGAGAACATATTTCTTAGCAAGGATACTTTTTTGTAATGATTCAGCCTTCAGTTCTTCCCCAATGCACGTTTGGGGAAAGAGTGTGTTAATCGTATTTATTGAAGAGCTGTGGTAGTTTTCACTTGACATCAGATGACCCAAAAATTATTTGCAAACATGGGAGAAAACATTTATCTCTGCAGACAGGTGGAGAAGCTGACTTGTAGAGATGGATTTTTGAATTCCACTCACCTCCTGCCTTCCTGATCATCTGTCACTGACCTACATTAGTGTTGGAGTTGGGACTGAGCCTAAGCTTTTAAATTCCCATTCTCAACTGCAATTTTGCTGGACCACAGCTGTGTGCTTTTTAGATAGCCATATCTGTAAATGAAATTAGTTTATTTTAACATGTTAACATCTTATTTGAAACATCATCTGCTGCAGGTTGAGCTTGCTATTTCCACCAGGTCTCATTCACCTGTTGCAATTCTCAGTAGGGAGTTTATTTGCTACTCTGTCACTTTCTTTAACAACTCCCCTCTTTTTTTGTCACTCAATAACAAAAGTTCTTCCTGGAGCTGCAGTAAACTGGTGGATGTGCAGGAATTCAGGAATAGCATTCCTGTAAACTTCAGCTTCTTCAGGAAAAAAAAAAAAACCACGTATGGAGCTATTTCAGTATTTTCAAATAAAAGTGAAAAATGCAATGTGTGTCTATGGTGTGGTGTGACTTCAAGCTGTACCCAGTGCTGATATATTTTAAACCTGTACAGCAGCATTTTAAGAAGAGTTTATGCTGTCCCTTTTAAAAAAAAAAATTATTCTTGCCACAGTTTTAGTAATAATAATGTAGGGCTTTTTTTTATTTTGTTATATAGCCTTCCGAGAATTTTCACAGTGGTGGAAACGTGCTTCTAAAAGACTGGATAGGTTCCTTTAAAATAAAATGAAAGTGAAAACTAACTGGGCAGGACTTTGAGCTCTTCCAAAAATTAGTTGGTATTTTTTTCTTCTTCTTTTTTTTTTTTTTTTGATACTGTCATGCGTTTTGCCTCTTCTCTCATAAGGCCTTGAATAAAAATTAATTGCAGAGTTGGAGAGGATTTTATATAAGTAGTAGTTGTTCAGTTTATTCTCCTAAGTTAGGACCAAGCCTGCCTAGACAGGTGACTTTGTAGGCTGTTGTGCTTATCTAACCTTGCAAGAACAGGATTGACGCAGGGAACAGGTTGTTTCTAACAAAGGCATGGGCCTCCAGCTGAGCATGATCCTGGCAGACTCTGCGCTTGTAGCCTGCAGGTGACCCATCTTCAACCCACCAGGTGCCTGAGGCGTGTGGCACTGGGTTGGGGAGGTGACATCTTCATTTTGTCCACCCAGCTGTAGTTGCAGCGGTGTGGTCCCTTCTATGCTTTCCTGGACTGGTGTGGCTACTCAGTCTCTCCCAGCCAGGCAGCTCACCCGTGGTGCTGGGGATGGAAGGGGTGGTGTGGTGCAGGAGCATAACCTGCTGCTGTCTTCTGGTGCTTCAGCCGGGGGGTGAAGCTCATCTCTGCAGCAGGCTACACGACCATGTCTCTTTCTGCCTCCAAGCGCTGTGACATAAAAGGCTCCAAAGCAGTGGTGCACATTAGGTGATGTGGTTGAGGAGCCTGTCTGCCCATGTGTGCACCAAGGAGCACAGAAGCACAATGGTGGGTGGGGAACCTGAGTCATACCCTCACCCAGGGCCATCACAGGAGAGCAGCCAACTCATGAAGGCTTATCTCCACACACATGCACACAAAGGAGCACAGAGACACTGGCAGATGGGGCAGCCCCAATAACGCACCTGGAGAAATGAGCCTCAGCTCTTCCCAGAGCTGTCTGGGGAAGCCATTGCCCTGTGGGTGATGTCCATCTGCACGGGTCCATGGGAGATTGGCTCCCCTTGCAGGCTGAGGGGACACATTTGGGGATTGTGCGACATTTAGGGGAGGAACCAAAGGCAGGAATCGAGGCCATTTGGGGAGGAACAAATGTAGGGAAAATAAAAGGGTGAATGGATAAAATGGGTTGACCCTGCATTAACAGGCAATCTCTGTACCCTTGTATGCCTATGTCCTCATTAAACTCCATAGCTGCTTTCCCGGGGAAGGGATGCTGTTTTGTATGCATGTGTCTGTGTGGAGGTGTAAGCATGAGTGCCTGGAGGCAGACTGCAGGTTGGAGGGCCTGTGTGTCTGGTGCCAACGTGAGTGTGCAATGATTAACAAAGATGAAGATGGACTAGCCAGCAAGTAGGTGAGGTGGCCTGGAAACCAGGTATGTGTGCATCTCTGAGAATGAGACCACCAAAGGCACTGGCTGCTGTAGGGGCTGGGGGTCCTGGGCAACCACCAGAGAGAGAGTGGCATCTGCAGTTGACTGTGGGACCCTCAATTACTTGGGG
This sequence comes from Chroicocephalus ridibundus, assembly GCF_963924245.1. Classification (NCBI taxonomy): domain Eukaryota; kingdom Metazoa; phylum Chordata; class Aves; order Charadriiformes; family Laridae; genus Chroicocephalus; species Chroicocephalus ridibundus. The sequence continues at coordinate 145,361,014 of NC_086284.1, forward strand.
GTCCACAGCACATGAGATGGTATGTGAGGGGGTGTGTGCAAGAGCAGCTCGTATGTCCAGATGTCAGCAACTGGGGAAACTGGAATCTGGGGACAGCTGTTGCTAAGACTAAGCCAGCTACTGGTAGATCCACCTTGTACACGTGTTTCCCACTAACAGACCTGCATCCTAATCCGTCGGGAAGGGGAACAGGATGAGGCCATCAGTGCTGTTTGTGTGAGCATCTGTCTGTATTGATCAGTGTGGCCAGCCACATGTGTATTTGGGCACGTATTGTGTATGTGTGTCCGTGCGCATGCCTGCTGGATATACGTGCTCAGCCTTGCTAGTGGCTGGACCAGGGAACGTGGAGCTGTGGCATTCTAACTTCTGTCAAGCTGCTGGGTTTGGCAACCCTCTGCTGGTATGCCAAGTGCCTCAATGTAAGAGAAACACCAGGTATTCATAAAGCAAATTGGTGTGTTACACTGGCTGGTGTTTTTTTAATGCTTCCTCTTCCTGATTATATTAGTACAAAGAAACACAGTTTTTTTCGGTGGTTAGGTTGTCATGTCATGCTACCATATTCCTTTTCACCAAAATAATTTTGTGTTGTTATGCACATGTGCCTAACGCTTTCTGTATTGCTGCAGTTGGGTCGAGTAGTGACATACCCAATATGGCTAATCTACATCACCATCAGAAGGCTTTTCAAGAATCCCCATCCTGCGATTACTCTGAAGGATCCTGAAGTGAAGTATGCATTGAGGCTGATTGATAAGGAGGTAAGTGCATGTATAGTGCGAGCATGACCTCTGCATGGATACCGTGAAATGCTTATAGCTTCTTAAATCTTGGGTAACGTTGCAGCAGGGCGAATACTTGTATTTGAAGGAAAGGACTTCTTCATAAGTGCTCCTTGCCTAGTGTAACTGAATTCTGCAAGCAGCCTGTTTCCAAGAGTGGAGGATGCTGCTTTAGAAACGACCAAACCTGTAGTTTCTGTCACATGTACCTCGTGCCTGTGAGAGACGGCCTGTAAATTCCCTGATGAGGGGCAGAAGGCCCTCCAAGCCTTCAGTGGAATGCTTCAAACACTCGCAAGGAAATAAATAATGCAGACTTGGCTTTCAAAGAACTGATAAGACTAACGCTTCTGGTGCTTGAAAGCGTGGGAGAACTGCCTTGTGAAGACAGGGTAGTTCTGCCACTCGTGTGGTGAGCTTGCTAGTTCTCGAGACCATTGTGTTCAGTAAGTGACCTTTGCTTCATTATCCATGAAATACATATGAAAGCACACACCCTCTGCTAATGAAACTTACAGAGATCATGATAAACATATATGACTATGGCACTTGTCTCTCTACCCAAATCATGCTACATGTCACCTGGGAGAAGGGAGAAACCTGAGACAAGGCTGCACTCAGCAAGGGGGGTGGACCATGCTAATTCAGCAAACATAAAAGGGGAAAATAAGTGCCCCTAGAGAGGGAACAAAGAAGAAACAAAAGAAGAAGATCGTGCCTGGGAAGATTATTCCCAAGAAAGAGACCATACCTGGGAAGATTTTTCCAAAAAAGAAGATTATGCCTGGGAAGATTCCCTGAAAAAGACGCTGGAACCAGGGACGGTTATCTCTTTATCTCTGTTTTTTTCTCTGTCTTTTCCTTTCTCTATTCTTCAGTTTCTCTTTTCTCTTAGAATTGTTAAGTAACGGTTAGAGTTGTTAAGTAACGACCTTAAGTACCACTTGCCATAAGTTGTTGTGTACCTGTTGTTAAGTAACACGATGCATACCTCACTGTTTGCCATAATTTGTTATATACCTAACCAATTATCCTGGCCTTGTTAAGACCTATACTAATAATGTTGGGTAACTAATAAATGTTTGTATACGGATGTTGAGATTTATCTCACCTTAGTCCATGCCATTGGGGATTTACAGATCTGCGTCATTTACCCCCCTGCTTTCCTGAGAGTGGGACGTGACAGTGCCGTGGAGTACATCAGCAGAAATTTACCTAAACTCTGCACTACTAGATTGGCTATGAGACAGAAGTTATGCTATCAGGCAGAGCAGACAGGTTTTTTTACGGTCGCTAGCATTCAGCACAGTAGTTTTCAGAACTATGTTGATACCGATTCCTTTTATTGGATTTATGTACTCTAATGTGTTACAGGAAGAAAGGTGTTTAAATGATACAGTCCTGACAGCACCTGAGCTGTCTCAGATTCTCTTTCTCTCTGTTAAAAGTAGAAACAATTCTGTACCTCCCAGGCTGCTCAACAGGGTTTTCAGAGGAAAGTCATGGCTTTTCAGGGTGATGGATCTTGCTATCAGAAGTTGGTAACTCAGCTTATGGGAAGGGGACCAAAGCCACGAAAGGTGAGAAGCCCAGATTTCCTTTGGATAAATTCACCATCAAAAGCATGAGATAGGAATCTTGGCTTTTTCAGGTGTGAAGTCACACCTGCAGATAGTTTCAGTGTTGACTTTTTAAGTCGATGAGCTAGACAAGAAAGTTTTCAGAAGAGTTTTGATGAAAAGGACTTTGGACTGGAACAAAGCTTTGTTTAAGGTATAGAGAGTACACTGATAGCATGGCTTTCATTTGTTGTGTCTGTCAAAATGGTTACTGTCATTCTGAATCCTGATTTCATAGGAAGTGAAAGCTTCCCCATGGCTTGGGCTGGGCGGCATTACTGAATTTGTTTCCCATGCGTACTTACTGAATTTATTTATTTTCCATGTGTACTGCAACAACGCTATTATTATATACCCGCCACTTTCTCATGAGATCTGTAGCATGTAGTTGCACGTACAGTCTGCCTGACCTGCAGGAGGGGAGGGAAGCTTGAGACACTGCACATGTTTCTGAGTATCAAGCTACTTGCAAGTTTCTGCTGTAGCAGTTTGTAACAGAAGAGAATTCACAGTTCACTTGATAGTTTTGCTAAATACTGATTTTTTTCTCACTGTGTTGTTATTTTTAATATTGGGATGGAGGAACAGTTCTTATATAGCCAGGTCAAATGCTGCTGCATATGACACCTTGATCAACTGAGAATATTTGACTGATGGATGTTTATAATTTTTTGCCTAAATGGGAAATGTGTCCTGGAAACAGAAGTTAATTGTGAAAAATAATAACTTGGTACACAAAGTGGTGGGAGCATCTAACATCCTGCCAAAAATGCGGTGCAAACATTCTGATCTTCGGTAGTAAACTTCTCAGTATTGCCGTATTCAGCTGTTTGGGAAAGTTGAAATTAGTAAGAGTCTTTCTGACATGCTTCAGTTTGTATTTTACAACCTATTAAATTTGAAGTAGCTGAGGACTTTAATGTAAAACCACCTGTTGTTACACAAGAACATTTTAACTTGGGAAGATAATTGTGGCTTTCAGTGTCGTTGTGGAGCCTACTCAAGATACCTGAGTAGTTGGCTAGAGTTTACCTTCATTGCAAGAGGAATTTCAGTATGCTGGTTTTACCTTGTAGTATTCCTCCATTTGCTTGCCAGCCGAGCTGAAGACCCTCATATTTTTAAAGTTTCTGCTGTTTCCATGTTGGTATTTGTCATTCCCTTTTTGTGACTATGAAGCTATTGGTACCTTCACCAGCAGAGCGCCAAAATGATTTATGTTTAAAACAAAACATGAACAAATGAACTCCCTGTTTTGGGAGTAGCTGTGGACTGTAATTTTTAACCTGACGTATTTTGATGATATAGTTGGGGCTATGGCCTTGCAGAAACTTTTCTTAGTGGATTGTGGCCGAAGGAAAGAAACAAGAAGCTTGACCAGGAAGGGCAGTGGCAGGAAGCCCTTAGACTGATTTTACAGCTAAAGAAAATGGACCAGTGATTGCAATGGAAAACTGAGTCATATGTACTGGGATGCTGTACAGCAATACACGTGTGAAATTTCAGAAGCCTTCCGCAGTTATGTAGAAATAGTTTTTAGTTGTCTGCAATCTGAAGTTTTAAAAGCACTGGTCTAGAGAATGCCTAGTTTGACACATGTGTGTCTTCTAACACAGCTTAAATTTTTGTGTATGAAAGCTAGAAATGAAACATACCATTTTGTCAAGCTGTTGCAAGAAGTCTTTTCTTCCTCTACCCACTGTCCGCCTTTTACCTACCAGGTGAAACGCTAACATCTGCCCAAATTGAGTATGCCATACCTCCCATCTGCTGAACGAAGAAATAAGGGTCATAAGGTTACCTCCTAGTGTTTAGTATAGGAAAAAACTGTCATAATATAGTTAGGTGTGCTAATTTAGCTTATGCCTTAAAAAAGCCCATGACCTCAGAGGTTTTTCTTGTAATGGTAAGCATAATTTGTTTGTTGCCTTTCAGTGGCTTCAGCAAAGCACCGGCCTGCAAAACTGTTCTCCAGGTTTGCATTTGCATTTGAGAGTGTGGAAAACTCCTCAGCACCTGCAACTTGAGACAGAAATGCATGCTGGTAGCCACAGGCCAAGGGCTTCCAGGCACTTGGGGCATTGCCAAATTATGGCAATGAGGAATGCAGCGGAGATGACCCCATGCTGGAAATGGCTTCTGCGTCCTGTGTCAAGGCTATCTTTAATCTAGCCTTGACTAATGACTTGCTGAATGGCATGGCCAGTGTCTTAGCCATGTAACAGAGACAAGGTGTAGGCATGCTGACCTAGGTACTAGGAATTTCTTGAGCCTTTTAGTGTTTCTCACGATGGTCTCATGCGATGCACCAAAATACTCGTGTTGAAATACCTTCGGCAAAGCTGTCTTGAATTTAGTTGATGAGATGATTAACTGGGAATTCAGAACTTTGTTCTTTCTGCATGCTATTAAAGACAGCATGTTAAAATAAGGGATTATCGGCAAAATGCAGCTTTGAAGCAGTGAAGCTCGTGCTGAAAATTTCATACAGGAACAGCAGCAGTCAGTGCGAGAGCGGCAGTCTTAAGTCCACGTTAGCTGTCTTTGTAGTGGAATTTTCAATGGCAGTTACTGTTCCTGAATAGACATAAGTACAGAGAAGCCCTTTTTAGACTGCCACTCAGTTCCTTTCTTTCTTCAGCATTTACCTTAAAATGATTTATTGTGAAGAAAATTCCATCAGTGTGACCAGAACTTGTAAAAGAAGACTAGACAAACTGTTGAGAAAGAAATCTGTCTCCACTGGTTACTTTAAAAATAAAAAGAAACAAAAAAAGGGTTACGGTATTTTATAGGATGTTTATGAAATTTTCTCTAGAAGGGATATTATGTCCCATAAGGCTTTAAATAAAGAAAGTCTCTGGATGAGGGATTAGGCTGTGTGCTGTTTCTTTCTGTCTCTTTCTGCTGTGTTTTTCAATCCTATGAATCTGACCTGATTTTAAGAGATAAAACTTACGTAGTGTAAGAAATAGTATTTTATTTACTCACTACCAAAATCTTATTCAAGGTATTACTTTCCTAGTAATAGTCATAGTCATAATTTTGTAATATAGTTCTTACCTAAATAGAGTGCTCTTTTCAATTTTAATTGAGGATTAATTCAATTTTTATGGGGAAGATATTTTTAAGGCTCTTAGGGGATGAGGTTGCTGCTTCCTAATCTGTTTGAGATCCACTGGTGTCTTCTGAAATAATTTTCTACATTAAAATTGTTAATTTGTGTGATTTTGAGACATCAAAATTTTTTGGACTTGAACTCCTGTATATTTAAACTTTAAATCAGAATTGAAGAACTGATTAATTTTTTTCTTGTGGCCTTCTCAGAGAAGGCAATGTAAATGTTCCTGCTATTTAGAAGGTTATTGTTTAGTCTTAACCTGCATATGAGTGTCTTGCTAAGTTTTGCTGTTCGCATTTAAATATACACCAAACCAGTATTTGCATTTGTCTGTTTTATTTCTACTTCTGTATTACTTCTAAAATATTTTGAGATAAAGTTAAGCTTTCAGCGAGTTTGAAGGAAAAGTTGACCTCTGCAGGATTGCCACGTTCATAATTGCATTATGTGAAAATTTCATGTGGGATGTTGCTGTCCCTCAAATATTTAATGCTGCATGAAGCTAGACTAGTGTATTGGTTTTACAAGTGAAATCACAAACATTAAATCCCAACAACATAGCTGATTGTTCTTTTTATTTTCCTCTTTCAGGAAGTTAGTCATGATACAAGAAGATTTCGATTTGCTCTCCCTTCTATAGATCATGTTCTGGGTCTCCCTGTAGGTACGTTCTGGCTTTCCTTACTGAGAATCCAAGCATTGTTAATTATACTATAGGAGATTTTTTGGGGATTTTTTTCCTACATTTTGAACTGTTGAATTTCAAATACTCTTGAGCTGGTATTTAGAGCTTTGCAAGATTATCATCCTGCTGTGAGTCATCTGCAGGGTTTGAAGTCTTGTGTGCTTACGGAGAGTGTACATCCATCTTGTTTCTGTGAAGACAGTAGAAACAAACACTGGTCTTTACTTGTATTTTTCCAGTCTTGGCTTTCCAGTGTGTGTTATTCCAGTGGTGCTTAGTCTCTGTGCTCGTTTTCCGTCCCCTGAGGCAGCGCCTTCATCTACTTCTCCTCTAGCACATGCAGTTTACCGGATGATCTGCTCATTTCTGAATTTGTAGCCAGTCTCATGGAACTTCTTAATCACCGTAGGGTAGATGTTTCCTTCGGCCTTGCCACTTCGCATGTTGCCTTCACTAATAGCTTAGTCATATTGTTTCCTACTGCTTATATAAAAAGCATTTAATTGTGACTTGTCTTTAACAGGGACTTCTGCTCTAACAACCTGTTGCAATGATTTGTGGATCAGGTGCTTCGTGGTAGTCCTCGGCACCTTCCCAGCATTCCAGTCCTGTTTAGGTTCCCTCTTGTTTGGGATATGTTATTCTCTTGATCCTGTTAAGTAGCCATGACAGCAAAACTAGTTTCCCTCCCTTACCTATAATGAACGTTGACAAGTGAGCTATCTCACATCTGTAATTGTTCTGGTCCTACACACTAACAGAATGGAAGCCGTCTGGGGTGAATTTGGCCTGTTGGATGCCATGGCTTCCTCCAGTGTTTTAGTAAGGTCAGGGCAAAGCACTTTCTCATAGCCCGAGAAGGTGCATGCCTGGCCCTGCATGGTCCCAGAAGCAGCACAGTCATGCTTCCAAAGGTGTTCCCCGCAGACTAATCTGTGGGTGAGTGAGGGAGTGGTTTACTGGGTGAGATGTGGGAAGCAAAGAGAGCTGAAAACTGATGAAGGTGGTAAAAGCAGCTGGGAGCAGCAGGCTGGGCAGCTGTGGGACAGATGCTGGTGTGCACTCTGCATATTTGGTCCAGCACCAGCATTTTGCTTTTACCACCAGCTCTGGAGCATTACAGGAAAAAAATGCAGTTCCCTCTGAGGGAGAGTAGGATTGTGTGTGGCCCCACACAGAGGCTGCCAGCTGCTGTCCTGTCAGGGCAGGGTGAAGCTCGTAACAAGAGCATAAGGCATGTTTTCCCTTTGGGAGGAGCACCTTTTTTGGATCTGTACAAATTTTTGTGAGACATGCTGCGGCAGTGGTCCTGTCTGGCCAGGTTCACAGGCTGCGGTGGTCACCATGGGTCTGTTCCTGGAGGAGGGGGCGGTGAGGCCACCCCTTGTCTGGAGGAGGAACAACTGGCTGCTGCTGCAGCTCCCTTCGGGTCTTCCCTAGCAGGAAACATTCCTGCTACCAGATGCATATAGGCTTTGCTAGAGGGTTATTTGAATCACCCTTACGTTATGTCTGTGTACAGCTTCAAGTGAGTTATGGTCGCTCATTTCCCAAGTCACCAAGTGGCACGTCTTCATTCACCCACTGGTTGTCCTCACTGGCCCTCCAGCTTGGCAAACCAGCTCCTGGTAAAATCCCTTCTTTGTGTTCCCATAACAGGCAGAGGAACTGCCCTGTTTTTGGAGAGCTGCATTCATCTTAAGAGATGGTTTGTTCCGTTGACCTGGTTGTGATAAAATAACAAAAAACAAATCCCCCCCCCAGGTATTCTTCAGTTGGGTTGGGAATTTTATAGGGAATTTATAGAAAAACCTTCCAAAAGAGTTAACTCTAGGTTTTTTTCATCCAAAACATAGACATTGAGAAAGAAACTTTTGTAGAGAGTTCAGTGAATGTGTGACAGATTGAAACGTGGTCACTACAGTCAAATGTTAAGCTGGAGGAATAGCAGGGTTAGAAAGGTTCTTTATGTCTAGGCAGCCTCAGCAATGTCAGCTAGAAGACCTCCTGGTAGACATGAGCAGTCTGTGGTCAAAGTAAGAACAGTTATAAACTCAGTTGTAACTAAACTGTAACAGTTTATAACGAATATGTTAATAAAGAAGTGTGAACAGCACTTGATGGATTTCCCCTCCTGTGTCCTTTTTACTTGTCTGTAAATCAAGAGGTATATCACATCTTTTGCAGGAGCTCACATACCCTTACGGCTTTGGTAAACGTAAACGCGTGAAGCAATCAGATATGATTGACGCATAAAATTAGCAGCAGAGTTGTCTGCCCTCCCAGGTAGAATCTGTGCATGGTTAACAACTCTGGCAAGGTGTTACGATGTCACAAAAACGAGAGAGGAAAAAGTGGTGCCCCAAAACAAGGTAGTTAGGAGAACTTTGCAACTGCATTTGCAATCCATGCCAACTCAGCACATCCACTGAAAGAAAAACCTTTTGCAAACAAACTGCTTTTTTTCTTCTCTGCATGTAGGACAGCATATCTACCTGTCTGCACGAATTGATGGAGCTCTGGTTGTTCGACCTTACACTCCAGTTTCCAGTGATGATGACAAGGGCTTTGTGGATCTTGTTGTTAAGGTGAGAATACCACGCTCTTTTACCAGGTTGGGCAGCTTCTGAGCCCGCCTTTACACTTGCAGTGCTATGTGAAGTCTGATGTGCTGGCTTCTGTTCAGGTATCTGCCATGGCGGACTTCCACTTGTAAAATGTGATCTGCAATTACCTACAATCCATGTGGCGTTTTACAAGCACTTTTTTAATGAGTGTGTCTCATGAGACGCTGCATAATTTTCTGTACTTGCATACTGCAATTTTCCAAAATCTGTGTAGGCCTGCAGATGCTCACACGCTTTTTTAATCCTTCTGAAATCAGGAATTAACCTTGCCTGAACTGTCAGCTTCTTCTGAAGCTAATGTAATATGGTCATTATGATCATTAAGAGCAGTGATCATTATTGTTACTCATCCAGACAGTGCGAGTGACTGATTTAATTGGCAAGAATGTGATTTTGAGCCTTGGGATAATGTACTTTAGTTTTGTCTCTTGGTAGTTAGACTAAGCAAATATATTTAAAGCTGACAGGAATTTAAAACCTGAATATCTGCACTGGATTTCCTCTTGGAATTCTACTCTTAAATTTTTTTCTTTTTTACAACTAATAACGATTTATTCATTTGTTGTGAAACTAGATGTGAATTTGCCTTTTACTACCTACTTATCTTCACGAGCACGACGTTGCACACTGAAGACGTGACAAGGGAAAAATGTAAATCTTTGATGTTTCACATGACTCCTTATTCCCAGAGTGGCTCTCCATGCATGGAAATGATGCTGCTGTTATAAAAGTGTAGCTAGTCTTGGATGGAACTCTTTCACGCCCATGTGATTTAAAACAAAAAAAACCAGCACGGTTCCAGCAATGTAACTACACCCACGGATAACCTGTTGGTGAATGGTTGAATATTCAATTAGTTGGTATCCACTCTAACTTTGAGGTGCAAACAGTTGGTATCCCAGCAAGGTTTGGGTGTATTCCTTTGCAACTGAGCTGTCAGGGATCTTTCTCAGAAGTTGTTCTGTTGGAAATCACAGTGGCTTTTGTTTTTTTGGCTTTTTTTTTTCTCCCATTTGAACTTGGGTGTAAATCATGTTGATTTCTGTGTTACAGAAATACAGTGGAGAAATTGCCAGTCTGTGTCCAATCAGATCAAAATTGGGACAAGAGTGGGACTTTAATCTTTTTCAGAAAACTCAGTGTTTCTCTTTTATTGTCAGTCAAATCTGCATTGGTAGTATTTATGTAGTAATTATGTTCTTTGCATGAGGAGTATGGGTACCTAAATATTTGAAGGGCAAATACTAATTTTTGAGCTGTGAGATTAATTGTTTCAGTGTTATTTTTAACAGATCTACTTTAGAAGCGTCCATCCAAAGTTTCCTGATGGAGGGAAGATGTCTCAATACTTAGACAGCCTGAAAATAGGGGATACTATTGACTTCAGAGGACCAAGTGGCTTGCTTATCTACAAAGGAAAAGGCAAGGCTGACTCGGAAGATATAATTTATCCGGAGTAAACAATATCAAAAAAACCATTATGAAGATTCTTTTCTGTTGTTAGAATCTCTGCAAAAAAGAAAATGCTAGTGTCTTAATTAGGTCAACGGCCATCCTGAGGGGGATTGTTACATGACTGTTCTCAAAGAAGGGAATTCTCTCCCTGCTTATACGGACGTAGTTTATACACTGCTAAAAACGTTTGGTATTTGTGCTGTCTGGTGCTAATTTCACAAATGAAAATTAACTTTATCAGTAGGAAGTACTTTTATGCCAATATAAAATATCTCACTTTGGCATAGCGCAGCCACAAATGTGTCACAAAAACCTTCTGGCAGCAAAAACCTTGTGAGCAGCAGAACTCAGACACGTGATTTTCCAGAGCTTAGTATGTTGTGTTCGTATTATCCTCGATGAAAATAGGTGTGAATACAACAAATAAAACATTCTCAGCAATTTCAAACTTTCTGTCGGATTTGGCAAATCAGCTCAAAAAGAGGACATAAATATACAAAAGCATACACCCTGCATATTTCAGGTTTTCCCTTAAAATAATCTGCATGGGATAAATAAACTCTCTGAGCAGATTAATTCCTTTGTGTTAGAACTGTTTCCAGAATATGGGCTTCTGAATGTCACTGTGAATATGGGACATGAGCAAAGAGAAATACTGATAGTGATGGCTTGGTGCTATTGTCAAGAGTGAGTAATAACCCATGTCATTGTCTGATGTTACTGTCACGTGTCTCACAGTCTCTAATCATCTTTCAGGATTTGTTTTAATTTGTGAAATCTTCACCTTTGCCTGTTCCCTGCTCCTGCTTTACCGGGGGGAGAGGGTGATAGGGCTGAAACAAAGTCAAGTAGCTGAACATGCTGGGAAGGCATCATAGGCCCTGTTTCCTGCTTTCTTCAATGCTTTCCATTGTGCTCTCTCTCTCTCTCTTTAGGTGAGTTTGCTATTCGGCCTGAAAAGAAAGCTGAACCAGTTACTAAAAAAGTGAAATATGTGGGGATGATCGCAGGTGGGACTGGTACGTATATATAAAGATGCATCCTTTGTTTCTGACAGCTGGTAGATGTGTTTGTTCATATTTTCTCTCAATTGCTCACTTGCGCTTTCTTTTGCTCTTTCACATTCTCGCATCATTGACTTGCCTTTCTCTTTCAGGGATAACACCTATGCTGCAGATCATTCGAGCAATCATAAAAGACAAAGATGACCCTACAATTTGTCAGCTGCTGTTTGCTAATCAGGTAATTCTGACCTTTTTTCTGTTTATAAAAGTTTTACTTAACTAACAGAACTGCACTCAGCAAATTAAGTTCTTGCTGAGAAAGCCTGGTACAGAAATATAAACCCTTAGGGGAGAAGTGAACTGAAATGTTGTAAACTTCACATATAAAATGAATTGGTTTTTTAGTGTTACTACGGAAATGCTGCTTTCCTCCCACCTAATGCTCGCTTTTCTGTGTCTCATTGTTCTGTTTCTAATGTGGTTTATAAATGTGTTAAATGTTCTCCATTCTTTTATGCAAGCTGTTAATGTTTTGGGCAGACTTTCAGGGCTGTCTTTCTTAGTAGAAACATGAAAGAGGTGGACGTCTGTCTCCTTCAGCAGTTGTAATTCCCCAACTTTGCAGCAGGGTTTGTATGTGGAATCTTTTTGTTTGAGAACACCTTGGGTGAGGCTAGAATTAACACTGGTCTCCGGCAGCTCCCTCAACTACTGAGCTGTGATTCTGCATGGATCCTTTCATATCCATTCCCTCTGTCAGTTCTCCATGCATTTTTATTGCTCTTCGAGGTGTATCATACTGCCCTGCTGGACAAAGGAAAGGTCTCTCATCCATGGAATCCTTGTGATAGAGATTTCTTGGATGACCAGGCAACCCAAATGGTGGTGTGCTGCCAAACTGCAATGCCCCTTCTTTGCCTGATGTTCTTCTGGTGTTGATACTTTTTGCTTTTAAATTTCTCCATCATAATGAATATTTGTTTCTGGATTATGAGTCATTACTTACGGTGAACCTCACTTCATGCCTGTGTTTTTTACCTTCTTAAGCTCTCCTCTATCATTCCTCTCTTCTCCGATATTCAGCATGTCCTCATTTCCTTTGTACCATGTCTGAATTATAAAACAAGATTTTTCTGTCCTGAAGCTATGATCCAAGTGCCAACAGATGCCCTGTTCTGATGGTTTATTACAGTAAGCCCTCCTTAAGAGCCCTGCCTGGTGCCCTCTGGCGCTGGCTGGTGCAGTCAAAGCAGCTGGTCCCTGCTGAGCACTAGGAGTTGGCATAAAGTGCAGTTGCTATCAGGGCAGGAGGACCGGGATTTGCAATGAAAATGACTAATACAGGACTAGAGCTGCTTTAGCAACCTGGAAAACCTATTGCTTCTTGCAGGGAGGACTTGGGGAACAGTTGCAAGCGTATTAGCATCGGCCTTGGCTTTAAAGTGTCCTTGTTCCCTGTAACTGCACAAATATAAAGCAGCCTCATGACAAATGGTCAGTCAGGAAAGCCTGAACACTGGATATTTTTTAATATTTAATATTTAAAAATATTTTTAAATATTTAATATTTAAAAATATTTTTAATGTGTCCTTTGCTGATCTTTTATTTTGGCCCTCCTGAAAGAGCTGTGTTGGATTACAGATAACAATGTATATGGGCTCATACTATGCTTCTGACTAGCATGTTTTGAGTTGGTCAGACCCAGTTACAGCCTTTCAGGAACACGTGCAACTGCAGATCCAGAAATAGGCAACTTCTCGGCAGTAATTGCTGGCATATTCCTCCATACCCCCACAGTTACAGACATAGTGGTGTCCTCAGTGCCAAATTAAGGCTGCAGTGGATGGTGCTGCCACTTTAGTCTCTACCCTTTTCCCTCCTTCGCAAACTGCAGCTGCTCTTATGGGAATAAGGCTTTCTTTTGGGCCTTCAATGACTGCATCAGGGAGGAGCAGAACCACATACCCTGGGTAACATTTGTTGTTCCAATCAGAACTTGATACCCTTTTGGTTATTTGTCATTCCACATTCTGTTTAAAAAACAAGCAATCTCTGTATGGCACTGCTGATAAAATTTGAAGTGGCAAAGGTGAAAACTTGGCATTTTCCCAACTGAATGGCACAGTATGGAGGGGTAGGGAGATGTTAGTTTTTTGATGAAAGTTGCTAAAAGAGGGCTTTACTCTTCTGATGCTGCCATTAATTCCCTGAACAAGTGAAGGTTCTGTGTTTTGATAGAGGTTTTGCTTTGTTTTATTTTTCAGGGGGAAGGCATTGCATGGTCAGGATTTAGGGAAGTCCTGAACCTTTTTATTAGCTCTACAAAGGGGTAGTCATGGAAATAACTAGCATTTGCTCTCTTCAGCCTGTAAAACAGAGTTGAACGATCTGTTCCATCTCTCAGAGCTGTAGGGTAGCTAATGCTCCGTGGTCATCTGAGGGCTGCATTCAAATGCAGAGCATAATCATTGTTTTCCTTTTCCTGCAGACTGAGAAGGATATCCTTTTACGTTCTGATCTAGAGGAGATCCAGGTTCGGAATCCCAGTCGCTTTAAGTGTTGGTACACACTGGACAGAGCACCTGAAAGTAAGATCTAACATGCTACTTCCACTGAAGCTTGTTATGAGTATTAATGCATATGTTTGACAGGAGACATGCTACTTCATATGCATATTTCTAAGCTCCTTTCTTGCTTAATGAGTTGTGTCTGAGTGCATCCAGTAGCGTCATTCTTCACACTGTGATGCACAGAAACTCCAGATGCAATTGGGCAGTGTTTCCAAAGTTGCAAAGCTCACCTTGGATGAATGGTAGTGCAGTGTTCCTCCCATGGACACACCTGAATACTTACCATTATTTACTCTGATCCAAGGTGACCTTTCATTTTCCTTCCCCACAGATTTAAAGATAACATAGAACCATAGAATGGTTTAGGATGCAAAGGACCTTAAAGATCATCTAGTTCCAACCCCCCTGCCGTGGGCAGGGACACCTCCCACTAGACCAGGCTGCTCAAAGCCCCATGAAGCCTAGCCTTAAACCCTTCCAGGGATGGGGCATCCACAACTTCCCTAGGCAACCTGTTTCATGTTATCTTATTGTCTTGTGTTTAAAGCATGTATCAAGGCAGCCGCAGTGGGAGTGTCAGAGGCACTGCATCTCGTGGAGATATGTTCAAGTGCAGACTCCTACCTAGCTGTCATTGTATGGCAATTCACGGTAGCTGATCTTCTTCCTAGGCAATGGAATTGCCTTTGTATTAACAGTGTTTCTTAACGAAACTACTGTTCCAGCTTGGTGCAGTCCAGTTTTAAAGATAATGTGATACAGTTGGCTGATCTAGGTGAGACAATGAGCTAGCTGAATGTGCCTCCCTCATCTGTGCAAATTTGAGGAAGAAAAGGCTAAATAGTTACTGCTGTTGTGAAAAGGCTAAATAGTTTCCATGTCATTCCTTGTTGTTGTCTTTTCTTATTATTCCTTGTCATGCCCACCCACATCAGGATAGATTCACACTCATATTCAGTGATAGTTTGGGGCAGAGAAGGAAAAGCCATATGCCTTCTCTTACCTTATGACCAAGAATATGCCTCCCCTAGGGTGGGTGGAAGGATCTTGGTGGACAGGTCACCAACAGACCTACAGTCTGTTGGTGTCTTGTCATCTTCTGTAATTAGTGTTCTCATGGAATTTCTAAGGCAACTTAAATTCAGGTATAATCACTGTTAATTTTCTTTGATATTTGTGAATTGTGAACTGTAGTTCCGATAAAAGTTCCTCCTTAGACCTTCTCAACGTTGTTCTGCAGACTTTCAGTACCATACCTGAAACCAGACCAAAACTGGAAATTTTTGGATAGTCTGTGGGAGAGAAATGTGTCGGTCTTACTGGGCCCAAAGGTTTGGGTCAGCAGCTTTTTGTATCCAGGGCTGGGGATGTGATGGGTAAACCGGAATCCTAGTATTAACTGATAAGCACCATGAGTGTTCCTACTGGGAACAACTTCATCAGCTAGATTTCCCTAGTGAACTTGTAAACAGTGGGGTAAGGAGGATGGGTGTTTATTTCATAGCGCTGGAGCTGAGAAGATTCACATTCTGTTCACAGCTCTGCGTGAGATTTTCTTGGGGCTTTTAGTAAACTTTATTAAAAGTTAGCCCTTGTTTTCTCCATACATTAGTTTTGCATCTTAAAAGCAGAGGTGGCATTTTTCCCGTGTGACATAACTGTTGAGGACACTAACGCAAGTGGAGTGTACAAATGCTACAGTCCAAATTGTTACTAAAAAGACCACAAACCCAAACTTCATTCTAAACTGACTGGTATCGATCTTTTCCTCTCTGTCTCCTTGTTCCCCTTCCCCTGCTTTCATTTTTTTAACAGATTGGGATTACAGCACAGGATTCGTGAACCAAGAGATGATCAGAGACCACTTGCCCCCGCCTCAAAACGATGTTCTGATCCTCATGTGTGGACCTCCTCCAATGATCCAGTATGCTTGCATTCCCAACCTGGACAAACTGGGCTACACCAAGGACATGAGGTTCTCTTTCTAAAGAAGACCGATAATTCAGTGATTTTGTGTAGAAGGGAAGAAAAAACATTTAATGGGGAACAGGACAGAGTTGCAGAGATGGCTGATGCACAGTGCTGGGAAGCTACGTATACATTAAAAATGCTTCATTTTTTCTGAATCTCTGGTTAAATTTAATGGGACTAAAACGGCGCTGTATGTTGCACAGAAACAACTGTATTGTGGAAAGGTAGTGATGTCTAGTGCTCGGCTATATTGTACTTGTATACCCCATCTTGAGGGAGGACAGTATAGCTGCTTAGGGTAGTAAACACTCGTTTACACTTTTTCTTAGCACTATAATCAAATGGCAGTAATATCCTGCTTCCTAACACTGTGCATACCCAGGATTTTATTTGGTATGAAGAATGAAAATATATAGAATGTGCTGGATTATTCACCTTGCTTATGCCAAATTTTAATGCTTAAAGCTTTTAAGTATGAGGGCCATGAGTGTTTGCCTTGTATGCATAATCTTTGCAAGATCAGAAGCTTAAAGATCCTTCTTCAGTTGGAGGATGACAGTTAACCCTTTATGACTGAAGTTGTTCAAGCCGCCTCGTTGATCAAAACAGAGAGGTAGACAGCAATACAAAATTTGTTTCCTTTGTATTTTGGAATTGCCTCTCTTAAATGCAAACACTTTCCCAGCTGGTCACAGTTCTCATCCCTGGGCAATGAAAGAAACTACAGAAAGCAGGTGGCTTTGTACACTGTTCCAAAAATAGCTGGGTTTTTTTGCTTGTATGTCTGTGGAATACTGAAAAAAAAGTACTAACTCTTCTATTTACTTTTAAAAAGCAGATGGTGCCACTGGAGTACAAAAGCAGTTGTTCTGCATGTCCTGTGCAGTGGGAAAAAATGCCAGGTGAAAACTGGATCTAGTTTTAGTTTCCTGTTTCCCAGAGGTAGATTTGGAAAAAAGGGAGCTCAGGTTTTATTGCCAGGGTGGGTTTCAGCAGGTAGCCCAGCTTCAGATACAGTATGAATACAGTCAGGGGAATCAACTCCATCTCTTGCTCAGGCAAAGCTCCAAAGGGTTTTGCTTAGTAAGGATGCATGGGAACAGCCTTAAGTCACAAAACTGACAGCAAACACAAATGTCTCACTGAATCTAAAACTGTTTCTTAGATGCTGTTTACTATAGCTCTGATTTTTATTTTTTTAATATACTTTTTCTGACAGCAGCCTTTTACCTAGTCTTTAGTAAACTTAAGGCATCCTGCGTGCAGAACCTTCTGCTTCTAAACAACAGAGATGCTGCTGAGATTAGAGCTGTCCTGCAAGGAATTTGTGAAACTAAAAATCTTGTTCTGGTGATGAAATCAGAGTGACCGAAAGGATGTTTTGTCATAGATGAAGTAATGTGGATGCTTAGCTACAAGTATCAGTGTATAATACCACTTGTTTAAAGATTGGGGTAGGTATTTACGGTTATAGGTTGCCATATTTTCTTTTGTGCCTGTACAAGAGATGGGTACTGGGCCCTTAAAAGGTTAATTTTCAGCATGAATTAAAAGGAGAAGAGAGTATAGTTAATTTAAGGAACGTTGAATGGATAATACTGTTACTAATTTTATTAGACGCTTGCCTCTGAATTTTTGATGTGTGCTTCTGAAACTTGTTCTTTAATACCGTACTCCAGAGTACACAGCTTCTAACCAAATCCTGTCTGTTGCAACTGTTCACTCGCAGTGGATGCTCCCACTCGGCATCCTGTGCTAAGTCAACCATAGAAACAAGAGTCCTTGCAGCAGCGGAAAGGAAGTGCCTGTACAGCAGGGAAGGGGAGGTTTTATCCTCTCAGGGTGTTGGAGGGGGAAGAAAAAGTAGAGGTGCATTGGTGAAGGGTCACCCAGGGAGGAAGGAGGGAGAGGGGTTACTGTGTGGCTGAGGAATAGGACAGCTGTAGATTAAGGCCTCCACCAGGCACTGTCCATGTCGTGTACAGCTTGGGGTAAACGGGCCACGCTGCTGGGTCATCTCTGCTTGAGTCAGAAACTCCTGGTGGACCCAGGTAGCGTGGATATCTGTAGCCTGTGATAAGCTCATCATGCTTAAATTAAAGTTTCTTAAAAAAGTCGGGGAGAGGTCTTCTGCTGTTTTTTCTTGAGAGGGAGACCTACCTGGCTAAGCTACCCAGGCAACAGCAGCAGTGTTGCACATTTCCTCTTCTGACAGAAGCCTTTCTTCACTGAGCTACACTTCCATGGGCTCTTGAGAACAACTACGTTACTATACATTAGACTTAACTATACATTAACAAATGATGTCCAAAGAAAAGAAAAAAAACAACCCACACACCAACACAACCCAACCCCTTCACTTTGCTTTTACTAACCTTATTACACAACTTACCAAATTACCATTACCCGGGGTCAGCACCTCGCCTGGTAGATCAGTACGTGCAGTTACAGAAGCCGGGGGTATGGCTGTGAGGCACCTGAGCTGAGACCCCAGCTTGGCTGAAGAAATGAACACGGTCAAATTTACATTGTTAAATACTTTGTTGTGCGTCTTCAGCATTATTAGCCATAGTACAGAGCCTTGGCCAGTTCCCATCGTCGCTGAGGGCTTGGGCTCCTGAGCTAAAACCCTCAAGGCAACCGGACGAAGTGCAGGCTGGGGGATGAACCCTGTCTCCTAGAACGAGGGCCAAGCCCCTGTGACTTCTCTGAGGTAGCAGAGCCACGCTGGAGGGCATGGACCAAATGGCCAACTGCCCCAATATGTAACTTCCATAGTCCAAACTCTGGCTCGTCAAAGACATTTTTATTTTCCCCTTCCACTGTCCCCCTCAAAAAAATCACGCAAAACATCCAAAGGAAAAAGCCTGACCACTTTTCAGAGAGACAGCATTCCTACAGAACTGAAGTACATAAAAGACAACCCGCTGTTTATCCTGAAGACACCCAGTCAATGCAAAATTAAACCTTTTCTCCTGGTCTTTTATCCTGCTGCGGTATTGGTTATGCTGTTACTTTAAACAGGTGCTCCCCCCGTCCTCCTGAATGGCTGTAGAGCCCTCATTCTCAGCACATATCCCCATAGCTAGGCGTATTTTCTCTGTAGAACACCAGAACGCTCCCTCTCTGTCCCACCAAACCCCTGCTACCTGCCAAAAAAATACAAGGACACCAGTGCTTTGAAAACAACAATCTCAATGACCTATTTCAAAAACTAAAAGGCTTCTCTTCCCCATACCCAGCTGCATTTGTGACACAGCAAAAATTTCACAGTTCTTACTGTGTTTGGTTTCATTTCAGCTCACCTTTCAGCCGCCGCACCCACGCCATGGAAAGCTGGGAAAACTTTTGGCACTGGTGCTGCGGCTTCTTTATGCCTTTATTTTATTTTTTTTTTTTTAATGGCTGCATAAATAACAGCCTTTATTTCTCAGCTGCCCCATCTTATAACTCACATAGAAAATAGTAACATATAAAGGAGGTTTTGAAACTATTTTTTTATTCTGTTAAATAAAAAAGAAAGAAATTGTAAGAAAGCTACAGGCAGACGATTTTCGCGCTGACAAAGCAATTCAGACAGCTATAAACAAAGAGAGTTTACCAGTTTGAAAACTGAGCAGGTCTTCCTTCACTGGTTAACAGTAGCTGAAAGAAAGTAATTACAATTGTGCAACTCAGAAGTCTCACTTTGTCCAGTAAAAGCTGAGGGACATGAACTAAATCAGGCTATTAATGCATCTAGCTTTTAAGCTACTGAAAACAGAGCGTGAAATAATTTTGCCTCCTCCAGGCTTTTGCTCTCTGCCATGAGTGGCTGAGAGCTGCCTTTGGTGCCCTGAAAAGCAACAACTCCCACCAACAGCTCCAGGGCCAGGGTTTTTTTGTCCCCGATGGTCGATTTCCCCGAGGTTTCTTTAATACCTGCCACTGCTTTTTTGTCACACCTCGATCTGCTGGGCTCAAACCTGGCCCCCTGCATTTCGGTCACAGCCCCAAAGGCCCTCTGTAGCCTGGCACTGATAATTAATAGGTGTGTCATACAGCACATTTCTATTGCTGGGAAGGTATTATTTCCCTCTTTGTGAACTAGCTCATGCCTCCAAACCACAGTTTTTAAGCCCTAGGATCGTCCTTCCTGCTCAGTGCAAAGCTTCTGGCCAGTGCCAGTACATTTTCTTTATTACAGTCTCAACCTCCTCTTACAGGAGAAAAAAGTCTGCCACACAGTAAACAAAGGCTGTGAGTCAAGTCTAACATGACCTCCCAAAGGCTCAGGGAGATTAAGCTTTCATTGGCTGCAGCCACCACTTAATGTCTGGTGAACAGAATGTTCTGGAAAAATGATGTGCCTTCTATAAACACATTTTTCTGGCAGGTTGCCTAAAACCTGGAGAGACTGACTCAGCCTGGCTTCTGCAGGAGGAAAGGGAAGCCTGATGGGCGGAGGAGAGGGTGGGAAATAAAGGCTTGGAGGGAATGGTGTGGGAGAAGAAAAGTGAGAGGCAGAGCTGAGCCCCACGCAGCCTCTGGTGCTGGCGTGCAGAGCCACAGCAGTTAACCAGTGGCTTACAGAAAGTTTATGTACACGTTGCCCATCGCCTTCGGTCTGTTTTTTTGCGCCGAGACAGTTTTCCAACATGTCTTTTGTGGGCAGGAAGCTGTGAGTACTTATGACAAATTGCTGTAGCGCATTGCTGCCCAACAGGTGGCATTTTTGCTCTTCCTTGGCAATGCTGTCTGGCATGACTCTGTGTGTATCCTTGGACTTCCCTGCCACGCTGAACACGATGAACAAGCCGAGGCAGTCCTGCCCCACCAGGCGGCAGAACTCCACCAGCTTCTCAAACCTGTTCCTGTTTTGGAAGTGCTCATCTGCCAGTGTGGTTTCCCAGCAGCAGTCCACCACCTCAGCGGGGCCACCTTCGCTACAGAAAAGCTCGGCTAGCTGTGAAGCCTGCATGGCAGTCTGAAGTTTGATTTGCGTGTCAGCTCTAGACAGAGTCCAGATCCAGTCCACTCTGAACAGGGAGGACTGCTGCTTGCTCATTTTGCTGGTTGTGCTACGTTCCTCCACTCCTTTTCCATGCAGAAGTTGATGAAGTTGAGCACAAAGATCTCGCTCAGCATGTTTGTGGCTGTCTGGAATTTGCTCTGAGGATCCATGAAACCAAGACAGTCCTTCAGCCTTTGAGATTCATGAACCACACCTTGACTGAAGACTTCACAGATGACAAGAGTTTCAACCTTGTTCTCCTAGTCGACCTCATGTGAGACCGCCTGGCGCATTTTCTGTGCAGGAGGAGGTTGTTACCACATGCACGCTGCCTGAGGGAAGTCGCTTAATTTTCCAGCAAAGACTCTGTAGGCACTGGGCTCAGCCAGACCTATTAAGCGTGCACATGGTTACCTGCAGCCTTCCAGATGAAGGTCATGGCAGCAGCAGAGCTCTGTGAACAGGCTGCTACCCTGAGGGGCAGACAGGCTTCCTCCTGCATGTGTTTCTCCGCAGCTGACCGAGCAGCAACCAGCCCGATGATAGGCCCAGTAACTTTCACACCTACTGAATTCACCTGTGCTTGTTTTCCTTATTGTTAATTCTGGCACCATTTCTTCAGCGGATGCTATCTCATTCCAGTCTAATCTTAGCTCCTTTCTGAGATTATCACAGAGAAGCCATTTTATTGGCACTGGGTGTTTCCTGGAGATGAAAAAAACCTTTTTCTTTTAATTCCCCAGAGAAGAGTATGCATCCAAACCTGAAGACTTCTGCAGGGTGCTTGAAACGACACGGTGGTCTTTTTTTGATGGGCCGTTGCCTGTATCCCAATATTAACTGCTGGTGCTGTCAGTGGCATTAGTTGCGCCATGGTAATACACACAGACTCAGCTGAACTTTTGGTTCAGCTGAGAAGCTTATGCCATCGCTTCCTGTGACTGGCGTATCTCAGAGAAGCTTGGACAGTCAATGCACCACCATGCATGACCATCAAAACGAGCTATACAAATAAAGAGGCTTCCTAACCTTAAAAAAAAAATCCAGTCTCCGTATCTGTGAAAGCTGGAATGTATGTTCGCAGGAGCCACCCCTGTTCAGTCTGGATGGTGCTGGTGCCAAATGCACCACTATGGTCTCCTCATTGGTCCAGGATCTCACCACCATTCTCAAGAAACAGGCTCTGTCCTGCTGAATGCTACTCTTCCTCCTCCTCTTCATTCTGAATGAGTGAAAAAAGTATTGAGGAGCTGTCTTTCTCTGTACTCTTTACTCTCATTGCTCAAGACATCTTCATTTGATCTCTCCTTCTGCCAGCAGATAATCCTTATGCTCCTGCCACTCCAGGGAAACGCTTTCTCACGTGCATGGGCTGGTCAGTCTCTCTAAGAAACAGATTATGACCTACATATTACGTGTCTTTTCTTCCACAGGTCTTCAAATGTGTCATGGGCCCATCTCCATTCCTTCATGACCTTCTCACAGTTTTGATTAGGGAGCACGCTGCTGCTTTTCCTTTTATCGCTGACCATTAACACTAATTTCCTTTTTATTCAAGGGTTCCCCAGCACCTAATACTCTCTCCTTGCTGACCACTGCTCCAAATCTACTGGCAACTCAGCGGGTTTTTGCTTCTTAGCTGCCTCAAAGAGCACTATCTTATTCCTCCCAACTGAGGATGAAGAGGCTCACCAGGAAAAGTTCTTGCTGCAAATGAAAATGCCAAAATGCTAAGGTGAAGCATAAGCATGCACTAAATATTCATAACAACAAAGCAGTGCAAGGTACAAAAAGCATGCAGGCAGGACAAGTGCAATTTCTCTCCTAAATGGAAAGCCAGGACGCAACAATACCTAGTGAGAATCATAAGAGTCAGCCCAGAGGTTATTCTGGATTACTTCCCCATTCCAAAGCGTATTGGTAATTTAAGCGAACAGAAAAAAGCTGGGTTTAATCTCCGCAGGCTCTTGGTCAATTCACATCTTATCTTTTCCTCATCACTGTAAATGAACAGGCAGCTCTCTACACTCTAGGTTTCAAAGTATTTATCCTCAGCGTTCCCACTGGAATGTTGAGCTGATGAACATCACAGAAATGAAGGTCATGAGATAGGTGTTCTGCATTTTCCGTTCCGTTACCTGGGCTACACTGGGCAAAACGCCGATCACCATTTATACCTGCACCCCAGCAACAAAATGTAGTTTGGGGAAGCTCAACTCCTGTTGGCAAAGTAGCTGGAGCTCCTGTGGCTGCTGAGGGCTGCGAGGGCATGGGGAAGGAACGACACCTGGGACCAGAGAGATGGTTGTCCTGTTACAGCAAGAAGGGCCAGAGCTGGTCCTTCCTTCATCACCCTGCGAGGACTCGCCCAGGAGCACACTCCGAGCAACAGGGAACGCTTTCTAATCACACCACACCGAACAACCCAAGACGATTCAAATCGGGATCTCAGAAATAAGTAAAAAGACTTGGGGTAGTTATTTCCTAGCTGTTTGCTGAGTCCTTCTGCAGGCACTATCGACAAACAAACTAATGGGTCAACGAAAAAATGTGTGATTTTGCCCCTTCTCCCTCCTTTGTCTTTTAAATAGAACAAAATGAGCTTCCTAGGAAAATAAAAAGGAGAAACAAGCGGATACATTAAAAAGGAACCAGCTTCCAGAAACACTTGGCGTTTTCCATAGACTTTATTGGATTTTACATGGCAATACACAGTAGTTATGTTGCCCTCTTCAAACACGCACAAATTAAAAAACCCCAACGGTATCAATTCTGTGCCCATTCACACATAAACTTCCTGACTTCATCACTTGCTTTCAAGTCTACCCCCATAAAATAACCAAGGTTCAGATGACAGGCAGCTTCGAGGGGATGACCAGGCTTTCCAACCAGTGACCGCAAGAAAGGGTTGTTCGGAGCAGAATGCTACTTACACTGGACTTAAATAAACCATCATCTGCTGTTGTTGATATGCTTACTAATAGCACTGTACTGAAGAGAAATCAGAGAGTATATGTTTGTGCCTATTTCAGCATATAATATTGTGTCACTAGCCCCCTTTTTTTCCTCCTGGGAATATCCAAGTCATGTTCACTAGCCAGCGTCTAGTGAGAGCGCATCTGGAGGAACACTTTTACTCGGAAGCCCGCACCACGTCTTCCCAGTGCTTCTGCAGCATTTGGGAGAGCAGGCTCTTAGGGTCAACTTACATGTAAATAATTAACCATATTGCGTATTATTCACAGAAAGCGAGCCCTGAATTCACATCCCAAGCATCTGCACCCTAAAGCTGACAGCAGGCGTTACACAATGTGGTATTTCTGCCAGAATTAAAATAGCTCAAACACCCCCAAGACTGCAGAGGAAGAAACAACAGAGAGCGAATTATTTGCGGACAGGAATTAGTCAGGAACACTGAATAAAGCATCAGTTGCGATCTGTTTGTAGACAAATGGTAAGCAGCACAAACTATTTTATGTATATGTTACGGATTGTTTGCCCGGCTTCAGTTACTGGAGAAAAAATGGCAGCGCTTGATATTATGTGTAACACAACTGGTCCACATCAAACTTTTCATCTTGGTACATAAATAATAGCCTACACTGCACACCCTTCAAAGACTGGTAATAGCTTATCAGGTTACAATAATATAATGCTCCAATCTACCCCGACATCTGATGGGAGCTCCCTGGAAGCCCCTGAAGGAACCTTTCTTCCTTTCCCAGCTTTGTTAATAGTGTGTCAGGAATACACACGAAGCCAGCACAAATGTAGTATCCCTTGCACCGCACCAGCCACGTGTTCGGAATGGTCTCACTTCCAGCAAGGAGAGCGATGAAATGAGTGACAAACGCTTGGTAAAGCAACACACCACCCACCACAAGGAACAATTTCAGCTGTACTTGTTTCGCCTTTCCAGAGCAAAGAAGCTTCATGCCATTGTGCTAAAATACATGCAATGTTCAACACCATACGAACGACCACTGTGATCAACAGAGTCACTTTTTTTTGTTTGCTTTTGGCTAGGACACCTCACAATACTGAAAGGCTGACAAAAGATCTCCACTGGCTAGTTAGGATTTTTAAAATCTGATGATCTTCAAAAGCAGAGGAGCTGTGGTTTAAGAAGGTAAAATGATGAGCAACATGTTTGATATTTCAATTTTTGAGGACAATCCTCCCTTAGGTTTAATATTATGAAATAATATATTTCCTATACATTTCTCTATATAACTTTTTTTTTTTTTTTTTTGCAACTACACCATCTTTACGCTAGTCACAGCACACAAATATCACTTCCATTCACAGGGAGTACTCTCAACTTTAAGGACGTTTTTTAAGTCACAGAAGTGTTAATAATCGTGTTTGATTGCTATAGCTACTCCTGCTGGGAACAAGAAAGAAGATGCTTTAAAATGTTCCGAGTTTCTGTAAGAGTCACTGCTAGAAGAAACATGCTTTATAATTGTTTCGTCCCAAATGGAAGATCAATAAAACTGTGCACGTAGTAAAAAAGCAATGAAAGCAAACAGTTCCAAAGGTCAGCCTGCCTTTTCCAGTAACCAGCTGGTATGCAAACTGGCATAAATCTTTTTACAAGCCCTTCACCCACACCTCAAACTTTCCATCACTCTGTCTCACAAAATTTAAATTTTCGCTTCTATATGTACTTCATATACTCCTTTTTTCTTTTACCCTTTTTTTTTTTTTTTTTTATAAAACAGTATAAAAATAAGAGCAACAGTCGAGCTATTGGGGAGTTGATGCAAGACATGGATGACTAAAATCCTACATTGGAAACTGTAGGAAGGGCAGAACTGGTGTTTGTGCTGAACAAACGCACTTTATAAAGGGCAGTAACATTTGTTTTTTTCAGCTGAAAGCCTAGAGAAAGCTGATGCACAGTATCTACAAACGCAATACTTCTAACTAACATCTTCTGTTATTTTGAAACAGTATAAAGGATTATTTGAGGCTGTGAATAAGCAAAAGGAGCACTATGATACCACGTAGATTTAAATGCATTACTCTGAAACATATCACCAGTTTGTACATGAGATACAGTAAAAACAATTGCCATTCACGAGTGTCTGGGTGCTTCTTATGGCAACTTTAGAGTACGCACGTTTGTTTGGGTTTTTTTGAATTCTCCACCTCCCAATATTATTTCTAACAGAAGCAAGAGCAACATTATGTACATGATCTGCTGCCCATCACGTATAATGATGACATTTCTTGCACCCAGGAAAGTGAGCCTTTGTCAGTGCCTGGTGGTTACTGTCACACATTGGAGTCCTCATCTGTTATACTGGTGCTAGGAGAGCAAGCTGCAAAGTCTTTAAACATTTCATCTTCTTTCAACATGTGCTGGAAAGGAAAGGAGGGAAGAGTCAAGGTTCAGGCCTTCACAACTCAAATCTGGGATGGCGCAGCCCTGCGCCCGGCAGCAAACAGCACCGTCAGCCCTGCCAGCCACCCCTTCATTCTGCCGAGGACATTTTTCACGCGTGCTGGTTCCTGACCAGCTCGCGACTCAGTCCCCTTTCTGCTGACCCAAACAGCCAGGGGAGCGCAGGCCGGGGCTGGGCTTCCACCAAGAAAACACACCGT
The DNA here is from genome assembly GCF_963924245.1 of Chroicocephalus ridibundus. NCBI lineage: Eukaryota > Metazoa > Chordata > Aves > Charadriiformes > Laridae > Chroicocephalus > Chroicocephalus ridibundus. Next base: position 145,387,455 of record NC_086284.1, read on the forward strand.
GACCTCTGTCGGCAGCCCACTGCCCAAGGGAAACCCACTGGCCTAAAGCCGAATCCCGTGTCCTCTGCCCTCCCTGGAGGGTGGTGAGTCAGCAAAGAGGGCTGGCGCCCATGGGCCACCACTGCCAAATGGGGGAACCTCCCAGCCAGGATGGACAGGTATTTTCCTCAACCGCTAATTTTTCTTTTCCCCTCCGTCCCTGTACAGAAACCAAAGGAGCTCAACTGACCACTAGTTCTGATGAGGCTTCACTATACCCGTAATTTGCACGGTATTTTATATACGTTAGCCCTCAGAGACTAGTGGTGCTTCACTCTATCCAAAGACTAGGTCCCACTATGCACTGAAATTGATCAAAACAATTGCCCCCGAAACTACAAAACTCAGCTGCTTGACAGAGCCAGTAATAGCAAAGAGAAGTTGTACATAGTGTATTTGTATTAAAAAGCATCACTATTAAATAGCATTGCTATTTAATACTAGCAACTGGCAAGGGGTTTATATCCACCTTGCAGCAACAGTGATCTTATTCCACAGAGCCCACTTTTAAGCCTTACCGTCAAGTTGTTGATGCCTTCAGAAAATGCTCCTATTTGCCTCACTGTCCCTTCTGAATCTTCCATCTACAAAAAACAGATAATGAATAATGAATCAATAATAAATTCACTGTGTGGCAGGTGGCAATTAAGTGCAGCACATAATGTAACTGCTTGATTACACCCAACATGGTCAGAGCACGGGAGCAGCGTGCCCTATCGGGAGAGGAAAGTGATGTCCTAAAGGCGCTGCATTCACAGCTTGAGCCTCTTTGGGCCAAGAGACACTTTTGTTAGTGATGCTGCGTGACTGCAAGAAGTCAGGACCTTCACGAGCCAAAGCAAAAGGAAAGCATCCCTGCGAAAAGGAAGGTTTTCCACCAAACCTGACAGCATAGTCAAGGACTCCAACTGCTAGAACTGGCTTACCTGCTCCAGCCTGTCCAAATCATCATCGTCATATACTCGGATATCCAGGCCAGGCTTAAAACCCTTCTTTGACCCACTTCCAGATGCCCGCCCCAGCTCCATAGGACACACATACTCTTCCACATCATCTTGCTTCTTCTTCCTCAGGCTCCCAAAATTGCTGAAGGCAAGTTTCTTTGGCTTATGAGTGAAGAGAAAATTGACAAGAAGTTAGAGAATCAGCAAAGAATTAACAGATCTCTTACTCTGGTACTGGTGTTTCAATGATGAAGGGTCAAAAGCCCGCTGCTCTCCTAAACAAAGATCTTCTCAATAGCTGTATTTCATAATAATTGCATCTGAAAGAACAAGGTGTGTCCCCTCATTCTACCACCGTAAGACAACACCATTTAAAGCATCCCGAATGAGATCAGAATCCCATGGCATTAAACCGTGAGCATATGAACAATAAGAGACAGTCTCCTTCCCCAACAACTTATAGTACAGACAGAAGAACAGCACACAGGAGTGCTACTGCTTGTCTGTGCATATGAGAGGCTGAGATGTGGTGCGTTCACAGGAGACACAAGTGTCAAACCCAGATCTGCTGAGTCCTGCTCTCATGCTTCTTTCATTAACAGCCAGTCCCTTTTCTCAGACCTTACTGAACTGCCCTCCAATCATGGATAAAACCAGCACAAGAGATCCGAATGTCTGCCTGGAAGCTCCCACACTCACCCAGAACATGTGACCTACCTTTACTTTCGCAGTTGCTGTTAAGAGGACGTAGTCTGGGGACTCCATGGCTTCGCGTTTCTGCTGCTGGGCCTCCTGCCCAATGAGGAGGTTGAAATGAGTCGCCAGGTGCCGTCTCAGTAGTGTCTTGTTCGGTGGGATGTTCAGCAACTGTGCCACAGTTTCTACATTGAAACGAGGCTCCAAAACCTATTGATCAAATCACAGAGAATCCAGCTGAAGTCAGTGCTGTCCGATGAGGTTTCAAGGATATCAAGAGGCCCACCTATCTTGGTCACTTCCTAAGGTTGCTTTGGGGCTTATGTTTGTATTTTAGAAGAAACATACAGCAAAGACGTGGAAAAAAGAGTTAACTAGTTAAAGGATTCATATAGTGCTACCTCCAGGCTTTACTTCTTGAGTTTAAATAGAAACAAACTGGCAGGTAAGAAGAAAGGAAAAGATAAATTCACCCTTAATTCAATGTAACGTGTGAAGCTGCCACAAAATGTTTACCCACCATCCTCTTTAATTCTGGAAAACGTAGCCAGAGGAATGATGGAAAATAAAACACACATAAAATGCTGGGAGCAGGGATATACTTCTTAATTACCTCAACAAACTTCTGCAACTACAAGTCTCTTGTCTGGAGTATCTGATGCTAGAGCAATTAAAAACAATCCTGGTTTGACATTGAAATCACAAATTTTACAAAAGTAACAAGCCTTCCTCACAAAATAAAAACACATCCAGGTCTAGGAAGGAAGATAATGGCTGTTTAACAGTATGATACCAGTGTACAGCATCATCGAATCACAGAATGGAATCACAGAATCGTAGAATGTGTTGTGTTGGAAGGGACCTTTAAAGGTCATCTAGTCCAACCCCCCTGCAGTAAGCAGGGACACCTTCAACTAGATCAGGTTGCTCAGAGCCTCATCAAGCCTGGCCTTGAATGTCTCCTGGGATGGGGCCTCCACCACCTCTCTGGGCAACCTGTGCCAGTGTCTCACCACCCTCATTGTAAAGAACTTCTTCCTCATGTCTCATCTAAACCTACCCTGCTCTAGTTTATCATAGCACAGGAGGTGGAGAATGCCCTACGTAAATTAAATTGTGAGGGGAATACAGATAATCAAACCCATTGCTGCCCACACTAATTCTGCCCAAGACACTCATCTACTTTAAACAGAGTTAATACATTTTGATAGCAACTTCTTATTAAGCAGAATAAGAACATAAGGTGTGTGCAGCAAAAATAATGTCAGAACTTTGCTCTAGCAATTCTCAGCCATATTTTTTAAATGAAATGGAACAAGCCAGACCAAAACCTTACCATCAGTCCCCCATGCACACCGCTCCCCCGCAGGTTAGGTGCATACTCTGCCAGATCAACGGAACGTAACCACTCCATCACGCGATGATTGGTCCACTGGGTGACCTCAGAAGGCGTGACGTTATTCTGTGAACAGGAGGAACGGGCAGTTGAGGAGACTTCCCGACTCAGCTGTCTCAGCCCCAATCTTTACCAAAACAAACATCTACTGCCCTCAATGAACATAAGCCCACTCTGCACTTGAGAAAAACCCCACTTTGGATTGCTATCTTGCAGCAATACCAACGTGGAGATGGGTCTGAACAGTGGGCAGGTCTGTATTATGCTTCATGCCATTTGATTATCCTGCTGTGCACTAGAACTACTTGCAATTTCTACCAGTAGAACTGAAAATGTAACTAGCTCCATGAGCTGCTGTGCTTTTCTTGTTGATGCACGACATGAATCTAAATCCAAGAGTCTGGGTTGCTTTATCATCCATTGCCCTATCCAGCATATGCTGGATTCCAAAACTGATGGCACTCTTGTGTCTGGTAACAGGGCCAAAGTCCTTTTACACAGAAAATTTTGACAGAGACATCAATTTTCCAGAGAGTTACACAAGACTTACAGTGACAGTGCACTGAATTCAAGATGATTTATGTTCCAGACAGTACATCAGAAACTAAGGCAAAACAGCCAGCTGTTGGCTAGGAAGAAGAGCAGGAGATTTGGCAAGGAGACATGAGTCTGGGGCCATGACAGGTGGAGGAAAGGAGACAGCAGAGCAGGAATAATCAGAAATACCAGGGAAAAACCCCAGAAGATTCCTCTTCACAGCTTCATCTTAAAGCAGTACCTCATCAGATGGCCTCCTGCGCAGACAGTTGGGCTCAAAGTTATTTATTCTCAAAACCTGAATGGCTCTTTTGATGCTGAGGTGGTGGAGGACGCTGACAACTTTCAAGGACAGCAAGTCATCCTATCGAAAAGGAAGGGGGGCGTTAATAAACATGCTAAACATGCTTATTGGTGGAACCAGCACCCGACTGTAAGAGACTGCTTTGGACCTTGGCTTAAAATGACATACCTGACACATTCTGGGGTAAGATTTTAATATGTGAGACAAGTGATTAACATTAAACCATCTGTCCCAAAATGAAAGCTTTCTGTGTTGCTCTGTACTAGCTCCTGGGCGACATTCTTCACACAGGGTACAGAGCTTAGTACAAGAAACCTGGGGTAACGAGGAGGGGAGAGGATGAGGTGACACATCCTCAGTGATCTTGTTAGAGCCAGGAGAGCTTTCCAAATCCAGTGCATCAGGTTCACCTGAAATTTGCATTTAGTCCTGCCAAAAGTTTTCATACCACAAACATCCAGCTAAGTTTAACTGAAAACAATAAATTACTCTGAAAATTGAGGCATTCTGTGTGATTAGAATGAAAAAAAAGATGGAAGAAGAAAAATACGAAGGTGTGTCGGGTTGGTCTCCCACAACTGCGAATGATAAATGCTTTTTAAGTGCTTGTCGTAAGTGATGGAACAATGAAGAGGCTCACCCAGCTCACCATCACCGTGTAGCTCCTACTTTGCACTGGCACCTGCTACAGTTTGAGGGAAGGAGGGCAGGTTGGCCAGTAGCACCAATTCCCCCTCACACATGCCACGGGAGCACGCTGGACACACAAGCAGCCTGAAGGTTGGGTCTGTGACAAGGCACCGCAAGGCAACCTGGCTGTGCCTTTACATCCCACCGTTTTCGGCATCAGACGAGCCTCTTCTCACACATCACAGGGCAAAAGCCTGCAAAGGCATGGCCACACTCAGCCCTGCAATGCATCGGTGATGCTAACAAAAGCAGCTGATTCTTTCTCCGAAAGCTCGATCCTCACATTGTTTTTTACTTAAACATTCATCTCACAGGGGACTTATTTTATAGCTTGCACAGACTGGCTGTTTAGGCTCCCACCAGTGTCTGTGGAGTGTTAGGAATCCCTTAGGACAATTTGTGCCATGTCAAGGAATGAGATGGTGCCTCACAGTGCTCCTCTCTACATTGACCACAGGCCTTCGACTGGACAGGTAGCTTTTAGATGTAAAGAGCCAGGAGAGCTTAGTTCCTTCCTTCACGACTACAGTTTGGCTCCATTAAAGTTCCCTCCTCTTCTTGTACTCATGGCTCCTTCAAACCACTGAGGAGGGGAGAGACAGAGCCTTCTGGCACACAAGGGGGCTCAACTCAAAGGACACATGTGGTAGACAATGGCAAAGGAGACAGAAGGTTTAGACCAGGTCTCCTGTTTCCTTCCGGAGAGGGCCCACATCTTCCCTAGTCTTGCCTAAAGGCAAGATAAATCAGGATAAATCCCTGATGTACTTACAGAAGTTTTTCTTGTTATCCTTGATGTCCCTATCAAGGTTTAATTCTATCTGGGCTTTAGCTTGCCTAATCTGGTTCCTGGCCACAGTTTCTCTGTATTCCACCCAGTCTACCCGTCCTTGCTTCCACCCTCTTTACGCCTCGTTTTTGCTTTTGAGCTTGTCCAGGAGCTCATTATTCATCCATGCAGACCTCCTAGCTTTTTTGCCTGACTGCTTCTTTCTTGGGATGCACTGCTCCTGATCTTGGAGGAGGTGATCCTTGAATACTAACCAGCTTTCTTGGGGCCCTCTCCCCTCCAGTACTTTTTCCCTTGTTACCCTGACAAGCAGATCCCTCAAGAGGCCAAAGTCTGCTCTCCTGAAGTCCAGGGTAGTGAGCTTGCTGCGTGCCCTCCTCACTGCCCTAAGGATCTTCAATTCTACCATTTCATGATCACTGCATCCAAGGCTACCCTTGAGCTTGACATTCCCCATGAGCCCCTCCTTATTGGTAAGGACAAGGTCCAGCATAGTTCCTCTCCTTGTTGGCTTCTCTACCATTTGAAGAAGAAAGTTGTCATCGACACATTCCAAGAACTTCCTGGATTTCTTGTGCCCTGCTGTGTTGTCCTTCCAACAGATGATGTTGTCCTTCCAACAAAATGATCAGAGTCTCTCTCATTTAGGAAGCCCAGCCATGAAAAGCTTGTATGGAGGAGTATGTGACAGGCCTGGCTAGAATTCCCAGCTCACTTGCTGCTGCTGTTGCTCCAGAGGACTGCTACAAAAGAAAAACATCCCCTGCACTGCAACTGGTCACACTCTGTGAGACTTGCACTTCTGCTAACGTAGGCTCTGCAGTTGTAATTCAGTCCTAACTATGCCATTAAGTGTCTCTAAGTCCAGTTCTCTGCTGGTGCAAGTTGGCTGACTTAGATAAATTTATGCATCCTCGTGCCAGGGTTAACCTGGCTTAGTATGTTTCAGTATTACTTACGTGTTATGAACACTGGACTCTATTTTGTCAAAATATTTAAGACTAGATTCTTTGCTTATCCAAACATTTCATTGCGTTTGGCTAACCTTATGACGAATCTAAGAGTAGAGTTTCTATGTCATGGTTTGCTATTTTATTTATTACAAAATAATAAATATTTGCCATTATTTATTTTGAGTCGGTGTAACCACAAGATTTGTAAAGGTACTTCTTTCATACTTTGCATACAGCTGTATTTAGTTGGTCGTTTACACTGAATCTGTCATTATAATTTGATTATTAAAATCTGTCTAAAAATACCCCTAGTGATCTGCAATTTAAGGGAAGTGACAGGAGGAGTATCTATTTAAAAGGCAAAGTTCCTGCTACACATCCCTCCTCTGTCCACCTTTTACTTTTCTTTCTTTTTTAATACAAAAAAGACTGGCTGTTGAGTACTACAAGTTCCCTTACATTACAGCCTATGCTGCATCTTAGCTGCATTCAATCCATATCCAGTTAAATACGGTGCTAGTAAAGTCTCATAACTGAAGATCAAGCTCAATGGAGACTACTGGCATCAGCCCTCCAAGAACTTAAGAAGCAGAAGAAAGAAACTGCCTCCTACTTTTATATTCATGTCTGAACTCAAAAAAACTAAAGGAAAGAAACACCAAACCCCACTACATAAGCAGTGAGTGTTTAACATTTAACCAAAATGGACTCAGCAGCAAAGTCATGCCAGCAGACAGTGCTGTGCTTGTCTTTCAGGAGAGTTAGATGGATCAACCCTAGGCTTCCTCCTGGTGCTATTGTAAAGCCTATAAAAAAATACATGTAAATGTGGCATAAAAAGGTAAATTTTACCCTGCCGATAGCCTGGCTCTTGAGAGAACAGGAGAGTGATTGATTTCTTCTTTGTTACACAGAAGGAATTAATATTAGCGATGCTCAGTTTGCATTTGCGTCCCCAGAGAAGAACAAAGGTCTTATCTCATCTTACCTGAGACCTCACACATAGGAAACCTGCTGGGTTGGCTTCAACTGACCAGCAGTAAAGTGGGGAGCTGATGCTGGTGCTAAGCATTTTGAAATACATTATGCAAAAGCTACTAAATGTAGCCTGTTTTCAAGCGAGTTGGCTCTTAAAACTGCAATTTTCTTCAAAAGCAATTGCTTCTGTTTTCTTAACCTAAGCATACACATGAATAAGGAAGTAGACTGAATGTCTGCTCAGCGAAGAAAAAAAATCCACCTACTTCTATGAATTAGTAAGACCCTGAACAGCAAAGGCCCAGCTGCATGAATTGTGGACCACAGAATTTGCACACTGTTATATACTTACAAATGCTGCCTGGGCGCACCAGTGTTGTGCACAGCTGTTAAGCACAAGATTGCCCATTTCTCATGCATGAGTCTGGGCACTTGCTTACTATGCTTACTCTTCCACTTTAGTTTAGCATCTTTAAAGCTGGAAAGAATACAGGAAATACTTGAAGGTGAGTAGTAGTATCGGGCCTTCTGTGTTCTAGAGGTTACAGCTATTAGCATTAGGTTAAGTCAGGACACCCACTATAGTTTCAAGGGGTCCTTTAAACACTGCAATGAAGCACATTGACAGATACAGCATTCTGGCTTATCCTTTTAGCGATAGCGATGCTTCTGACACTCCGACCTCTCCCTCAGCCTTCTCTTTGACATTATTGTCAGAACAACCCAGGAGACACGCGAGATGTTTAGCTGTTGAAGTCTGCATTTTTGGTACACGATGTGCGCATAGGTGTAGCATCTGTGACGCTGCAATAGCAAGTAAGAGTAAGCCCCAACTTTAGCTTCCTTTCAGTAGATCCAGCCATCTGGGACAAAAGTCATACACGCAGACGGCAACCACATGGTACTTCTACATTCCTTTTTAAAACTTTCAACATAGGCCCAGAGTAATGCACAGGTGGTCTGCCGACTTCCACATGGGTGCCAACTTTCTGCTCTAGGAAGCTACACGCCAGATCGCTGTCATCCAGCTCTTTGGCTCCTTGTTGACACTGGATCCCTTAAGATGCCTGTAAGGGACCTGAGAACAGCTGTCTGTGACACAAGAGCTGCCCAAGCAGTCATAGATCCCCTTCTGCACCCCACAAGCGGCCTGTTTGTGAGGACAGCCAGGATTTGGCCAGTGTCTGCTCACCCAGGAGGGACGAGAGGAAGAAGGCTGGCAATGGTGGCTGGTGGCAGCACCTCCTCTCCAGCCATAGCTGCTGGCTGGACCCCCACCCTTCCCCTGTTATAGCAGGTGCAGGAGGATGTGTTTGGGGCTGGGGCTGCCGCTGGGGGAAGGCTTGGGGGGAGGCTGGGAGGAGGTGAATGTGGGAAGGGGAGAAGGATGCTTGCAGAGGTGCCTGGTAGGGCATGGATCTTGGTGCTGTGGGGTGCAAAAAAGGTTGCTGCTGCTGGTGAATTGACCCAAAGGGAGCAGGAGGAAGACGTTAAGTGAATATATAGTATCTATGCAGTCACAACAATAGGTACAGTGAAATCTGGTCTCTCTAGCCTAACCTGGTCTTCAGTGAGTTATCTGGAGGTATACCAGTGTGCATTAAAGTGGGGAGAAACTAAGTACACACACAAGATGTCAGGAAAAGAAGTGTCATTCACTCACCACACTCATGTAATGGAGCATTCGGCCGTCCACCTTCCCTTCATCAAACTGGGTCTTATACTGGGGGAGGCCAATGTCATCCAGCCACCCTAAGGCAGGGACAGACGCTCATGTTAGTGTGGTAGCCACGTTACTGAGGACCAGTTGGTGTTATTCCCACTCTTTAAGCCCCATATTAGCCATGACAAGGAACTCATCAAAAGTTGCTGCTTCAGCACGTAATTAAATCTTACTGGTGACCCAGTGGTAATCCAGTTTTCCATGATTGTTTTCCTCTTCAGACCCGAGTGCCTGCAGAGCAAGCTGAAGCTTCTTCCGATGCAACGGGTGCTTTATCCCAAGCTCCTGTGAAAGGAAGGAAAGCAGCAAACCTAGAGACAATACTGTGTTTTACTTCTCCCTCTGCTGAATTACAAATGGTTTCAGAGAGTCACCCTGTACCCAGCACTCGCTGGTGACTGGGCAGGTGTATTTTCTATTTGCTGAATATCAGCATAGTTTTAGCACATGTTCAGCACTAGGGAAAGGCCCACTCGCTGTGGCGGATTAATTTCAAAACGTAGTGGATTCCAAACTGTATGAAAACGTCAGCCACAACATTCTCCTATCAGGCTAAAAACAATCCCAAAATATAAAACATATTAGCATTCAGAAAAATACTTGATGGGATTACTTCCCTCCGGTTAAAAGAATTATTTAGTTAAAAGTACATGAAGGTCCCAAGAATTACTGAAATTTATGAGTATTTCCAACTTCCCCAGTCTAGCTGCAAGTGCAGCCATTCCAGGATCTCTTCAACCCCATATACGCTTTCACCAGCACTTGGTAGTTAATGTTACATATTTGTAATTAGTATTTTCATTACAGAGCATTACATTTCTATGACACTTCAACTAAAAAGAAACAGATTTGGCACCATTGCAGATGACGAAGTTTTAAAAATTCATCTTTTTTTTTTTTTTACTGGATGCACCTTACAGACATGATTTACATTCACAGAAATAAAAATTTTTTGTACGTTTAATTAAAAGCAGCGTTTCCAGTATTTCTCACCTTTTCCAGATCCTGCTGAGAAGCCTGCAGAAGCGTTTGCCCAGACAGTATCCAGTGTTTGCCATTATTAATGTAAGAGCCTAGCCCTTGGTCTTGGAGCCAGTTGCAAACCTGCTCCTTCGTCCACTTTGCGAATGGCATGTCCAGCTCACTACAGAAGATTTTACCAAAAAAAGTCTGATGTCTCAAATCTCCTATTCTTATACATAACAACAAAACCAAAATCTAAGCCTAATTCATGAGCATTTTGTGGGAGTTGGGACAATTCCTGTGGGAGAACACGCACCACGGTCCGCTGCTAGGTGAGCCTTGCAAGGAAGAGGGCGTCTTCTGAACTCTTAGCACCATGAAGTGCTGATTGCTGCTGATCTGCTGCTTATCTCACAATAAACAGTCTATTAATACTATTGAAAACAACCACCTGTGCTACCTATTGCGGCTAAAACTCTGAAGTGAGACTGTAATGTTTCACTTTAGTCTTTATTCCCCAGAAGTGCAGAAGGAAACGTACCGGAGGAATATCTGTCATTGCTACGTGAGGGCTTATGCCTTGCGTCACACGGCCTCACAGCTGCACTCCAACGACGCCGTGAGCAAGGAAAGCTCTGCTCGGCAGCAGGATCCCACCACTCAAGCAACCTCAACCCTGCAAAGACCATCTCTCAACGGAGGAAATGGCCTGGATCTGCCTGTTTCTATTTGCCAGCAGAGGGGACATGTCATTTTGGCACTGAGCTTCTCCTTTGGACCCCGTTGCTTGACTGAGGCTGCCAGGAAGGCAAGCACCAGCACACTTTGCACCACTCATCTTACTTGCGAGACTGCCCCAGGTCCCGAGACCAGCCCAGTCGTGGCCCTGCGGTTGCTCTTGTCCCTCCTCTTCTGAACTCCATCTCGGACATGTCATCTGGGTTGAAGGTAGTTGACTGACTTCTTTTAAGTCTAGTTCAAAAGAAGAAAGAGTATTCACATTTGGCTAAGGAAAGGGCATGCTTCTACTACAGCAATCAGTATGTGCAAGATCTCCCTACAGTGTTTGTAGCTGCTCTTCTACCTACCATCGACCTACTGTTATCTTGCTCAAATGCCAGACTGGCTCCTGCTCTTGAGACAGTAAACCATGAAGCCACACGTTGGAGGGGGGAAAAAGGGAAGATGTGTTCCTAGCAAACCGCTGCACAAGCCACAGCTCTGGAGAACGGTCATTTCTCATCTTTTACTTACCTTCCAAATAACCTCTTGATCCCCCTGGCCTTTTTCTTGGAATCTGGAGAAGGTGGCGTCATCTGTAGACTATCTGTTTCTTTCGGGCGAGGGGGCAAGCCAGCCAGATCCAAGTGATCTGCAGATCCCTTCTCTGTTTCAGCTATCAGAAAACAAAAGCTCTGTCAAGACCCACTTGCACAGTCACAGATACACTCCTGAACTTGGGAACAACTCTTGCTAAAATTATTGAGAACTACCATGTTAAGAAAATGGGGCAAAGAGGGATGGGAAAATCCAGAGCAACAAAATGTGTTCCTCCCTCATGGGCCTGACTGGGAACACTCCAAGGCAATGCTCTGCACCAGTTAAGTGCCTTGCATCCAAGGTGGGGAAAACACACCTCGTGAATCAATCAGTCAGTTAAAACCCAAGTTTACTCTTCCCTGGGGAGTGCTCCTACAGTCCTTTCACAGACAGAGCCGAGGCACGTGGATGCTCAGAAACAATTCAATGCCATGGCAGGGAACCAAACCAGGAGCCCTTAAGCACAGAAAAATAAATAGCTTCCCTGCAGGCATCTTTCCTAATAACTTGCAGTATTCCCAAAGTTCCCCCTCCAGGAAATTCCAGCAACAAACACCTCCTGCCCCAGGAGCAAGAGGGCCCTTTTCCCCTCACTTATGCAAACTGTGGAATATTTTGTTCCTCTGAAGAGAAACACCATGGCTCTGACCAAATTATATCTTCTCAGTGAAGCACAAAGCGTCTCTGTTGAGAAACCCTACACATTACCACCCACTCTAAAAGCATTAAATCTTTGATCTGTAGCGTTGTTTTCTATGACAACAAACATGAGGGCTCCTCTCCCCAAAAGGGAAGTTGTCACAACAGCTGAACTAACAAAGAAGAAAACTATGTTAAGAACATTTAAAAAGAAAACTAAAAGAACTGCAGTATCTACTAGGCTATGTAAGCAGAGATGTGCCAGCAAATGCCAGATAGCTGAATAAAACCACCACGTGGAATTTATGCCACTTATTTGCTGGGGGAACAGTGACAGCACAAGCCTGTTCAGATGAAGCAGCTGTGGCAATACAGCCTGCAGGAGGCAGACAGTCAGGCCTGTAACCACTTTTACCATCTTTTAACATGGCTGTATAATTAGATGACCATCATTTGGTTTTGAAATGGACTTTTAAACTTCCAGGAAAAAAACAAAGATGTTAGGTGAATCAAGGTAGAGCGTATATTGCTGGGACGTGTCGCCTCAAGCCACAGAGTTAACGAGGCAGCCACAATGTGCCACGAACAGCAAAAAACTGCAGGTTTCGCCAGCGAATCTTTCTGCTGGGCAAAGTTCAGATTATTCAGACAGAATACATTTGAACGTGTCCCGTTTTCCACTGATTCTTTAGATGTTAAACCTTGCAGTGAAGTAACAAGGTCACGTAGATTATTTCTGGGCACTTTGGTTTGACCGCTATCGAATAAGGGGATCCTGCCAGTGAGAGACAGCACGAACATTGAACCAGGCTTTTGCATTTGTGATTTTTGCTTTACTTGTATAAGGAAAAGTGCTAGCTTAGAAAAACCACATTTAAATAGCATTCTACAGAGAAAATACCAGGACAAGCTTGGGTGCATTAGTAGCAGAGATTTGCGGGTATTGCAACGTTTGCTCTTTGTACCTTGCTCCCTTTCATGCACTGACACAATCCCGTAGAACGGTTGACATTTAAGGGGCCACATGGGAAACCGAGAGGGCCCAGAGCACTTGTCTCTTCATCAGCGAGGGGCAACTGGGTGGCTGTACAACCACACCGACTGACACAGCTCTGCTTGCTAAGGCAGGACCCTGCTGGTCTTACCTGCCCTTGATAGAACCACCAAGGGAATGCTCACATCACAAGACTGGTTTTTACTACGTGAATGGCTCCATCCCCATCCGCCCCAATTATTTCTCATTTGTTTATTATATCATAAATATAACTACATCTTAGAAGAGAACTTATGTATCCTTCCCCGCAGAACTCCCCTAAGTGAATGCCTGGGAACTATACCTCATTCCCTGCTTCACACCCTTTAAGCTCTTCCAGGGGCTCCAGGACAGATGACAGCACAAAGCTGCCTCTGGTATTTAAACATCAGCGATTCTCACCTGCTAGCTCAGTCTGTGCGTAACTTTGTGCTCGAAGTTATGGCAAAGGTCTCTGCAAATTAACCCGCAATCTCTCTCATTAGTAGGGGTTACTGAGAAATGGCCCAGCTGACTTTGAGCAGAGGGCAGATGTTACATGAAAACTCCTTTTAGTGATGGACAAGAGTTTCGATGCAGAGCTCTGGTGTCTAGCTCTTGATTGAAAAGTTTGCGCCATAACCAGCTGTTAGCAGCAGTCACAACACAGTGCTGGTACAGGCAGACATGCAGGATTACTATACCTAAAGTAGGTGCACTTGCACTTCGACTGCGATCTTCAGATATCCAAACAACGCACATAACCACACGCAGCACAACAGGAGAGAACACGCAGAGGGACAAGGTAAAACACAGTTCAAAACTTACATCAGCAAAATACAAGACAAAAGGAGAGGGATACATGAGACGCATGCACCACACGCAGTGCTGAATTCACACAGAGATTAAGATTACCAGTTCACTGTTAATCCCCCTCTCACAAAAAAAGAAATGCAGTAGAGCACTATGGTGAAGAGGGTAAAACAGCACTGCAGTCACTTTGGTGCAGGGAGGTCACTTGCTCCGTGACACACTGGGCAGGTGCCTCACATGGGCTCCCATGGGGTGGCAGGTATCTGGACACCAGCTTTACAGACGGAAGAACTGAAATCTAGATAGCATAAATAACTTACTCACATTCACAGGACCCTGATCTAGATGGCCCATCTTCCAATCCTTTATGACAGCCACAAGTACTCCACTTTGTTAGATAAATTCATTTCAGGATGAAACAAGTGATTACACAAAAGCACACGTAAAATAAACCAAAGCAAAGAGTCTAACCCTCAGAATAGACTGTACACCTAATTCCAAGTAAGCTAGCAAATTGCCATGCTGTATGTCACAAGCAAACATGGACAGTGTATAATACATGTGTAGGTACGTTATTTTTTTTGAACAGAAGTCTAAAATTGTCTTTGAGTAAGTAAGAACAGGAGATTCTTCTGCTCAACAAAGCAGAAGCTATCCCCCTTCAGGCTTCTGAAAGACAGAGCTAAATTCCTAAGTCTCGTGCAAGAGAAAGCCAAAAACATTAGATGAATGGCAAAGAACTGATGCAGAGACTCACTTGATGCTTGAACTGGAACAGGGGAAAGACTACTACAGCAGAGCAGTAAATGCAAGTAGGATTTCAGTTGGTGGCAACAGTGACTTCTGCATTAAGCAGAACATTTTGTTTATTTCATTGTCTTGTGCAAATGCCATCAAACGACAGTATCAAAACAACCCCCCTCCATTACAGGTCCAAAAATGAACGTGAGCTTGAATAACTTGTCAGTCCTGTTCCCGTTGTTGTCATCTCTTTTGCAAGGCTGCTTAAATACACATAAAATAAAGAGGAAGACTGAGTGCTGCTGCCTCATTTATGTACATCTGAAAATCTTTTGAAAGATAAACCGAGGATGGAGCCAGGGGAAAAAAAAAAGCCCACAAATCCCACGTATCAACTACTGCCAGACAGCTAGCATTTCAAAACAGCAACAATCCACTACAATGTCCCAGGGAGATATCACAGCGGAGGTTGAAATAGATCAAATACTTTATTACATCAGTGAGGTTTTTTTCTGGGGTTTTTTTGTTGCTGTTTGATATTTTCCAAACATTCTACTAAAAAAAAAGTGCCATCAAGTCACAGTGAGACTAGGGGTTGTCTTCCTGCTTCTTAAGACAATTGCAGCTGTTAAGACTCTTCAAAATACACAGAAACTGCATGCAGGTGCACGACACCTACCCAGATTGGGGGCACTCGCGGTCCTCTTGTTATTTTTTATCTTGAAAAAGCCTCGTCCAAACGAAGATCTGGCTTTCCGGGTACCAAAACTATCCTCATCGCCTGTGCCACCATGAGAAGGAGACTTTGGAGGGAGGGTTGCAAAATTATTACCTTCCACAGGAGGTTTAACCTGCTCAAGTTAGGGAAATAAAGATTCAATGTCAGTGAATTGCAAAAGGTCTTTTGAGAGAGACTGCAAAGTGACTGCTGACAGATAATCTGGAGAGTCCCTCTCATTTGTTACAGCAAGAAAACAGAATGTAAAAGCCATAAAGGAAAACATAAACAAGATCTTCATTTGAATATGTTCAGGGCCCAGGACTACTATCACTACCTTCTAAGAGTAACATGTCTTCTTTAAGGTGTTTCTCAGTTTCTGCAAGGCTATCTTACAGGTATGGAAAAGGTTAAAAATACAGTTCTGGAAGGCTTTGAACTTTTCCAGCCTTCCAGGGTTTCTGTCTCCCCCACTGGAAGCTGTAGAGGCAGTAGGAAGCAGAGAGAGACGAGATTCCCCACAGTATGTCGGTTCTCAGACAGCTTTTTTTGTCTATCACTGCTCTGCCATTTCAGAAGTAATGGATGAATTGACTACGTCCACTGCCAAAGCTGAGAGGAAATTAAGTATCAAATAAGGAGTATGAATGCCAGGACAGACATCAGACACACCAGTTAACCAATTTAAAATGGTAGTTTTAACCTTGCTGGTTGTTTCACTGTCTCTTTAAAAGCAGGAGGAAGCAAACCCATTCACAATCCAAACACGATCCTTTGCTTTTTGCTGAATAGGTACAGCATTCACTCTACCAGTAGTATCTGAGGTATGTTGTCCCTGCTCAGGTCTTCCTATAGGTATTATCAGGACCCCCTGGGAAATGGTCCTCAGGGCCAAGGGGGCAGAACAGAGCTGGCAGATGCTTTCCATAAGAGCACAAGAGCTCTTGATCCCCAGGTGTAAGAAATCAAGCAAGAAAGGGAAGAGACCAGCATGGCTGAGTTGGGACCTGCTGGTCAAACTAAAAGGCAAGAAGGAACTGCACAGGCGGTTCAAGCAGAATCAGCTGTCCTGAGAAGAGTACAGGGATGCTGGCCGGTTATGTAGGGATGAGGTCAGGAAGGCCAAGGCGCGGCTGGACCTGAACTTGGCATGGGATGCTAAGAATAACAAGAAGGGCTTCTACAGGTATGTCAACCACAAAAGGAAGGTTCAAGACAGCCTACCTTCCCTGATGACCAAGAATGGCAAACTAGTAACAACAGACAAGGAGAAGGCTGAGGTTCTCAACGACTTTTTTCCCTCACTCTTCACTGCCAGCCTCTCTCCTCACACCTCCCGAGTTGAAGGATTGCAAGACTGGGACCTGGGGGACAAAGTCCTTGCCACTGTAAGTGCAGACAAGGTTCGTGACCACGTGAGGAACCTGAACATACACAAGTCATAGAATCATAGAATCATTTAGGTTGAAAAAGACCCTTGGGATCATCGAGTCCAAAAGTCCATGGTCCATGGGACCTGATGAGATGCACCCCAGAGTCCTGAGCGAATTGGCTGATATAGTTGCCAAGCCACTCTTCATGATATTTGGGAAGTCATGGCAGTCAGGTGAAGTCCCTGGCGACTGGAAAAAGGGACACATTGCACCCATTTTTAAAAAGGGTAGAAAGGAGGACCCCGGGAACTACTGCCCTGTCAGCCTCACGTCTGTGCCCAGGAAGATTATGGAACAGATCCTCCTAGAAGCTATGCTAAGGCACATGGAGGACAGGGAGGTGATTCAAGACAGCCAGCATGGCTTTACTAAGAGCAAGTCCCACCTGACCAACCTGGTGGCTTTTGACAATGGAGTGACTGCATCAGTGGACAAGGGGAGAGCAACAGATGTCATCTACCTGGACTTCTGCAAGGCCTTTGACACGGTCCCCCACAACATCCTTCTCTCTAAGTTGGAGAAAGATGGATTTGATGGGTGGGCTGTTCGGTGGATAAGGAACTGGCTGGATGGTCGCATCCAGAGGGTAGTGGTCAATGGCTCGATGTCCAGATGGAGAGGGGTGACGAGCGGTGTCCCTCAGGGATCCGTACTGGGACCGGTGCTGTTCAACATCTTCATCAATGACACAGACAGTGGGATCAAGTGCACCCTCAGCAAGTTTGACGATGACACCAAGCTGCGTGGTGCAGTTGACAGGCCAGAGGGACAGGGTAGGTTTAGATGAGACATGAGGAAGAAGTTCTTTACAATGAGGGTGGTGAGACACTGGCACAGGTTGCCCAGAGAGGTGGTGGAGGCCCCATCCCAGGAGACATTCAAGGCCAGGCTTGATGAGGCTCCGAGCAACCTGATCTAGTTGAAGGTGTCCCTGCTTACTGTGAGGTGTTGGACTAGATGATCTTTAAAGGTCCCTTCCAACCCAATACATTCTATGATTCTATGATTATCCGTTGCATGAAAACTATGGCCATACAGTACCGCCGGATAACTGTTCTGCAATGACAGTCTTTTTAGGAACAGGGTTGCTACTCACAGAAAATAATGTGGAAAGCCAAAAGTTTTTAAAGAGACACTAATCAAAGTTAATTACAGAGTCAGTAAAATACTTAATGGTTAGCTTTGCTAATTATCTAGTGGTAGAACATGTGGGAGAAACATTAGCTTAGACGGCAACCTTATGCTTAACCAGACTGGAAGATAATCCATGTGTCAGAAGACAAGAACGTGCGAGACACTATAAGCCGGACACTGAAGTGATGGTGACCACCGTCGTATACTCCTCGCTATCTTGTCTGCATGTCTGCTATTTCCCCTCTGGAACTGCATGCCACAATTTCACACAATTGAGGCTTTCAACACCCACTCGCTGTCTGTGTTTCTCCATGTACAGGCACGAGCACACACACACACATTACCTCTGTTGGCTTCTGTGCAGAGTCTCTGTCCTGTTTGAGAAAGATTAAGACAGACATTTAAAAAGTCATGGTTTATAGCCAGTATTCAATTCATTACGGTTACCCTGAGTTAAATTCTGACTGAAATACCCTTCGCCGCCTATTCCTTTTCCCCCCAAAATCAGTCTCTTCAGAGCTGTATTTCACACAGATTAATTCTTGCTTTCTTTGAGGTCAGTGAGCTGACATGAAAATACAGTTGCTTTGGTTTACTTTGTAAAGGATTAGCTGTGTATATAATTAGTGACATACAGTCTGTTAAGGCACTAATGAGCACAGCTGGCTGAGAGGACCCAAAGCAGGAATCAGACAGGGTAGAAGCCAAGTAGATAAAACATCCACAGCCTCCATTCCTTGGCCGTCCAAGCAAACAAACAAACAAAAAAAAGAAACCCAACCCATGAACTCTAGCTCTCATCAACAAGTTCTGGTTATATTTTCAGTCCTGTTATCCCTCCTGAGCTGTAAAGGCACAGCTCAGCGCTTGGGTGTCAGGGAACTCAGCAGCTTTTAGTTCAGGCTGTCAAAAAAGAGCACAGGAATTGCCCTGATTTGATGACATTGTTAGAGGCCAGCTGCTTTCGGTCACTTAAGAGAGACCTAAACTGAAGCCATCACCAGACATACAAAGGCTCAGTATTTTGTTCCCAACCACCTAAAACATATAGTCACTCCACACTGTATTTTATAATGCATTAATTACACAGCCTTCCAAAATTATTCGCCTTAAACACTGGTAGGAAGTAGTAGTGGGACTTACTTTCTTCTTGTCTTAAATCTGAAAAGCCTATCAACTAAAAAAAATACCTTGTTATCTGAGGAAAAACACAGCAAGATAGTCTCAGGCAAACACCTCATGCAAAAACAACAACAAAAAAAGGCTCCTTTGTTTTCAAGGACAAACTTTCTCCTTTAATGAAATCTGAAGGAAGTCACATGTACATGACCATTGCTAACACATGGCATGAGGAGCCCTAGTCTGACACAGAATTTCTCAGAAGGCGGCAACAGAGCACCCACGGGGTCACTGCCACAACAGAGACATCAGCCCCATTTCTAAGGGTATGAGAGGAAGTAAAAGACCAAACCAACCGCTTCGGATGTCTCTTTTCTCAGACTGCTCAGACTGCTGGACTTCTGCAGCGAAGAAGTTCTGAAACAACAACATGAAAACCAAGCCAAGTTACTGGAATTAAATTTACTACAATAAAACACTCTCAGGGATCAGCTTTAAAGAAAGCATTATAACACATGATGAGATATACTAAAAACAAAGACGTTTTGAATTAAGCCAATCAAGGCACTAATCAGAGCCCACGAAATTTGAGAAGATAGTGTAAGAACTTCCGCATCGTAATTACTGCTGCTAATGCTTCAGTGACATGATGCCTACCTGTGGATATTTTTGGCTTCTTATTTAACATGATATTTTCAGAAGCACAAGCAGAAGTTACACAGGCGAAGGAAGTGATATAAACAAAAGCTATGAAAAACAATATTTTTAGCAACAGGCTTCTGACTAATTTAATCCTTAAAGAAGTCAACCATGTGTGTTTTAGTATTTTATCTTCAGTTCCATCTTCCATTCAGACCAGACATCCCCCAACTTCTGGTGGGATTTACAGTCTAGACCTCTTAAGTCTGGTTAAAAAGATAGATACCATTAAAGTTTTTCCCACAACCAGATATAAATTAAGAGCAATTTCACTGAATATTGTTACCTATCTTCATACCAACATAAGGGGAATAGATTTGTCTTTGGGAATATTCTCATGGCACTAAGACACTCAAAATAAAAGCAGCTGCTGAGCCTCACATGGTGTACCAGACAAACCCTGTTGACTTAGGCTTCTTACTAATAAACCTCTTTGACTCAACTTACGAGTCATAAATAGTCCTGATTTCCCTTGGGAACATGGCTACGTGGCAGAAAGTAAAATTGTTTTCTCACTGTGGTCAGCTGATCACCTTTCCCCCGCTATCAAAAGAAAAAAAGCAAATCACGTGCACATGTCCTATGGAAAACTGTAAATTTCAAAGTATATTGACAGTCTACAACCCAATTAGAGATGCTTCACAGTGTAAAAGAAATTAACTGCACATGTGCACAGATAAAGCATTGTAAAATAATGATCATGAAAACATAGGACATGAGCAGAAAACTACAACCACTAAATATCATCTTGGCTAGAATTAGTTTACATATTTACACGGGTATGTAAAATATCGGGCGTGCGTGGGGGGGGTTTCAAGTTGACAATCACATATAAATATGTTTTCTAAACATTTCTGATTATGATACTTACACTGGACTATCACACAGCTGTGTTTCTGGGGAGGAACCTATTGATCTTCCTGCACTGTAAAAAGAAAAAAAAAAAACATGAAAAAAATAAGGCATGTGGGGATCCCATCCAAATACCTTGCTGATGCAGAAATTCTATCATTTCAGCCTGCTTTAATCCTGTTTTCACTTCAGCTGTTATGGTACTAACATATGGCAAATTTTGCCCTCTATTTTGCGCCGAGTCTTGCAAAAGATAAAGGACAAAGGTGAGCTCAAGAGCCCCAGGAAAGATAACTCGCACTGTAAGTTGATGACAATACTGCACTATTCAGCTTAAATAAATGCAGAGGTTACAGCATGTGCAGGGCCTGCAGCAGCACCAAGTCGCAGAGGTCACCGACTCCCTGTGAGTCGCCCGTAGTGCGTGGCATTTTGCTGCAGGTGAGTGCTTTGTTTGCTTTTTTCTGGGACGGGACATAGATGAAATCCCTGCTGGTGATGGCTAGAGCTGCACAAGGCACAGCACAGCAGAAACCAAGCAGAGCTGGTCTTCTGGATAGGATGCTTTCCTTGACTGGAACCGGAAAAAAATCACACATCAACTTGTGCTTACACTGATTTTTCACATTGAGATCGATGACAGTTTTAAGCCAACAAGACTTCCTTGCCTCTGGATTCTTAGTATTTGATACTTGTTTAGATAAAGCCAGGGATTTGGACCCAGAAGAAAAAACCCTAGCACAGCCTTTGCGTAGCTGCAAGTCCGGTGTGCTTTTCAGTACTCCTTGCAGTGCCAGTCCAGATTTGCACGGGCCAGGTTTCCTCACCCAGGCAAGGAGGGTGCAAGCTTAGAAACGCTGGAGGAAGCTGTCAGCCAATTCTCACCCAGGAAGCTGCCACTGGGTTCAAGCATGTTGGCCCCGGGGTGCCACAGCTCAGGCACAGCCCTGGGGTGCAGCCACGCATCCTCACCCTGGCTTCCCTGGGAAACTGTGCCTACAAATTTCACCTGGCTGTCAAAATCTCAGGCAGGGCTCTCGTAAGAGTGAGTGAAGAAATATCCTTGCATTTCATCATGCCAAGGGACAGCAGCAAGCACATCTCTTTCTCTTGGTCTTTTGAAATGCTGCTTGAGGTTCTTTCTGGGGTTCCATTAACAGCTCAAGGCTAGAGCTGGACAGTCCTTTTGTGGCAGTTTTGGCAATGTCTTACACCAATCTTTAGCAACCGTGGAAAATGTCCAAATGCAAATCATCAGGAATACATTTGTGCTAGCACAACCAACACTATCTCAGCCAGACCTAGATGATGTAAACCTAGATAAAAATAATGATTCTGTGTCCGCAGTTACATTAGATCAGTTTTTCTCTCCTGTTAATTTCTTGCGAAGCAGCTGGTATAGAGTATGAGTGCTGCTACAAGCAACAGCAACCAAATTAATACTTGCTTACTGAAAAAGATTTAATCAATGCACTTGATAACACGAGCATAAGCATAGCTTGCTATAGCTAGTCAAGTGAATGCTAGCCTTGTTTAAGTGACTTAATGACTTGAGTGATAGATTATTAAACGTCTCAGAATATTGGATTTGAAACTGAAAAATACACGGAAACAGTAATACCTTATTTCACTTGCAGGATCTGGCCTTGGCTGTGTTTTCACTTTCTCTGCAACAGTTTCTGAGCTCTTGGATGTTGATGAAAAAGAAGGGATTGAAATCTGTAAAATACTGGTGTGGATCTGTAAGGAATTCTAAAAAGAATGAAGAATACGTGTTACACTGTTATAAGCTGAAATTAAGCAGTCATAAATGAAAAAAGAGTAACAGATAAATACGAAAAGAAGGATCTGAAATAAGATTTTTGAAAGTTATTTTTTTCTTTCTACTGTAATACAATGATTTACTACTAGAAAGATGGCACTGAAGATAAAACATGAATCACTGCACAGACAAGCTACAGCATAGACAAAAATCTCACAGGTCTCCCAAAGCTGCCTGCTAAATCTCTGCCACAGACCCCACGAAGGGCTGTTCACTTTTCAGATTTAGTCTTGTCCTCAGCTGCTCAGAGAATACCAAAAAAGCTGCTAATCATTTAATTTAATTTAGTTTTCTTCATAGTGCGTTCATGCAGTTTCGTTAAGTAAGTCAAATCCCTGCTCTGACTCAGAGCTTTAAGAGAAGAGATCTATAGTTTTATTACTGGAAAACGTGACTGTAAAAATCAGAGACTGGACCACAACCTACTTGTCACTTAACTGAATGGATGTAATGATGATTGCATCCTTTTAAACAGGACAGGATATACTAAGTAAGTCCCAACATGTTTACTTTAAGTTCCTGACAAATTAAATGCAGCTCCGAACAGCTATGTTTGATATGAAAAGTAATTTCTATGTTTGATAGCAAAAGCAGTTTAAACCCATTCTCATGACAAATACAGCTCCTGACCCCATCTGATGCTTAAGAAAAATAAATTTAACTGAACTCAAATGAAACTCCTCAGCAGCTTTCACAAGAAAACTACATTCTCCTAAAGGATACGGGACATTACTAAAAACCGTGCAACCCAGAAAAAACTCTTCTTAGAAACTTGAGTTTTGGCATCTGCAATATGAATACAGCACAAGCAATGTTTTCAAGGAGCGATGGCATTAAATGAGGAAGAAAAAAAGATACCTCTTCATGTATATTCATGTTAAACTCATCGTGGATTGGAGATGCTGTTACTGGAGTTGGGGATGGGCTTTTCTCTGGGTCAGTCAAACTTGGTGTGTCCAATAAAACTGTGGAAACAGACCCTGAGTTCAAGAAGTCTTCACTGTCACTTTCCTTGCCTGAAAGCAGAGAAGGTGGAAACGTGTTGGCTTTACTTCTAGATACATGATGACCCTTGCTCCCATGCAAGGCACAGTTGGTGTGCTCATTTATGGGCCAAAAAGGGAAGAGGCCAGGATTATTAATTTTTTTTAAGAGAGACTACAATAGGAGAAGGGGAGTCATTGCCAAATGTCACTTCCCAATTCAACCACCACAACAAATCAGAGTTGGAGCAGAAGTAGGACATACATCTGACAGCAAAAAGCCCAGCAAATACTGTCAGGGCATTTAGTGGGATCAGTTTCAACAAGCTGAATAAACTGGAGTGGTTATTTCCTGTCCCATGTTCTGGAATTTCATACTAAATACTTCTTTTCCCTTATTCACTAGGGAAAGACCAAGGATTGAGTCTGCCTGAAACTTAAGATGTCTCTATGGTATCTTCAAGTTACCCGTAGGAGAAATGCAGACCACTGCACAGCAGTCTAACACCAGCTTTTAAGTGACTACATTATGTTTGCAGACTGCCACAAAATGAGTGTGTCTCATGTAGTTAATGCCATAGCCCACACCAGCATCTGGCATCCTCTGCTCCCAACGAGCAACCTGCTGCTCCTGAACTGCCTCAGTACCACCAAAAAGCTCGGATTTCCACACTTGCCAGTGATACCAAAGTACTGACGCTGAAAGAAAAAGTTAAAGGCAAGCAACACTTTCTAAAACGTGAGCAGAAACCTAGCACTGATTGCCAAAGATCTGATGCAAATACAAACGAAAGCCTGTTCACAGCAAAAACCTCTCTTGCCCATTTTTCACTGCTTGAAATTTCTGTCCATGCTCCATGAACTGACCACAAAGCACAGTTCCCCAAGTCTCGAGGTCTGTTTTAACATCATCTGTCTTTGAAAGCATAGCACTGCATGAAAGAGTAATACCTATTAAAAAATGCTACTCCTCTTCAACGCTCAGCGTTGTATTTTGCCCTCATCACCACCTTTCCTCTTCCCTCACTGATAATGTGCTTTCCCAGTCTTGTAGATAGAAGACATGCAGCTGTATCCTTAGCGTCCCTCAGTGGTTTTGAGGAAGAAAAAGCCCTCACATACCAAGATCCAAAGCCCACAGTTTTCAGCCCAGCATGCTCTGGCGCATGCCAGCTCCCATCCAGGCTTACATTCATGATGCTGGACTAAAAGAAGCTGCTTCCTGACCCCACCGTTGCACCCACCTCAAGCCTGCAGTGCTTGTGTGGGAGCAGGAAAGGCAGCTGGAGACCGCGGGCAAGGGCTTTCACGTGGTTCTACAAATCAGCCAGCACCCTCAGGAGCAGAAGTCAGGATCTCATTGCTGCAATCACCACCTCCCTGCAGGGGTGGCCTCTCAAAAGCCAGTCAGAAGCAAAGAGGGGCACCAGGAACCTCTCTTTTCCCTGGCTTTTAGACCCAGTCTTAACAGCATGTCCCAGGGGGCTCTGTCCCCCACTTTTCCTGTCTTGGCCCAAGACAGCAGACACAAGAGCCCAACCATGAATTCACCATCACAAAAACACACATTTTGCCTCCTTGCTCACTGCTGGCTATTGACAATCTTCACTCTGAAAGGATCCCTGGGGGCTCCTACATGCCTCTCCTAGGAAGATGTCCACCTCCAACATTTGCCCAGACAACAAAAGCCACAAGCCTTGTCTGTCTTAAAGAAGGCTCAGGCAGCGAGCTCGAGTCAATTCAAGGTCTGGGGAAGGCTGGGTTGGCCTTCTCTGGCCTTCAGAGGACTCAAAGACAAAAGGAGGTTTCCATAAGGCAGTAATACAACACCGGTGCACAGACTTTAAAGTTGCGCATGTATTATATGTGCATACATTATCAGAAAGTTAACATCTAAAATTTGTTGGGGACAGCTCTTTCAGAGGACAGTGACCTGCAAAATGCAACCTGAGCGCTGAAAGAATAGAACAATGCAGGGAAAAACCCACCAGGCCAGGATTATTGTTGTAAAGGCAGATGCTCATTTTCTAATATCTAAGTGTTTTCATCTGAAAACCCAGAACCATTTCAGTGTAATGTTCTCCATGTGTTACTTTTGATTTTCTTTTAAGGGAGAAAGGAGAGAGATAGGTTATTCAATTCAATTACATCAAACTGATGACCACCTCAACATTTATCACCTTTGGGGACCAGAACCTCCTGGATCTGGAAACCTCCGCCAATCTTGGAGCATACGGAATGGACCATGACGCGTTACAATATTTATTATAGCTACCATTTCAGCCACACAGTTAAGCTCATTGTCTGGTGGCAGAGAAGGCTTTTCTTTTTTTGGGTGTGTGAAAAAAGACTGGTAGGAAAAGCTAGCCTGGCCCCCACTGGGTTGGGAAGGAGAACTATTCCACAGCTGCTGCTGGTTCATTACACGCCAAAGACATAGTGTGTCATCGCCACAGCCCTGACCTGGCAGCACATCCACTTTGCTACAGACATTTTTGCAGCTCTTGGGCACTGCTATTAGAGCGTGCACAGCCACTGGGGCAGTACTTGTTTGGCTTGTAGAAATGTGCATGCTCAGGCACTGCTCTGCTCAGCTACAACTCCCTCCCCAGGAACACATGCAAGAGGGGAATAGCAATTTTTAGCAGTTAATGTAGCAGCCAGCCCTGAAAGGCATTTCAGGAAGCTATGGAAAGAGCCTGAGAGCCTATCATATTCAAACTAATTTTACAAGGGGGAAATAAGCAACTTGACAATAATAGTTACTACTAGCAGATCGTAAACGGGATCCAAATGTGCATCTGCCTGGACAAAAAAGGCAATTTACCAGTTCACACCAGTTGAAGACCTGGCTTTTGCTCTAACTAAGAGGTACCTCCAAAGATGGTAAGTCTAAGAGGCAATATAACACCATGCAACGCACCTAGAGTTTAAATGAGAGCAGAGTTTAATTTTTTTTTGATTGTACAATACCTTTTTTACCTTGAGCCAATATCACCATGTCCTGAACTTTCTTGTACCTATTCAGAGATTGCCGAAGCTCTTCTATCTTCCGATCCTAAAATAAAGGAAAGTTGTGACTGTGCTTCTTCCTTCAGGAAATAAAAAAAAAAAGAAATACAAATACTAGATATTCTTCAGTTTAATTGGTTGTGAAACTAAAAGAAATGTTAAGTGTGGGTGGGACAGGACCCAGAACTCTGAGAGGTTCTGAAACATCAAAACTTCTATTTAGCAAAAACTATCATCTGGTTGATCACCAGAATTGTCCCAGCCTTGAAAGTGTATTTCAGCTCCCTCTTTAAGTCAAAGGTAGAGTATAATTAATTTAGCATGTACAAAGAAAGCAGTAATCAAAGGGTTTAGGGCTTTGTTGATCAAAAGGAAACATCCTACAAAATGCACATGCATATGAATGTGCAAAACCACGCATGAAAACAATTCATACTTTACAGAAAGTCCTTTTGGAAATGCAGCCTGTGATATCTCATGGGACTTGTACAGAACTCTACATTTTCAGAGCACGCCGTAGACTGCAGTCCCACTGAACTGAATGACACAACAGCGTAAGGACTCTGTGTACATGCGACGGAGCTCATAAATGCTCAGTTATAGTCCCTTAAAAGCACTGCAGTGCTTGACTATAGTGAATCATTGATTCTTAAAAATTTGATTTTTAATTGAATTGTGACAAGTTCATATGTGAAGATTTTCTTAGAGATTTAACTCAAATCCGATGAATGATTACTGAAAAAATGATGACTTCGCTACCTTCTCTTCATTTGCTGCCATTAGAGATTCTACTGCCTTCTTCATTTTCTGTACCTCTATATCTAAAAACACAATACAGTTCTCTAAGTCAATTTAAATTAGACAGCGTAAGGAAATAAGAAAAACAAAAAACCTAGAAGCAACTTGATAATACCGAAAGTAAATTTACAAATTAAAAGACAACGCATAAGCCACTTAAACTCTAATTTAGATGGAAATACATAGAAGAAAACCCCTTTTCTTCAAAACCTTTTTCCTTGTATTTTTATCATGGAAATGATGAAATTCAGGAAAATTTCCTTACCCACCCCCCTCAGCCTTAGGAAAATGGAAAAGTCAGGAGTAAAACTACTCCTTGACTTTCATGATTTCCCTCTTTCAAATAATCAAATAATTGCAAAACGAAAAGTCCAAAATATAAAATACTACATTTGGAGTGCAATAAAATGCATCCTCATTACAACAGTCAACAAAGACCCCAAACGACATCTCAAAAACCCACTATACAAAGCAATAGGATTAATGTAGATCTGATGAAGAAAGCATTGTGCAGTGACACTTAGTCTTAATTCAGTATGGATGTAGAAGTGAGGACAGCACAACAGAATGATACAAGTATTTGCTGTGATGAGCATTCATGCTAGAATATATATTGTAGTTCAGACATGGAAAAGGTTCCTAATACAGACATCAGTGTTCTGTGCTTCATCTACAACCCTTATTTACACAGAAGTATAAATACATGGAAACATGTGTGTTCTAACCAGGTTAGATTTTGGAAGTGTTGTGGACTAGAAACTCAAAAAGAATGGAAACAATCTCCATTTTTGCTAAAAATCTACCTTGCATAAGCAAAGTAAACTTTAAATTTCGTCACAAACATAGGCAGGTGGCCAAATTCACTGGCAAGAAAGCATTTTACCTGGTTTCAACTTCCTAAAATTTCTCAGAAAAGAGAGAAGGAGGAACATTTTCCTCCTTAATGAAATGCAAGAAGAAAACAAGCTGCCTGGCTGGCTTTCTAGATAAAAGACATTTAGACACATTGGGATAAAACTGCAGCTGATCCAGTTCCAACGATTTTCACTCAGTTATGCTAACAGAAAACCTGGCTTACTGGATTGCGATTGCATTTCATTGAGAGGCAACTGTTTTGTGAGTCTCCATGAGACCAAATCTTTCTTCGCCTATCAGCTTTTCTTCAGAAAACTTATTTCAAGTGTGATATATCCACCCGTATTCTCAAATTTTACTGTAAGTGTAACTAAGGGTTATAGACTATGCAACCTAACAATGTTTATTAAAGCAGTTTTGCAGACACATGCAGAAAGCTATTCTGAAATGCACTTCTGAAATGCAAATGCTTGTGGAAAGACACCAGAAACCTTACTTTTATCTTTGAGCTTCTTTTTACAATTTTCATCTGTGCAGGAAAATCCATCGGATTTGAAATTAGCATGAAGGTTATGACATTAAATAACTTTTATGACAATATTGATACTTAAGGAGTCAGTTATCTATTATTGTAGAAGCAAGCAGTTCATGGTTTCAGGCTGCACTCCCCGGGTGCTAACATTTATAAAGACACAAAATAGCCTCACTGCTCTCATACACAACTACCTGTCTCAAGGATATATTTTTTCAACTGCATGTCTTCACTTGTAAAGCCTCAGAAAAGGCTTATGCCAATAGATTACTCTTAAGCTAACACTTTACTGGCAAAAGGCATCTAAGCGATAACGTACGCATATTTGTTCAGAAAGTACAATTCAGCTAATGGGGCAGATAACCTGTGTTATCTGTAAACGGTATTACTTAATATTGGTCCACGTCAGAAAAAACATGGTTCACCATGGCAGAAGATCTCCTGCTGAGCTATACTGAAAACTAAACTAAAGCTGAGAACCAGAGGGTAATGGAAGTTCAACATACACAGCAGCTCCCAGGAACAAAAGCCCCATATAAGTCGTCATAAATGCAATAAAGTCAGACCTGTTCACATTTAAATGTTATTAAGAAAACCCAAACAAATGCATCATGATTCAATGTGGTCACTTGTAGTGATCTTACGCAGTGTTTTGAAAACAGATCATTTTATTAAACAAAATGTGACAATCTACACACAGCATTTTCCTCCTCGGGTCAAGAGAGGAGACTAATCTCTTGTGGCTTTATTTTTCTAAAAAACGTACTTTAAAAGCAGAATCTTAAAACCAGCAATAACCATCAGTGAGACATGTTCAGAACTGAAATTGCAGCAGGTCAAAAAAGCTTGTGGAAAATTATTGTGAGGCTTTAAAGAAAAATTTCTATTTTTAAATAAGTTCCCCAAAATAAATACTGATTTTGTTTCTTCCTTGCAAGCAAATAAAAGAATTATCTGACATGTAAAGTTTCCGTGCTAATTCAAGCTTAATTACGATTTAGACTTAGCCAATGCACAAATCCAGAACCAGTCCTCAATTCCACCCACTTAACAGCTAGGTCTACATTGAAGATTTGCTGGTACACATCATACTCTGGTTTGCAGTATGGGTTTTCCCCTTCCCTAGCAGTAAAGAGTGTACAAGCAAAGCTCAGCATAACACAGAAAGTTTCCTTCTCAGGATAATCTTTTTGGGGAGCTTGTTGAAATTAGTTTAAGGATTTCTTTGCCAATATAAACTACATCTTTTGAGGCACCATGCAAGGCACGTGAAGAGCTAACTAGGGATTACTTAGGCTAGTTTGAAATTGATCAAGAACTTGCTATGACAGTAGGTTCAGCAGTTGCATCGCGAACACCCGCTGAACATATAAAGAGAAGTAAACATGAAGACACAAAGTATATGAAAATTGAGGCTTTTATCTGTTATTTCCTGTACAACCATTCACGGAAGCATGACCTCAGATGAGGTAACTGAGGAGGACGCAGTGAGAGAGCCTCCCTTCTTCTTACCTCTGTCCAGTATTTCAATCCCTTCTCCTTTCAGCTTGCAAACCAGTTTTTCTTGCAACCTTTTTACCTCGGCTTCCTTCTGCTCCAGTTTGTCTTTCAAAGCTGCTAGCTCATCCTGCAACAGACACAGGACCACTCAGTGACAGTTTCCACACGCGTCTGAGACATTTCCAAAATTCTTTCCTGTGAAGTGCGGTGGAGAGGTCCTCAGCTGGTGGAAATGACTGAGAGCCCCCTGACATTTACACTGGCTGAGGGTACACCGACCAAACTGCCTCTGAACATCACAACAGACCACTGAGACTGTAAGGGGCCAACGCCAGGGGGCCTATGATCCAAAAGTGTCAGTCTCAACGTGTAAACGAAAAGAGATTTTACATCTAAATTTAAAGAAGAAAGAGTAAAGCAAAAAAAGCAGTTTTCTGATTTATTTAACCTTGCAGAGACAGAAAAAGTGCAGGTGATAAGGCTGAATGCTAAAATTTATGAACACTTTGGTGTTCATAACTCAGCCTCACAACACTTACATTTTGGTATCTATAGGGCATTTGCATGTTCAAAGCTGGACAATTATGGAATTGTGCTTACACCAGATTGAGGACAGTTTCAGAAATAACAACTGCTTCTATAAAAGGAAAATCAATCACGACACCATCAAGCACATAGACACATAATGGAAAGCAGATCAGACAAAAATGTGGTACCTCTACCACAGTTTGTGTCTGCTGATCAAGCATTAGGAAAGGAAGCTTAGAGTTGAGATTCAAGGGAATAAGACAGATGGTGTTTGGGGGAGTTGGGGTGCATTAGATAAACGCTGTCAAATTTTAAGTTATATCTAACCACCTGCACTAGCAAGTGACTGGCACAGATCCATGCACTTAACTTTTTAAAATTTGAGTCAAATCCTACCCAGATTAGTAACATGTTTCTTTGATGTCTGAGGATATCTTGTGCAATCAAGACAGGACCCTCAGTGCAAATGTACCCGACACTGAAAATTTAATTTGTTCAGTTTGTAAACTAAACAAAACAAGGCAAGACTCATAATTTTGGCATTTACTGAAGTTTTAAACCCTTAAAGGAATAAACCGAACTGGAATATTGTGGCTTAGGTATATTCCTGAGCTTCTCTCAAAAGATATGTTTGCGAATATATAGTGATGTCTGCCACCCAAACTGTGGCCCAGACTAGAGAATTTCCTGAAATTGGTTCATGTTTGCTCTAAAGCATCATTGGAAAAATAGATCAATCTTAAAATTGTCAAGAAACCAAAGCCTCTTCCAGAACAGTGGTTGGGTAATATAATCCTGCAGTGCTCCAACTTGGCACTGATTTTGATGGGATTTCTGCCAGTGTAGGACGCAAGCTTCTCCCAAACCAGACCATCTCTTGGTCAGTTGAGAAGCTGCTGTTATACCCCTGGGCAACTAGAGCTGCATGTGGTTGTCAATGTGTATTTCCTCCCCTGAATTAGTAACACAATATGTGAATTTACATGTGGGAGAGAAGACAATATAAAAGAATCACTATTTTCTAGGTAGTTTTCATGAATAAATTTTCTCCAACAAGGGGAGAAAAAGTTCTGTTTGGATAATGGATGTAAGCTACAGAAGAGACAATCTTTACTTGGAAGGGGAATGATTTTGACCCAAGTCATATTCCAATCCATTAGCCTATGCAAAGTTCAGCACAGTAAAATCCTCTCCCATCTGACATAAAAGCTGTTTACAAGGAATATCTACATAAAGAGCTTTCCACATCTAATGGGAAAGGGCACACTGCATTATCAACACACAGCAATTAATGAAGAACAAAGCACGACAGTACGATGCAGGACAGACCGTAAAATGGTGGAATATGAAGGATTCAAAACAGGCCTGATGTTACCCAGAAACTACTACACCTTTAGAATCTGGCTTTTTTGCTCCATCCGCTGCTTTTCATACTGCATCTGACCCACTTTGATTTTCATACTAGAAAGTTTGGCCATTAAAGACTGGTAACAGAGACAGAGGAGTGAGAGAAAACTGAAGATAGAAAAGAGACAAGGCTAAATGGCAAAGATAAGTTAAACACTTACAGAAACAGGCTGCTAGAATTACTTAGGTGAATGCTTTCTCTTCAGAAGTGGCTGATTTTTAGCACATTTAGGAGAAAATACATGCTCATCTTATGGCACACGCCTTATGTACTGCAGCTGGTGTTTCCTGACACATATGTGTCTAAATGGGTCTAAAGGGTCTAAAAGGGTCTAAACAGGTAACAAATTTAGTGTTAACTGCCAGCTGCATGGTAAGTTATCCTTCATTAAAAAAAAACAATGCCCAGATCTGAAAACCATAGCATGAAATTTGGAAATAACCCCAGACGCTAAGTGAGCACCATGAAACCCCTGGGCCTGAGCATGCTTAGGTTTTTGTAGGGTGCAGGCAAGGACTGGGGAAAAGACAGCGAACTTCTAAAGCCTGACTTACATACTCCTCTGCTTCTTCCCCTCAGCCTCACTTACTTTGGTCGTTTTCAGTTTTTTCTCATACTGGAGTCTTTCATTGTCCATTTCTCCCACTCTCAACCGCAACTCATTTATTTCCTGGATCAAATCCTGAGTGAGGGGAAAAATAAGACCAGAAACAACAAAGAAATTCAGAAAATTAAATAGAACAATAGCTACCCATTGGTAGGACCATAAAAACACAGAAGCAATAAAAGGCATGCTGCACACAAAAACACACCACCCAAATTCATAGCTAAGTCAAGCAATTCAGAGCTTTCTAGATATCCAGGGACTGTATTTCTCAGTTTCTGCATTACTGCAGTGAATGCAAGAGGGCAGAAGACAAAGGGAGACATAAACTGAAGTTGCGTTCCCTGTGCTGAGGGCCAAGAAATGCTTCCTGCCCCTCTGGCTGCTCAACTGCTTGGACGTCCACCAACACGAATCGGTAATGGAAAACCGTGGCAGCCATCCTTCAATACACAGCAGCCACATCCTCCCCTTGCCTGTCCCTCCCACACCCCAGGCTCGCCAGCCGTCATCCGCCTTTTTAAAATATGAAATGGTTGCAGTGCAAATCCACGTTTCTGCCACTCAAATGAGGCCCTCTAACTGAGGGCTGAATGGAAGAGTCATCGCTAGTTTCTACAAGCACAAAGGCTTACATGTTCAAGCATCAATGGCGCCACTACAGCTGAGCTTTGCAAATTCAGCCTGGTTTGGAAGAAACTCGGAGCCACCATCAACTCACATCTGAGCTCTTCAGGAGAACGGCTCGACCTCCTGGCCATCCTCCAGGAAAGATCTACCAGCTTTGGAGACCAGCCCTGACTGCCACCAGCATTACAGCTCCCTTTCGGCAGTGGTCAAATGAATCCTGAACTTGACTGCCCCACCAAAGCGCAAGGCACTCTTTCTCCAAACCTCCCCATCCTCTAGATGGGGAAATGGGATCTTAAGTGGCCAGCTGCAGACCTGCAGGAAGTCTGGGGGACACCCAGGAGAGAATGTCCCTCCATATAAGAGAAAACAAGCCACAGCTTACTGGGAAAATGATCTTCCTGCTCAGCAGGGGAACACATTACTAGAAGGCCGTGGCTTTCACACAACTCAAAGATATCAAGCAAGCTTCTGCCTCATGTACACCTCACTGACCTTTAGTTTATGTATGGACATCAGATCAGCGTTATGTTTGTGTGAAAAAAGAAAAAAGGGAAAAAAAGAAAAGAAACGAGAAAAAAAACAAAGAAAAAAGAAAAGAAAGAGAAAAAAAGAAAAAAAGAAAACAAAACAAAGCAGCTTCTGAGCAGCTACTATAATGCTGTATCACCAGGAAACCCTTCAAAAGAGAAGATGAGTTCTTTGTGCACCCTAGAAAACATAAGAGAACCGGAACTGCAGTATGACGGTTTTTAAACTACCAAGAAGATACTATGATACTTAGGTTGGCTTGTCTTCCTACATGGTAAGGCAAATCCTATCCATATCAAGCATCAATGTACACCGAGCTAACAACTGTAAGCACAATTTTTCAGAGCTAAGTGTGTAATTAGCAGAGATTTATAATTCATAAATTAATAAGTCAGCAGCTGACACTCAGAGGGCATTCATAGGTCCCTGGTAACACCTGCCTCCTAGCCCCGTGCCACGTTTTCTAAGCTTACAAGCCTCCGGTTATTATTTTGTGCTTAATGAACCTGATGGCAACTGGGCAGCATCTGTATTTCTTTAGCAAGATCCAAGCACAATTACCAGAACTATGAGGACAAATAAAAATAGAGAACATTTTGATGCTCTTGGTAATTACTATTGCTGATGTATGACTTTCTGATTTGGATACACCTGCAATTCCTCACTGATTCTTCAATGTGTAACCTTTATAAAGCACATCACTTTTCTAAGTATAAACGTACATGGATGTCAGTCTGCATGACTACATTAATTGAGCTGTTTCTTATCAACACCAAGTGTTCAAGATCTCTAACAAATCCATGTTCCCAGGCCTGATGGTCAGCTTTGACACTATGACAATTGATTTGTTTGGGGCTTTTCTCTCCTGCAACCATTATCTTTACTTTGGCACGATTCAATGTCAAAATATGATGTGTAGCAATAACTGTTTAGGTTGTTGCCTACATATTTATCGCTTGAACTACGTCACTTTTGAAATACTAGAGGAGGAGAGGGAAACCAGTTATCCATATTCAAAAGGCCCCTCTGAGAAAAAGCAATAACAAACCAAAACTCTGCTCCTTTTATGAAAAATGTTAGCGGAATCCATATCAATAAAAAGAAATGTCAAGACGCACTCACAACGTCACGGAAAACAGCAATCTTGCAACCAGAATCCATGAGTGTAAGATCTTGGAGCAGAAACTAAATTATTCTGCTTAATCTGTTATGGGCTTCATAGGTAATGGGATCCTTTACCACTGTAACTGGTCATCAAAAATACTGTGCAATTTGCTGAAGGATTAAATAGAACTAAATACAAATCCTAATGGCATGCTTTTCCCTAAAAATATTTTCAATTACTCCTTTGCAAGTGCAACATTAACTCACGTCTTAAGTTATCTACAACACAGTAACTGTAAATAACATTCATTCTCATCTTTTTGAGGCAGAGGAGCACATTAAAGATCCACCAGGTTTCATATACAGACTGTCATTAGTACAAAAGAGATGGTCAACCATTGCACAAATGAGCAGAGGAAAAAGAAAAGGCTCAAACAGGGCTGCCTGAATTACTGCTACTGAATTACTATTTAACTTTGGGCAAGTTACCGGAGGTAAAGACTGTCAAAGACACTGAGGTTCCCCAAGAAATCTTAGCACTCCCAGTATAGGTCACTTTCCTGCTTGCTGCCCTGTTTACCCTTTTCTTCCACTGTTCTCTGTTCAACTGATTTTGACTACAAACTTTTCACAGCAAAGACTGCGCCTTGCCCCCTCCTGCAGCAGTCCCAGCAAGGAGATCACAGCATTGCTTGAAACCTGAAGTTGACAACCATTGTAACTGCTTATGACCTGAGGAGCTTTTGGGACCAGTGTGATGCTTGAGCTGTGTATGTCCCCATGGCACTCAGGGTGTTGTACGGGTTCAGCAGGATCTGAGATCAGACCAAAAACCCACCAAGTTCCCTAGCTGACTTGGATGAACCAGCAGTAAAACAGTCACCCACGCGGTGGCCAGTGTATGGCACCTGCTCTGCTCGCATTTAATACCTCCTCTTTGTGCACCCATAAATGCGTTAAAATACCTGCCATGGGCGCAATGCATGTTCCAGTCTTAAAAAACCTGCAAAACGGGAAAAAGCCATTAAATGGTCCTCTTCTGATCCAGGGTCAGGTCTCTCCATGCAAACACTCAACAGCTGTTCCTTGCATGGGTCCATGAATGGAGCTGAGGGGGTGGGACATACAGACTCATATTTCCCAAAGTCTTTTCCTTCCCTGATCATGTTATTTGTGCTCCCTGGGCCAGGGAGGACAAAAAAGCAATGATAAATTCAAGCTTCAGAGGCTTCCTTACTGGCACTGGAAACAGAAACTATATTTGTAGTTTTGCTCCACTCAGAAATTCATCTGCACAAAGGAGACTGGTGGTGTTTAAATTATGAGGAATTCCCCTTGAGTGAGCCAGTTTAACCTCTGAGGCTGCTTCAAAGACCACATCTGGTTATGGATCCCTCCCTAAATAAACTCCCTTGAATGGTATTTTCTTACATAAACTCAGAGTAACCCAGACCACCTATGCTCCTAAAGGAAAATAATGCTGGTATCTGCTGAGAAAGTGGAAAGAGTGGAATGATTTAAGGAACAGAACAATTCTAAATCTCTATTAAGTATACAATTAGCTTTGAAAAAGCTGTGCATTTTTGAACATCTAGACAGGAAAGTCCTAGAGCACAAACGAATAAAAAACTTATACACCCAGTGAAGCGTCTGTTTAGATAAAGAATGGTGAATATGAGAAACCTACCAAGCTGGAATGGGAAGTTGCAATGACAGACATACATCAAAACTGGATAATATGAAGGATTTAATCTGAATGGTAATTCTGTAGGAGACAGTAGCTCCACAAAAGTTGTTTTAATATGGTCAATTTTTTTTATTATTATTTTCACTTTCTTTTCCCTAAATAAAAACAGAAGCAATATTCATAGCTTTTCTTTCCCAGTTTGGGTATTAATTTTTTTCCATTTCGAATGCTACATGTAAATGCCATAATGTGTTTTATACTAGAGTCCTTTAAATATCCATTTAAATACTCAGCTGTGCTGGAATAATTGATCATCTATTACTTTGCACAGGAATATAATTTGATCAACACTGAACAAAATATTGTGTACTCTTAAATAAGTCCTGTCTCCAAAATACCTGTCAGAGATTTGTGTGGCTGAGATCCTTACAACTAATTAGCCATTTTTCCACTGAACAAAATGGAAATTAAGATACGTTATCCCTTTCAGTGTCTACGTCTAAGCCATTTTACAGCTATAAAGTGTTGAAACAAAGAAAACAACACAATAATTTGCATCACACTAAACCGCATCATTCTGGTTTTCAGAGGGAGGAACATTTTAGTAATAGTTCAT
This sequence comes from Chroicocephalus ridibundus, assembly GCF_963924245.1. Taxonomy (NCBI): domain Eukaryota; kingdom Metazoa; phylum Chordata; class Aves; order Charadriiformes; family Laridae; genus Chroicocephalus; species Chroicocephalus ridibundus. The sequence continues at coordinate 145,424,558 of NC_086284.1, forward strand.
TAGTCCTAGTATAAGTATCCAGAAAATAAATACGTATAGCTTGTAATTATAACAGTTAGCTTTTAAACATAATTTAGGTCATCTTATTTTTATCAAAGGCATTAAGTGTATTTCAAGGTATTTCAAAAAGAAAGGTCCTCATAGCTGTCATGCAGTTAGGCCTCTTGTGCTGAGCCTACGGAGTTGCAGTGCAGGTTGTGGTCCTCACACTTAACCACTTTTGTGGTAACAGAGGTAGCTCCGCATCCACCTTCTTGGTGTGCTGTCTGAATTGTGCTGCTTAGTTACAGAGAGACTGCAGTTCAGGAGGGAAATGAAAGAAGGGGGAGTAGAAGAAAGCTCATCAAAGAATCATATTAAATAAAAATAAGAATAGAAAGAGAGAAGCAAATCACCCAAAGCCCGGTCACTTTTGTTACCTGTTTTGGAAAGCACAAGCCACGGGTTGTTTACAAACGGAGATGCAGTGGAACGCAGTTCTGAAAGCACCCGCTCACTGCAGTCATTTGGACCAAACCTTGCCTCCCCAAAGCCATTCACTGCTGATGTCAACTCATTTATCTATTGTTTGGGCTGCTTATGATAGGTGTTAATATACAGGTGAAAAGTTATCCATTATGAGATTCATGAAAGAGCTGAGCACTGTGTGGGCAGAGAGACCTCACGGGAGACGAAAAAGCAGCCAGCTCTTAACACATCTCCTACTCCCTCCACCTTTCCACCTGCCAATTTCTCCAGCCTTGCCTGGACTGCAAAACCAGCTGCTTTTAAGGCAGTGCTGTGATTCTTCACGTAACATCTGGTACCAATCTAGAGGAAAAGGTAACGGGAGGCAACATGTATCTTGTCCACAGCTTGGCAGCACACAGATGTGCTACACACTGCAGGAAGGACAGCAACAACGCTACGTAAATGATCACCACCTTTCAAAGTTGAACATGATTTGAGTCAGTAGTTGTCAACCTATGGACTTCTTTGGGTCTGTGTATTACTTCTGAAAGGCCCAAAGAAAGTAATTCAAAAGCAAGCCTAACTTTTGTTCTTACACTTGCAATACAAGTGAGGAATGACACTCTGCTGGAAAACATGTAGGAAACTGGAAGGGAGTTGATAAACCACTGATTGAAGTGGAAAGGGCAAATTTTGTCTCCTGTGATGACATTATGGCTTCTTCCCTTCTAGAAACGAATGACAACTGCAACATCCACAAGACCAACATCCAACATTTCAGTTCATTCATGAACTCAGAGCTGGAAATTTTGTTCTGCTTCCTAGGCAGACACTGAGGTATTTTCTGATACGGGGTATGTCATCCTGTCAGCAAAGCTTGGCTTGATTCTTGGAAGTTTCCTGGAAAAACTGGACTTGCCCACCTGCTTTGAGGATTTCAAACACAAGCTTCAAACACAAGCACGGTTCAGCTACACAGATCTGCAGTGCACAGAGGGCAAAAGCCACAGGAGAGTGCCGCCAGGATGGCAGCTCCGGTCTGCAGCTCTGCCCGGCACTGTACACCGCTGGGCTGAAGCTAGGCTGAGATGAGTAACCACTGGCCTCTCAGTCCTGGGCTTCTGTGGGGCTGGGGTTTGAAGTGAGGCTTCAAAATGCCCTCCCGCTGAGTCACCTCATTCTCTCTGTTACCGAAACCAAAAGTTATGTCTTTTAGCGTGCCATGTCTCTGCACGAGGGCTTGTACTTGCAGTGGGCTTAAGCATTTGCCTCAGACATGCCTTACTAAGATGATGACAGTTTCAAGTTGGGACAGGAGAGTGGAGCATGTTCATGATTTTAATTAAATCCATCCTAAATACCATCTCTCATGAGATCTGATGGCAAGAATCAAAAACTGCTTTTTGAAATCTTTCTGTGTAAAACCAGGGTTTACCAAATAGGACACTTTTTATTTTAAGTGATACGTGTTTTAACCTTAAAGAGTAATTCCCTTCTTGCCTGGCAAAAAAAAAAAAAAAAAAAAAAATCCAGGAAGGTTTCAGGTAACATGAAGTCACACGCAGCTTTCACAATTTATTCAGTTGGGTTTTACTCACCTTTGTGTCTCTGAATCTGTCCTCATACTCCAAGCTATCCTTCTCTACAGATGTAAGCTTTAGCTTCAGAGTGGAAATCTCTGCCATAAGATCCAGCTTCTGAGTTTCAAGGGATGTTCTGCTTAAAAGCTCCTGATTCAAGATAAAGAGGAAGAGAACAGAATTATTCATCCAAGGGGAAGAAATCACTAATTTATTTCTGCAACTAAAGGCCTCTCTCATGGGGAAAAGCTCCACATTCTTCCTTGCACTCTCTGAAGCAAGGAACACAGCTAGTACCCATCTGACGGAATGCAGGCACATAGGATGCATCTGAGATCATGGGGACAGGATGAGAAAAAAGCTTGTCTGTCATCACAGTCGGTCTGGGCAGCAAGGAGCTTTGAGGGGAATCCACCCATGCCACCAGAGTCTTTAATCCAAGTCTCTTTGAAGTTCAGTGGGGAAAGGCTCAAAGAAGAGCAGGACTGGATACAGCATAAAGCAGCACTGACGTCACCAAGTACAAAGACTTTAAAGCAAATATGGAAGAAAATTATCAGTTAGTTAAGAGACATCAAGGGGTGCAACACCGCTCTCACCAAAGCAAAACGCAGTTCATTAAGACAGCATGAAGACGGACAGCGAGACAGACGCGCCTGTGAAATACCTGCTGCAGCATCTCTTCTGTGGCATTCAGCTTCTCCCTGTGCTCCTCTAGACAGAACTCCAGATCCCGAATCTTTTCTCCTTGGGCTTCCACCTGGTCTGTAAGCACACTTACCTGCACAGTGGAGAAAATGGGATGCATATTTAGTACGTTGCACCAATGCCATATGTATCACTTGAAGAACTATATGTAAGTAACAGTGCTGCCTGAGTCACCCCCCGATGAAAACAGGACCACGGGAGGAAGAGCAGCAGCAGCGCAGCTCTGTAGCGGACACAACGTGGGGCAAAGGTGACAAGAGAGGAGGGAAAACTCTCCCCTCATGCTTACTGAAATTTCAGCCAAAGTTCTGGCAGACACAATGCAATCCTGCACCTCCCCTGCTGACCTGTCCTGGAAGTTTTCACAAGGGGTGGCTGCTGCATTTTACAGGCAACCATTATGCTTTTGCTATGACAATACATTAACTAAAACCCACCAGCTCCTACCTTAACAACCAAATAGCTAAACCTCACTGCATACAATTTATTCCGCTTTACCAGTGATTGCACACAGTGTACCATAGGGTACAGCTTCTCCTTTTTAGAAGAATAAAAGCAAAGGAGGTTAAAACACATGGACTGAGGCTAGGCAAGACCAAGACAACGCCTTTCAGGCTGCAGACTGATTCCCATTTTGACTCTTCTGAATTAAGCTTTTGTTTTAAATAGGCTCTTTTGAGTAAATCTGCAGAACTGATGGGAACGAGGGAAAGCTGCCTACATCAAAGCTCAGTGTTGTCGCAGCCCTTAATCCAGGTCTGTGTCAGGGGATTGCAGGACACCCGCACAGACCAAGGGGTGCCAAGTAGTCCCAACTCTGATGACAAGAATAAGCCAGCTTGGCAAGAGCACTCGGGGCTGACCCAGACCAGCCCAGCAGCAGGTGAGCAGGACCTCTGAGGAGCTGCTCGTCTCCTCCTGCCTGCTGGCCAGTCCCAAAGCTTTTGTCACCATAAGGACAGGACATATGTCACCTGATGCAGACAGCACATGAATGATCATGGAAAATGGTGATCTTAAGGATAATGAATGTTAGAACGTGGTCACTCTGCAGACCTGTTCACCTTACAAGATTCAAAAAGAGATCAGATGCGCAGAAAGCAAGCCCTTTAGATTTTTCCTGCCATCTAAATTCATACCTATCCTTAATCTGTGTTAAGTCTCAGGTATCAGCAAGCCTTCTGAACACTATCCAAGATGACACAACTGCAAATAAATCCTCAGAGGTTTTATCACATACTATCAAAAAGTCTTATGAACGTAAGAGCAGAAAAAAATAATTTAGGTGACTACTCACTTGAAGAACAAGAGATTCCTTATCATTTTCCAGACGAGCCAGCCTTTCTTGATACACATCTCCATTCCCAGATATATGCCCATTAGTCTGAAAAAGACAGCAAATACTGTGTTGTCAGCTATTGTACCATAAGCATCATTCAATGTCATCAACACACTTACAGAGTATTTTTAGTCTGCATAGTTCAAGAACAGGTTTAAAGAATTCTTCAGCCCCTCAAGGGTTACAAATCAAATAAACTTTCAACAAAGGACACAGGACCACCATTCAGGACAATAATTGTTCAGAAGCTTAAAAATGAGAAAGGAAGAACCTTTTGGTGACCCAATTCTGCAAAATTCCCTTACTGTGCATTCAGCATTTTGTTAACAAAATTTGTGCTCAGTGATGTGCTATGCTAAGCCATACTTGCAAAGAGACAAATAATCCAAGACATTCAGCAAGTGAAAAAAAAAATCAATGTACAATCTACAAAATGTGCATTATGCTTCTTGCGAGTCAAACAATTTTTTCTAAAACACATAGTAAGAGACCTCCTCTTACATCAGGCACATTTTTACTGCTTATGGGTGAATGTCTGCATTCTAAACACATCTCTTTATAAAGCTGCCTGAGGCTAAAGAGAAACAAGAATACATGTTAATGCTATCAGAGAGTTCAGAGGAATCAGCAACTTACTTTCTTGATAATAACTTCAATGCTCTTGAGCAGCGAGAAGGATTTTACTCAATCCATATTCAAAGCTGTCTCAAAGCACTTTATGATGGACGCCACAATCATATCTCAGCTCAGAAAAGAAATTCTTGTTCCCATCATTGCATAAATCACTTGAAGGAGTCTGAGAAGCTGCTTTGAAATACAGTGCCCTCAGTACAGAGAGTTCCACCAACTCTGAGATGCCTTGACTTCCCTCTGAATATGTGATTAAATGAAATCGGGTGACCAATCCTTGTGTCCCGGTGAGTCTGCAGCACAACCCTGCCATGAGAGGCCACCGCCACATAGGAGCTGCGAGCCTTGTGCCCCTGCTTTGGATCTCCCTTTCAAACAGCCTACCTCCCCCGACTGCAGAGGATGCCCCTGCCAGCTAAAACTCCTTTTCTAAGTTACATGCCTGACTGAGTGATGTGAGAAACTGCCTTGTTTGAAACCAGAGGAATAAAATGCCCAGCAGCGCCACTTGAAGATTAGATCCAAAGCAAACAGAAGGGGGCAAAAAGTATTTAACCTCACCTTAGCGGTCTCCTCAAGAAATCAGACTGCGTCCTGGCAGCTTGCAAATCAGTGTGCAGTTGTAAATGTGTCTTTCAAGCGTACATGTGTAAACTTTACAAGGTGACCATAACATCTCCCCCAACATCACTAGAGCTACAGCAGACTAAGAAAGGATGCTCCCTAGTAATTTGTACCAATACCTCACACTATAATGATACTCTGAACCTGAATTATTTAGCAGTAAATTACTAGGCCTTCTGACCATCAAGAAACTAAGCACCAAGGCAGAAGTACTCTAAACTTCTGAGTTTGCTCAGTTTTCCTCCTGACCTCTACCAGAATTTAGCTCATGATATAGAGAATTCCATTCAAGATCAGTGAGATTTCAGTTTTGTAACAGTTTTAATTTAGGTGAAAGAAGTCGAAGAGCTTCCAAAATAAACTTGTTAGCTGCTCAACTAGCAGGTTATGCTTTAAATTTTGTAACTTGACCTGTACGCGAAATATAAAAACAAGATTTTTGCATACTTTTGCTATTCTGTAGCTCCCTTCTCATTTAAAGGCCTCCAATACATCTCAGGCACCTCCTCAGCCTCTGTGAATACAGCATCTGTATTTTGTAATATACAACACATTTATCAATCCAGTGTGTGACTCTGATGTAGGAAACTGATATGCAACACTCATTACAAGCAGACAGCCAAGGTTCAAAGACGTCCTTCCATCCTGCTGGGGCTCACATCAAAGTCCTTGTCAAAGCACAGACTTGACATCAGCATGCTGACCACTGAACCTCCTGATACCTCTAGTCAGCATAACCAGACACAAATTAACTAAAACCAAAGCCTGTGTGAAAAAAAATGTGTCGAGGTAAGTATTGGTTTCACACTACAATGAAAATGTCTTTACAATGCTGTGAAAACCAATGAGGTGTTAAAGCAGAATGTTAGTCATTGTGCACAGCATCTTGCCATGACACCTTTTTTGTTAAACTCTGTTCACATCCCTCAAAAAAATCCTGTTTTGCTCAGCACATCATACCTGGCTTTAAAATAGGAGCATTTAGAGGGTCAGAGTTCAGGACACAGGTGCACATTGCTGTAAGAAAAGAGGGAGGAGCTGATGGGAACCCCAAACAGGGCTGGAGTACAGGTTGCTCTCCCACAAAACCAAATACAAAGATGTCTTTGCTGACTGCTGTCAGAAATATTTTGTAAAATCTGCATAAAACCAGACTTTCTGTAGTCCACCAAAACCAGAAAACTTTGTGTACAACCCAACAGCAGTCTGCTTTTTGCCTGAAGTGCTGTAATTTCTGCATAATACCCGGGACTAACTCTTCATTTTAGGTACACAAAGGCAAGAAAGTCACTGACTTTGGTTTCAATGGGGAAAAAGATGAGAGTTGGAGAAAGGAAAACACAGAAAGGCCACAGCAGCTCTTTCACCAAGCAGCAGCCCCAGCACCTCCTACATTGGTGCAGAGATCAGGGGCCTGCAGGCAATGGCCACACGATGCCTTCCCACATCTCTCCTCTGCACTGTCTTTGAAGGTAAAAAGTTGACACCTGATTTTCTTCCCAGAGAGATGAGGAAGGAAGACAGGAGATGAAACACACAAGAAGAAGAACAGGGTAGTGACAGCAGTGGGCAGGACTGAAGAGAAATTAAGAAGGAAGATGCTCAAACACCGGATATGGGAAATTGGTGCATCAGGAGATGGAGTAGAGGGAGCCCCAATGGGGAGAAACAGCCTGCAGGGAGGTCTGAAAGACACCAGGAAATCTGGTGTGTGCAAAACCTGAGTGAGCAACACTGTGTGTGTCCTTCAGGAGGAGCTTCTCGCCAGGTGGGGACTCACAGCCTCCCCTATGACTGAGCCTGGCAACTACTCACCCTGCAGAGCAAAGGCTCTGCTTTGGGGGGGGAGAAAAAAAAAAAAAAGAAGTAAATATTTGATTCAACAGCAACTGCAAGCATATTTGGGGCATTTGGTAGTTCTGGATAAAGTTTGTATCATCAAAGTCAATACTGGATTAACATAGTTTGCTAGCTGTGTAAGGCAAGCTTTGCAATTTTCCAAAGAAGGCTCTTTTTCATCAGTGAATTAAAATCTATCTCAAATAAGCGGTTAGACTTTGCATGTGTTTTCAATTTAGGGATTAATTGCAAAACACCGTATGGGAAGAGAATGCAGATTTACCAATGCCGATCTTAATCCTAAAAACAAAAGAACAGTTGTCACGATGCCACTGAGGCTTTGCAGAAGTTTGAGGTTAAGCATTTACTTAAAATGCCTTATAAGATCAGACCCGGTGCACCTAAAAACTCTGCAAGATCAATCCGTGGCTAATCTGTTACAAACTTGTATATAAGCTTTGTCTGCAATCAGTTTAAGTGTAAAAATACATGCTGCTCTGCGGGGAATTATTCCTGTAATAAGTAGATGCATCACCTAACTTTCACAGCTTGCCTGCCCTCAGTCTTTAATCCCTTTTCCCTGGAAGTGAGTTAGCATTCCAAACCACAGCAAAGTTTCCAATAGGTGCTGTATTAAACTTTCTAGTAATGAAAAAAAATTTAAAATCCGTTTCCTCACAATTGCCGCCTTCTCCTTTCAAAAATGGAACTCATTTTTAGCCTACTGCAGCTGATACCCTCATTTCCCTTCATTTTCTCTTCTGCTTTTGAGAAAAAATAAGCAGCACAAATCACACTGTTCTTGCTGTAGATGCAATTTATAGAAGGAGCTGCCACTCCACACCATTATTTTCTTGGAGGACAGACTGCACTGACTGAACCACCATAGTCCAGTCGACAGTTGGGCAAGTGAGTTGTCCCCGACATCTCTTTCCTGACCATCTGGAGTTAAATTAGAGCTCATCAACATGCTTATGTTGTTCAGATCATTATAATATACATTACCTAAGCTTAGTTAAGCACAGCTACTGCTGCTACAGTTCTGCTTGTTCACTCGGTTTTAGACTCCCTTGCAAGGGGGCTCCTCCAGCCTCAGCTAGCTTAACATCACCTGGTCTGCCACGGGCAGAGCCTCCAGGTTTTCCATGCAAAGTATTCGCCACCGTTTTCCCTGTGGTACGGAGCCACGACAGCTTTACCCTAAGTAAGTGTCGATTCCGTCCCAAATTCATACTGCTCAAATCTGTCTGAATACAGTCTGTACCAGCGCTTAACCAGTTTGTGTGGGAGCCCACCGCTGCCCTCCCAAACCGGCATCTCCTGCATTTCACGCCTACCTACTCACTGCTCTGAATATCTGCAGCCTGCTCCACATGCTCCGGCAGCGGGCAGGCAGACCTGCTGCTAAGCTTTTCCTAAAGTTTACAGATTAGTTCCTCCTTACAGAATGAGCAGGGGGAAAAAACCCACACAAACCCACTTATGCACCCCCACATCGCATTTTAAAGGCTTCACTGCGATAAAAGTGAATTCTGAAAGAAAACCAGCTTAAGACAGACCTTCACTCTGAGGAGTTTACCTAAAACATTTTCTAAATATAAATAACACAGCTGTTGAATAGGGAAGACGCAACCGTTTCAAAATATTCAGTTTCTTCAACAGCAGCTCAGCTGGTGCTTGATACAAGAGAAAGATGAAACGCTTATTCCCTACCAGTGTTGCCCAGCTATGGCTTGTCACTCGGAGAAATGCAGGAGGCAGAACAAACACCGATAGCCTTACCTTATTTAGCCAGACGCAGTGTCCATGAATGTCCCAGCTATACTCCATGCTGGTCATGACTATCTTCATGCATTTAAGGATGCGAGTGACTGTGGCAGGCAGCCGAGGCTAAAAGCGGCAGCCCCAGCACCGCAGGCACCTGCTGCCGTCAGGGCTCCTCTGAACCGAGACGGAGAAGTTAAGCGGTGGCCGGTTTCCTTGTCTAACCAAGGACGGAGGCAAACGTGGCAGCGGAGTGGGAGATGTGGGAAGCAGAGCAGCAAAGCAGCAGCACTCCTCAGGCGGAGCAAGCAGCTCCTCTGGGAAATTAACACATCAAAGCCCGGGAAGATCTACCCTTCTTCCAACCTGTGCCCGACATGACACTGCCAGGATCCTAACACACAAAGGCTAGGCAGCAAGCTGGAGGCAGGGGGGTGCGGAGCTGTGTAAACCTGACCAGGAGTAAGGGCAGCCCCACTCAGGTGGCAGCTGGCCATCTCCACCCTTGCTCCTCACCTTCCGCCCCCTGCAAGAGCAACCCCCTCCTCTGCACCCTGCTGACACCACGGGAATCATCCAACCCAAAAAACACATGAGGAAAGAGTGATTCTGATCCCTTTACCTGACTACAAGGTAAACAGGAGGGAACTTTATTTTCTTTCTGTGCTATTACTTGTAAAGGCTGGAAGAACACATGTAATTCACCTGTAGGGGCCAAGAAAAAGAGGAAGGAAAAGGTTGACTCAACTATCCCGGGTCTCACGAGTGACTTGGTTCAAGTTTATGTCATACTTAAGAATGATGTAAAATGTAACAATAACAACCAACCTCTGTCTTCATGTTTAAGTTTCGATTTACCCAGCAACAGCGTAACAAATCCTTAGTATTTTTGACCACAGACCTAGCTCCAGGAGACCTGTGATTATCTCAAAACCCACGGCTTTTATGATTAAAAAGAAACATTTACAACTATTGTTTGTACATAAAAATCTCAAAAACATGAATTCTGAATAACTCGGATCAAAAGATCAGAGCAGAAGAGGAGCAGAAGCTGTGTTTCTTAAGCCAAACTGATGCATTTTGGATTGGGAATGGTGACTTTCAACAGCTCTGCCCTATGCTCCAGCGCAGGATTGCACAGGTTGTTCTTACTGTCGATCAACTCATCCCCAATGCATGAAGATGCCATGCCAAGACATGCTATAAATGAGACTGTATTATCTATAGGACCATATTATTTATAGGACAAGAGGTAGCGAGCACAAACTTGAACATAGGAAGTTCCACCTAAACATGAGGAGGAACTTGTTTCCTTTGAGGGTGGCAGAGCGCTGGCACAGGCTGCCCAGAGAGGTGGTGGAGTCTCCGTCTCTGGAGACATTCCAAACCCGCCTGGACGCGTTCCTGTGCAACCTGCTCTAGGGGAACCTGCTCTGGCAGGGGGGTTGGACTAGATGATCTCCAGAGGTCCCTTCCAACACTACCATTCTGTGATATTCCAGTGTTAAAAACACACCAGTCTAGATGATCACTTTTAGCAAGCAGCAGGGTCCTATGATTCAAGAACTTTGAGAGTTAGATCTCTCACGGACAAAAAGTGTTGCCGGGAGGCAGTTTATGATAACAAGCTGAAACAGTATCATAAGACTCCTTTCATATTGCAACTTGAGGAGGGATCTCAAACAGATGTTTGGTGGCAAACACCTATGTGCCACCATAGGACCTTTCAATAGCTAAACTCAACATAAGCACAAGTGGAGCCAAATGAATGCACTGTACACCCACACTAAGACAATCAACCAATAAACTTTGCTTTGAAGACAAGATTTTTCCACTAATAAGAAATATGAGATTATTTCTGGGCAACCAAACCACTTCCCTGACTTGGGAACCACCCTGTCATCCAAATAGGCCAATATATCTCTGTACGATTACAATCTATGTTTATCCAGCACGGAAAACTTCTGTCTGAAATCTAATATCCCCTCATATTAACTCTCATTACTCCTAGCCACTTTCTGGAACAACCAGCTTGCTGAAGAAGTGTCAAAATCTGAGGCTTGTCTGTGAGATGACAGATCTGCTATTCATAGCAGCAACACTCTGGATCACACAAGCCACTACGGGTACCACAGGTCAAGTTAACTATCACCTTCAGATGAGCTGAAAATGTTCTTCAGGAAACCTTTGGAGGCCATGAAGTTTGTTTTGCTTTAAAGATCTTAAAGTCAACTTCATAAATTCACTTCTGGAGTGAAAAAAATATTATAGTCTATGCTAAAGCACATGGAGGACAGGGAGGTGATTCAAGACAGCCAGCATGGCTTTACTAAGAGCAAGTTCTGCCTGACCAACCTGGTGGCTTTTGACAATGGAGTGACTGCATCAGTGGACAAGGGGAGAGCAACAGATATCATCTACCTGGACTTCTGCAAGGCCTTTGACACGGTCCCCCACAACATCCTTCTCTCTAAGTTGGAGAAAGATGGATTTGATGGGTGGGCTGTTCGGTGGATAAGGAACTGGCTAGATTGTAGCATCCAGAGGGTAGTGGTCAATGGCTAGATATCCAGATGGAGAGGGGTGACAAGCAGTGTCCCTCAGGGATCCGTACGGGGACCGGTGCTGTTCAACATCTTCATCAATGACACAGACAGTGGGATCAAGTGCACCCTCAGCAAGTTTGATGATGACACCAAGCTGCGTGGTGCAGTCGACAGGCCAGAGGGACGGGATGTCAACCAGAGGGACCTGGACGAGCTAGAGAGGTGGGCCCGAGCAAACCTTATGAAGTTCAACAAGGTCAAGTACAAGGTCCTGCACTTGGGTCGGGACAATCCTCGTTATCAATACAGGCTGGGGGACGACGTGATAGAGAGCAGCCCTGCAGAAAAGGACCTGGGGGTACTGGTAGATGAAAAGCTGGACAGGAGCCAACAATGTGCGCTTGCAGCCCAGAAGGCCAATCGCATCCTGGGCTGCATCAAAAGAAGCGTGGCCAGCAGATCGAGAGAGGTGATTCTCCCCCTCTACTCTGCTCTCGTCAGACCCCACCTGGAGTACTGTGTCCAGCTCTGGAACCCTCAGCACAAGAACAACATGGACCTGTTTGAGCGGGTCCAGCAGAGGGCCACGAAGATGATTCGAGGGCTGGAGCACCTCTGCTATGAAGACAGGCTGAGAGAGTTGGGGTTGTTCAGCCTGGAGAAGAGAAGGCTCCGGGGAGACCTTCTAGCAGCCTTCCATACCTGAAGGGGGCCTACAAGAAAGCTGGGGAGGGGCTGTTTGCAAGGGCAGGTAGCAATAGGACAAGGTGAAATGGTTTTAAACTGGAGCAGGGTAGGTTTAGATGAGACATGAGGAAGAAGTTCTTTGCAATGAGGGTGGTGAGACACTGGCACAGGTTGCCCAGAGAGGTGGTGGAGGCCCCATCCCTGGAGACATTCAAGGCCAGGCTTGATGAGGCTCTGAGCAACCTGATCTAGTTGAAGGTGTCCCTGCTTACTGCAGGGGGGTTGGACTAGATGACCTTTAAAGGTCCCTTCCAACCCAACACATTCTATGATTGTTCTATGACTCTAAATATTCTAATTCAGAAAGTCACTTCCAAAGCTAAAACCACAATTGCACTTGCTGTGAACTATAAAGAGAAAGTATTAACCTGGCTCTTTTGTTCCAGGAGCACATCCTTTAAAGAGGAGAAGGCACACAACAGGATCCACATACACAAGTTCAGATCAGGAGCTTGGGGAAGCTGGCTCTGAGGCGTGGGAAGGGACTGTCCACCCACTTCTACCCTTCAGCCTCCTTTTTAACAAGAGACAGTTGGTTTAATCTTTCTGGGAAGGCTGTTACATAAGACACCTTTTTAAAAAAACACCAAAAAACCATTGGCAATAAAAGTAATAAGCAGAAAGAAAACTGTCTCTTGTTTGTTTCAACTGCAGAAAAACTAAAGCAACATGCATGACTGGGAGCACAGTTTCTTAGAATTACTCTTCAAGAGACGGATCTATCAACTTCCAGCTGGACACAACAGGGCTGCCTTGGTCTTGCAAAAGGCAGTGTTTCATTTAAAATGGTCTTGTTACTGGTGATGATATTACCGATTACTCATATGCTGTCTATATTCAAGCCAGAAGTTCCACTTTCACAGAGTACAGTACATGTTTTATTAAAGCGCACATCAGAATACATTAAACATTTCTGTTGATTAGGAGAACTCTGAAAAGACTCCAAAACTTTGTCTCATAATAGTCATGATCTGGCTATGGATCTCAGGTCTGGTCACCAGTGAAAGCACACAGCCCAACATATCTGAGCTTAGAAAAGACCTCAGCCCCTTTCCAGACTTTGAACAAATGGCTTCGTCTGTAATTTTAACCATGACATTCACCTGTCCTCCATTTGCACATGCAGACTTGAGCAGGGTTTCAGCAACACAGAGATCAGTTTTGAGCTATAGACACACGACTAGAAATGACATGTTAGAGTAAAACGGGCTTATTTGTGCAGCAGAAAGCTGAATGTACGACTTCTCTGCACTCCCCGTGGGGACCATCCGATTGATTCTCTGGGAAGAGCTCTGCCAGATGTCCAGGCACTGTATGTGTGCTCTGGTGTCACGTGGCCATCTGGCATACACTGGTTAAAAAAAAAAAAATAAGAAAAAAATCAGCATGAGGTGTTTTAACTCGTTGGCCATTTCTGAGTGCTTGCATAGACTTCTCTAAATCACTGAGCGGAGCAGAAAGGAAGCGGTCACTAAGAAGCAGTACAAGGACACGGGGCAGCCAATTCTGGCATGGCAAAACTGAATGCTCTGCCCCATTTTACAGAAGTGAGCAACTTTGGGAGACCGCTGTCAGACCTTTTTCCTAAGCAGGGCAAGAGTGGTTTCCCTGCAGGGGCCAGGAGCAGATTTTTCTCTTATGACACGCTCTTTGGCAACAGTGAACACTATTTCTATTTTCCTCTGAGACACGAGAGACTTGCTTACAGCTTCAGATGGGACGTCATGCACCAGTTCCAGCAGCTTGGAATAGCCCAGTAGATAAAACTTCTTCATGAGTAGAGCATTAAACCGATTTCACACCAAGGAGGTATCTTCCCCTCCTTGGTAATGATGGGCATAGCTGCAGAAAGCCTTCCTGCAAATCATCCGGGCACTTCATGTAACACCTTCCTGCTCAGACAGGAACCAGCAACACTGGTGACACCCACAAATCCCATACTGGTAGCACATTACGAAGTGTAACATTCAGGCTTTCCTACTAGGGGCTTTAAGGATGCCAGAGAGTACAGGGGGAATAATCTGAGGCAGACTGAGGGGCAGAAGAGATAGAATAGCTATTTTCTGCAAACTTTTGTACATGCAACCCCTGCACATCTTTTCCAGTGCTTGGGAGGCACTAAGCTGAATGGCACAACAGAGTCTTTCCTCTCCCAGATTCAGCCCATGGCTGCAATGGAAATCATTACTGTCTCATTGTCATGCGGTGATCCACATCATGCAGGTCTGAAGGACCTGGTTCCAGATCCTAACAGCCAGGCATGCCTAAATCACACATTTGCCATCACAAGGGGAAATGACTGGCCTTCACCTCATTAATCTCAACAGACGCTGCAGCCTCCGGCCACGCTGCTGGGCCCCTTTACTCCAGAGTAACATGCGGTGGATTCAGCATCACTAAGCGTGGACTACTTATTGCACACCATAGGGAGCAGTGAATTTTCCGAGGCTGTTTATTTGTCATTTGAACATATTTTTATTTATAAAGGCCATACTTGCATGACACCTGTTATGTCCCTCAATTTTGGCTCCACACAGAGCAGAGACTAGTTACAGCGATGTTCACTGCTGTACATTAAGCAGGCAGGAAATGCTGATGTTAGCAGGAACTCTGCATCTTTTAAAGATCTGGCTTAAACATCACTCCCATCTCCCTCTCCTGATGTAAGCATTGGCTGCCACATTTTGACAGCGGGGGTGAGATCCAAATCCCATTGGAGGCAGTGGGAAACCTCCCATGTGCTTCATTAAGTTTCAGGCATTAACAAATGAGTAGTTCAAAGCCAAGGAAAAAAGAAAAAGCAAGCTCTGCCCTCAGAAAGTTCTGCAAGAGCTACAGAAGCGAGCCCAGGTCTCCATCCCTTCCCGCAGCGCCAGGCATGGCCCACATGCTGCAAGATGGCACGGCCAGTCACCCGGCCCCACGCCTGGCCAGCGCTCCCCAACCACAGGCTGGACACGCACAGTCCTGCACCTGACGCTCAGGGCTGCGGCATCCCACGCTGCAACTGAGCACCAAAATAAATCCGTGTATCAAGACAAAAACGCTATTTTGCAAGATCAGCCATGGCTCCAGGGTGACTGAACCCTTTCTGAGGGGGTGTGATGCCCATCTTGGGAAGGGACCAGGTGACAGTGGCTGCCGTCCCAACAGCAGCAATGCATCGGGTGCAACACAGAGACACCATGGTGGCCTGTCCTGCACCAGTCCCAGCTTTCATCAGATCCGGCATTCCCATTTCAGCAGCACAGCGTTACCTTGGCAAACACCAAGTGTATGAGACAGCAGGACCCAGACACTGTTGTAATACAGATTTGGAAAAATCTGCAGAAGCCCACACCCGCTGCTGCTGTCGTCGTTACAGCTATAGGCTGACTTAAACCCTGAAGCACGGCCTCTAGAAATAAGTCTTGACTTCCCCTGCTGATGCTTCCCCAAAACCTGCACACACCCACACCACAACACAAACCCAGTCACAGACCACTAGCTCAAGGATCCCTATTTGGCCCTGCTAGGAAGTCACAGGGCACCTGGAGGCAAAACCAGTGGGTCCTTTGAAATCTCTGTAACTCACCTTGTGATAAGCACAACATTTTATTTCCCAGCATAGTCTTCAGGTAGCCTCCACCTGAGCAGTATTTTACTTTTTTTGAAAATCGAGGGTTGGGGAAAGAACACTCTCATCAGGTATTATTTGGTGTATTTTTAAAGCAAGGGTGACAAAACCTGGTAGATTCACAAACACAGAAAATAAAAATTTAGTTTGATTTCCAAGTTAAAGGGATGCTGAGCTTATACCACTCACTTCTGTTATAAACCAGGTAAGGAGGGCTCAGTGATGACACTGGTCCCTGTAGAAAATATGCTGCCAAAAAATGCTTTTTAGTGAAAATTTCATACTGAAAACAGCTTTCTCCCCCCCATTTAAGCATCTGATTCCTATAAAAATGTCTTACCCAAACCCCCGAGATGAAACTCCAATTACCAAACATTTTTTGCTCCCCAAGATGAGGCATGCTGGTACATCAAAAAAAAGCACAGGTCAACCCACTGCATGAGGTATCAAGTGTATGTATCTACAGCTTTTCTGAGGTCCCACAGAAGCACCTCCAAACAAAAATATCTTTTGTTCTTTGAAACCTGCTCTAAAACTGCATAAACCACAGCCCCGCCACCTGAGCTGGGCTAGCTATTACACAAAACAAGCATGTTACAGGTGAAACAAGGCAAGACTACCATTTGACTTTGGAGCCATTCAATCAGAGCCTCCGCCGTCGAGTCTGGGATCTGGCAGCGCAGCCCCTCTCTCTCGTCTGCTTCCATCATCTCCAGCAAGCCCCGCAAGTCCTCCACCAGGTGCAGCGCCCGCAGGCCCCCCATGAAAGGGGAAGTGGGGGACTGGCAGTCAAAGATACCATTGGAGTATTCCAGCGCCTTTGAACCTGGAGGGAGCAAAATCGCACAGGGTCAGGCACGAGGCAAGCAGGTCAGACACACAGCAAGGCTGAGAAATGCTAGGCAGTGTTTGCTCCCGGCGGGCATTTATCTGAACGAAACTCAGCACTGATGCTCAATTTAGCCTGCACCATGCAGCAATTCGGAGAAGGGCTAGCCCTTGCTGGTGGGCTACATCAACGGAAGCTCCATCAGGAAGGAGGTGGGCTGATCTGACAGAGGACACGTACGCCACAACCGTGCCCACAGGTTCAAGACATGGGATGGGCTTCTGCTCCCTGGGATGTATTGGAGGTGGAAAGTCCTTTGGAGGAAACACGCTCCGGTAAAGCTTTGAGTCACCCTGTAGGGATCGCATGACCCGACCCAAGTCAGACACTGATGGTGTCCAGAGGAAACCGCGCTTTGCATTTTTCATGTACGAGAATGTTATGCTACTCCAAGGCATTGGAAATTTTTTAAAAGAATAAAGAAAAAGATGAAAATAAATAAAAAAACCACATCACTTCTACACAAGAATAAATTTTAAACCCAGCAGTTTGATATGGTAGCATTGACATTTGCATGTTAATAAAGAGAAAAATCTCTTCTTTGCATAAACTCCCAGTACGTACATTTGACCTACATTAAAAGTTGCTATATATTAAGTAAGGAAGGAAACTATGAATTCAGGATTAAGGTCGATTTAAGTGAACCTAGCTAATTCCAACTATAACTTCGGCACACTGATTTGTGACCTTAATACCGTAATGCCTCCGCACAATGAGGTGTGTTTGTGACAAAGCATCACTTGTACTGTCAGCTTTTGGAAACTACAGTGATATGCCATATATGCACTTCCACGAACTTTCATTCGCCTCATCTGGTAAGTCACAAAAATGCAAGTATTCTGCTAATTCCCTTTGAAAAAATTAAAGTGAGAAAAATACCCCCAACAGCATAGGAGTTGATATCCCTTCGTTATATTACTTTATAGGTCTGTTCAGACACATAGGTAAATGAAATAATGAAATCTGTGGTGACTTAAACATCCCAACACCACATTTTATTTTTATATTAAACCTTATCCCACCATAATCAACTTAGGCTCTTGGAAACCCAGATAGATGACTGAATCCAAACACCATATCTACTTATGGAAATTACTGAAGTCACAGCTTATATGTATTTTTAGAGATCATTATGATCCAAACGAATCCACTTTACATGTGTTCCTGCTATGTGTCCTTAATATCTTTAGGAAAACTGCAGAGAAAAGTCATTGTTCAAACAAAGCATGCACTGTATGATGGTTTTTTTTCCCCCAGGGGAAATTATT
Source organism: Chroicocephalus ridibundus (assembly GCF_963924245.1). Classification (NCBI taxonomy): domain Eukaryota; kingdom Metazoa; phylum Chordata; class Aves; order Charadriiformes; family Laridae; genus Chroicocephalus; species Chroicocephalus ridibundus. The sequence goes on from NC_086284.1 coordinate 145,442,558, forward strand.
TTTAACTATTAAAGACTTTGTAACTGTGTGGCTATTCTGGCAGAATATTTTTTCAGTTTGTGTAGCAGTTTGCATAGCTCTGCTGGAATAATATTAAACTATTAGCTTCCTGCTGCTTTGCTCCTCTGTTTTGTGTACTTAAATTATTTTCCAACTCACTAGACTCAACTTAAAAGCAGAGGTTGTACATTTTGTGATGCCTCTCCTTGGTCCACCTACTATTTACAGGTACTTATAAAAACCTTAAATGTTCAAGGCAAGTCCAAAGGAAATGTCTGGACCCAGAGCATTCCAATTGTGAAAAAAGGAAAATTGAATTCATGTTTTAACTCTGTAGAGTTGAGAGAAGTTCAGAGTAACCACTATCAGACAAACTTACTCTTCTTGCCTTGCAGCAGCTCTTCAAACACACTCAAACACTTTGAAATGGGTCTTGTCCTTGGCTTTCATGGTCCTGCGTGCACCAGCTGAACTGCATCACTCAGCCACTTTGAGCAGCGTTTTGATAGAGGGTAGGAGAAAAACTACAATCCATTTAGCGGTGTCTGTGTGTGAGAATCTGTGCAATCCCCCCACTCCACTTATTTGTAATCTCTAAACTATAATGGAAGACACCAAACGCCAGCACATTCCCTTCTCAGGCTGAAGCTCTGCCCTCCAAGTATGAGAATGGAGGACCAGAACAGTGAAATGAACAAGATGCCCTGAGTATTTACCTGCTATAATGCCATCCATCTGCTCCAGAGCCGCAGCGAGCATGTCACTTGCATCACTCATCATCTTCTCTTCTCAGAAACGATCTCCAGCTGCACCATAAGGAGCAATAGTACACTGGTAGCGTGAGTTGGCTCCAGAGCCGCAAGTCTCCAATTTAATCTGCAAAAGAGAATTTCATTTCACTGCATGTTCCCTGAATTCAGACACCACCATCGCCGAACCAGCAGGAAGACAGGGGCCTTTCACTGACCAAAACAAGACTTGGAGGTGTTCACCACCAAGCATGAACTGGCATCAAAGAAACAAAGCACCAACGTGATGATCCAGTTCCTATTGTTGGTCAGCCCGTGGCTTGCTCTGCCTGCAGGTCCATGCCACTGAAGGGGCATCCCATAGAGCACCTCAGAAATCCCATATGGCACTTCAGGGAAGCTCGCATAGAAGACACAGGCCTTCTATCGCTAAAAGGAAGCTGCAACTCATCAATAAACCATGTGTCTACCTGCTGTATTTTTTCTCCCAAAGAATCTGGTGGCATAGAAAAAGAGGAGTCTGACCACTTGCCCATGATTTGCAGATGTCTGACAGTCAGAAGTCCCAGGCATGCAACTATCTGCCTACAGGCAGGATATCTCAAATGCCCATGACTCACTGGACGTAGCGTGCATGCACAGACTATCCCTCCAAAGACGCTGCTCTGAGCTTAACAGAGAATTGTGCCATAATGATGCTATCTGATCTCACCCTCAAAGTTTTGAAAGCCAGAAGTGGTCCCCAGAGGAGTATTTCCAGCAGAGTCTGGAAAAGTGAACCTGCTAATGTGCTGCCCAGCCAGGTGAACTAGTAGACCTGAAATTCCGCTGGGCTACAAGTTAAGCACATGCTTAGGTACCCCGCTGAAGTGGAGCTGCAGAGGCCAGAGGCGTACCTGATCCCTCCACCCCAGCACAGTGGACACACAAGCCACCGAAATAGCCCAGATTGCCATGGCTTTAATCTAGGAGACACGAGACTACTTCTGCTATAAATACAGTTAGGGAACAAAGCTAAACAAACACCAGGAAGGAAAACTCACTCTAACTTTTTGCATACCCTGCCACTTGGCTTTTCTATTAGGCTGCATCACTGCTGACATTTGCCCCAACATAAACAATTAAGAAAGTTGTTCACAGTATCTCTGGGGTAAGTCCTGAAAAAGAGTCTCTACTAAAAACCAAAGAAAAACATAAAATCATGTTATAAACTGAATTTTCCCTCCTACATGCCACCTCGTAGTGGTGGCTCAGCTAGGAAGTAGCTCTTATTGGCGGGTGCCAATTAGCTTTGCTGAAATGCTATCCTTAGAATGACAACAAACATTTCACCTTCCATATCAAAACTTTTATTACGTGAAGTAGGTCCAAACCCTAGGGTAACTTTTGATCAACAGCACGAAGACTACTGCGCTTTTGGCAAATGCGTCGCCTTATGGTTTAGTTGCCAGAGTCAGAAAAGCCAAGAGAACTTTAGAAAGTCAAAATACCTCTAAGTTAAGGTGTTGCAAATCTTAAAAAAAAATGTAGTAGCATTGTAACTGAAGACTTCCAACCTTCAAGGAGGAAGACCTCAATTTTAAACACAGTGTAAACATTAAACTTCAAGCAGTACAATACCTGCCATAATATGCAGATCCTACAAGACATTTGGTCCAGTGCCTCTATGCCTGATAAAAAATTAGCAGAAAATGCAGCTTTTACAAACACATTCACTTGGACAATACTGAAGACAGTTTTGTTTTTTCTCCTTTAGGATTTCCTGGCACTGATAATCAAGCCCTGCTCAAATCTGGGTGTCTACAAACGCAGAGCGTGAACAATCTGCAGTGGGTTTCCCTCTGAAGGCAAAGAGCGTGCACAGAAAGCGCAGGGCTGCTGCTGCCCCAGGCAAAACACCAATTCCTCGAAGCTCTAAATGGAAAAGGACCGATAACGCAAAACACCCACAAACCCACAACAGCCAATTAACGTTTGGGAATCAGGACTGCCCCCAATGTCATAAACACTTCATGGGAGGAGTAAAGAACACAAAGCCAGACTCTTCTCAGTGGTGCCCAGTGACAGGACAAGAGGCAATTAAGACATTAAAACACAGGAAATTCCACTTAAGCATTAAAAAGAAAAAAAAAAGCTTAAAAATTTTTTAAAAAGCTTTTTTACCGCTAAGATGGCAAGCAATGGAAAGACTTGCCTTTTGGGATCTCCATCCTTGGAGCTACACACAGCCTGACTGGAGCCTGCACAGCGCAGCCCGCCCCGGGCGTCGCTGCTTCAGGCAGCGGATGGGTGGGATGGGAGCCTCCTGAGGCACCTTCCCACTTTAGCCATCGTTGAGCTCAGCACAGCTCACTATCAAGCATTAAACACAGTACTGAGGAGGCCACCTAGGCAAAGCCGAACTGCAGGCAAAAAACGTGCTAAGGGAACAGAGTGCTCCATCACGTTTGTTCACAGTGCACCTCTTGCTCTTCACCTTCTGTCTATGAGAGACATTAACTGTCTCTTGACATTAATGGCAAGGAACTGCTAATTTACATTTACACAATAAAGCCATGGCTCATAGGCACAGAAAAATCACCAACCCTGCACTTCATCCAGGCACAATCACCCCTCATGTTGCCAAAAAAAGCCCTCCTTGCTTTTCCTAAACATGGGTTTTGTCCATGGTTATCAAAAATCCCTAAGACAGCCCTACTGAAGGGAGTAGCAGTGGCAGACAGAGGTACCAACAGCATCCAGGAGACCTCCAGCACCTACTCCACTGTTACCAGGTCCTACCTCCAAGGAAGGAGAGACCTCAGTCTGCACAGTGCTTCCTCCACTGCTAGGAAGAAGCTGTGCTGAGAGCAGCAGTGAGAAATTTTAAGATAAAATTCAGCAAAGCAAGACCATGCAAACACACTGATCTCCAAAAAGCCTTTCATCACTCATGGAGCATCTGTTAGCAGCCCGACCAAGGTGAGAAACTTGGAGAGGTGAAATAAAGAGAACAAAAAGCCCCCATCCAAACAGCTGGAGATGACGCAACAAAACCCCATTTCCCCGGTTATTTGGTCCTAAAAGTGGTCATTGAAAACTATCCTGGAACAGCACATCCTGCTCTGGCCACTGTCCCAGCACAGTGCATCACATCTAGCAATCAGGAACTAAAACCGCTGCAGTAGAAAAATACTATTGGAGGCATCCTTCCCCAGTAAGGGCATAGAATCGCTTTTATTCTTTCCACACCATCACCGGCACATGGGGGGAAAACAAAGACCTCATGCACCAGCAGACCAAAGAACCAAACTGCGTGAAACAAAAAAAGACAAAAAACTGCAGGAGGAGGAAGGCAGAAAGAGGAGGTGCAGAGGGAGCAAAAGAAACGCAATTATTAGACAGAAGCCATAAATCAGTAGCCCTTTGTAGATTATAGGAAAGAGAACAATACTGAAACACCCAGCGGATTAATCCCTGTGCCTGCTGAAGGGCACTGAGCATGCCTCTGACTTCACAAACTTTCAGAGGAGCCTCCGCTGACCACAGCAGAGCTCCACCAGTATGTATGTGCCTTTCTTTACTCTTTGCTTTTTATGGCTTTGCTCTAATAGAACTAAAACCTAAGAGAAAACTCAAGGCCTTGTTTTGTTTTTGTTTTTTTTTGTTGGCAGTGACTAAGGGAAACCATGCAGTCAGATAACATGAACAGAAATCCATCTTGGAGAAGCGCAACTGAGCTCCTTAGGAAAATCAGGAATAGCTAATATTTCAGATGATGTCAAGCAGTCTAAATTCCTTTCATCCACAAAAGCAGAAAGGAAAAAAAAAAAAAAGAAGAAAATTTTAACATAGATGGATCTGTGGCACGGCAGATGAATGAGAAACCAAGGTGCACACAGGAGACAGACGCATGAAATCGTGGCATAACACCATAGAGAACACACCTGGGAGGAAAGTACTGACAAGTACCCCCTCTGACAGACCATTTAAAATAAGTTTTCTCTTGCTTTCCAAGAAAACGACACCACTTACCTTCCTGCATACACAATCAGTGCAAAATGAGGCGGGGCGGGGGGGGATGGGGATGTTTTTACAGAGGCAGATCCCCCTTTTAGAGCTCCCAGCTGAATACCTTGCTCATGCCGACAAGAACAAGCATCGCTTCATCAAGGCTGTATTTACAATCCACCATTAAAAAAATAAAAATAAAATACAAACCGCTGCTATCTCCACTATCAGTTACAATTAATCTTATAACTAGGCTGGTATTTCTACCACATCCCTGGCCATCACAGAGACAACGTTATTTGGTCTTACTTGTTTCATGTCCCTTCGTCTGGTTTGAACACACCAGCCGGTTGCTAGGGCTATGCTGTTCACTTTTCAGTAGGTGGAGATTTTTTATTTTTATTTCTGAATGACATACAAACCCTCCGGCTACAGTGCTAGTGAAGATGTATTCCAAACGGCTTACAGAGAAAAAACACAGCCCTGGAAAAAAAAAAAAAAAAAATCCAAGGAAAGCTAGGAAAAAAACAAGGGGCTTTGTGAATGGGAACTGCAGCCTGCTGGATGCAAACACGAAAGCTGCCTGAATATGGATTTCAAAATCAGATATTTAATTAAGATGGCAGACTTTAAAAAAAAAAAAAGTGCTTAAACATTTTACATATGTAGGAAATTATAGTTTCCCCACCCAGAGGCCCTCTGTTTCCCAGTTCAAACAACACACAGACAGGCATCTAGAGCCAACATCTTGAAGCCTTTTTTTTTTTTTTTTTTTTTTTTTCTTTTGAGGTTGTCTCATTTTGAATGACCACCTGCAAAACACACCATGCTTTTAAAACCCAGAGTTTTGCAGAACTGAGGAGAATCAGCTGCTGGCTAGTAGGTCTGAAGGCCAAAAGGACACACCGTGCCACACGTGCAACCTCTCTGGGGAGGGGCAGGGGCTGGCCTTTGGTCCCGCTTGCCTTCCTCTTTGTGCACATGCTCTACAAACACTCAGCGTTTGGAAAGAAAGCATCGGCTACAGATTATTTTTATAATACGATGCAATAAGATGGTTGACTTGAGTTTCCCAGGTCTCCCGTTCGTACATAACACTCCTTAAATTAGGAAATTTTGATACACAGGAATGAAAAATCTTGATTAGGGTTTGTTCTTGAGAGATGTAGAGAATAAAAAAAGGACCCCCCCAAGAGCATGCTGTTACCCCAGAGCAGTCTAACACAAAAACACAATGAAAAAGCTAACAAACTGCAGACATCTTTTACAGGGAAGGTGGAGGGAGAGAACCTGTTCCACCCCATATTTCACCTTGCTGTCAAAATTAATGTCCCTGCATTCTTGGTCCTACACGTATGAGACAACTGCGAGAGGTCTGAAGCACCTTCTGGATTTGTCTGTCTTGCCTCACAACACTGAAACAACACATCCCTTAGCAATTAATTTTACGAGGTAAATCTCTATTTCATGAAGATAAATGCCGTTTCAGACACATTATTACTTCTATTTGTGCTGCTTCTGTCTGGCCGGAAGAGAAACACGAACAGAGACTTAATTGCAAAATACAGTTCAATCACAAATAAAATAGGCTTCAAATGAATTCAGTCTCAATCTCTGGCACAATTTCTCACGGGATGTTTTGAAGATACTCAACTATAGTGCCGCCAGTCAGCAGCATTTTAACACTTAATAATATTCAGCTAATTTACACTAGGAGTCATTAACATTTCTTTTAACACACACACACACACACACACAAAAAGACTCCATTTCATACGTTCCAGGCCTGAAAGAAGAAACTAAAAAAGAAAATGGATCCCTGTTGAATATATTGCTCTGGTGTTTTGCAAGGGAAGAACAAATGAAATTTAGAAAGTAAAATTGGTAATGTTGGAAACATCATAATGGGAGTAACATAGAGAAATATCTTAGTGTGAGGCAAGGACAGGAAACTAGCTAGGTCCCAAACATGCTTTGAGCTGCGTAATTCAGATGGTGCCCCCTTCCCCAAGGAGAGGCCCTGCGTGGAGGCAGGTCCCTCTGCTCGGATCCCTCCTGGGCACAGGGACACCTCCCTGGCAGCTCCTCCCGGAAGGCACCCGTGCTCTCCTGCCCTGCCACAGTTGAACAGCCATTACATAGGTCAAAGCAAGGAGGCCTGGTGAGACCAGGCACGTCTTCTGGCTGGTCCTCCGTTGCGGGAGGACGGCTATGAGGAGCTCCATCCCCGCAGTGGGAGCCTAGTGGGACCAGGCTCAGGGCTCCTCCAGCCTGAAGGCTCAGCACCCTCCAAGAGCCCAACGCTCAACCGTACAAAAAGGATAAACATTATTATGAATAAAAAGCAACGCAAAAATCGGCAAAGGCTTAAACTGATAATGTCTATTTATTTTTATATATATAAATTTCTTCTTGAATTGGCTGAACTCTAGTCAAAGCAATGCTGTTCTCATATTACACAAGACTACAAAAAGCAGTAAATGTCCCTTTGTTCCCTAACTTTGTTCCCTCTCTTTGTTCCCCCTCTTTGTTCCCCGAATTCCATTATTTTTTTATTATACAGCAAACATTATTTATTTCCTGTAACTGATAAAAATGAATGGAAGCAAACCGAGGCTGAAAGCCTATCCCACAGTATGTAAGAAGTGTCTTGAGTTAAAAGGCATCAAACCATAGAAAAGTATTTTAAGAGCATAAAGCACAAAAGTCCTTCCAAGATATAATTATTTATACCTGGAAAAAACTTACCTCAAATCACACAACAACATTTGCTACCAACCAGCTTAGTCGCGTTCTGCACTTTGCCTTAAAATTTAGTCGTGATGCAAAAGCTAAGCCTCGACAAGATAAGCATCCTTCAGATACTTTGACGGAGCTGCATACACAGCAAACAGCTTGCTAAACACCCAGAGTCTCTGAGTCAAGTTTTATGGCTTAGATTCATATCCTATTACAAAACAAACCATTTATTTTGGTCTGCAGTACAGAAATCATTCTAGCTGCTTATCTCTGCTACCCCATTCTCCAGCAGCTCTTTTGGGTTTTTTTTTTCTCATTAAAAGAAATTTAAAAAACACAGCAGGTGACAGGTCATATTGTTTTGTGATGCACAAGTGAGCTCTGTGATTGCTGGATGGCACAGAGGCAGCCAGAGCAGTAGCACCTTCCCTGCAAATACCTGTCTGCAAACGCTCTTCAGATTCACTCTTTACTCACGAGCAATCCAAGGTCAAACGGAGTCTTGCAAAAAAACCCCAGAGATATACTTCGCTTCAGGCTGTTCACGTTTTATTGGTTAGCTATTTAGTAAATGCCTTCAACTACTCACCTTACTGACTCTGAGAAATCCGTATGTTATTTTCTCACATGTTTTGCCTGGATCCACTGATTAGAAAAAACAATTACCATATTCATTCTTCCTTCCAAGACCGCTAATGCAAGCAAGGAAATGCCTCGCATTCCCCAGCAACACGTTATTGACACGCCGTGGCCACACAGGCTACGAAACAAAAGAGGCACTGTTGGGGAAGAGTCCAAAAGGTAGTTCTTCAAAACACCTTAAGAACCACCGAATCCTGAGCACAGGCTCGTGTTTAGATCTGATTTCATAGCTCGTGCTGCTTTCTTTTAATGGGATGGATCCAAAGATCAGATTCACAGACTTCCAGATTTGAAAGGGTTTGGCTTTAAATTTTGGACCTTCAGGTCCAGGAGTTTCCAGATCCACAGTTTCAGTGCTGGCACTGCACAAAGCAAAAGCAGAAGGCACCCACCATGAAAAGCCCAGAAAGTAAATAAAAATATATTTAGCTTGAACAGTATTTTCATATATATCTGTAAAAAACAACATAAAAGCCAGTACCTTGTAATGCTGCAGCATCAACTGCTACAGGGGGAAAATTCACATATAAAGTCGCAGCATTACATCCTATCTATCCGCCTCTGATTTTGCTATCTTAAGATTTACTTTCCAGGAGGAATATGTAAAAGAAAAGTGTGATTGACATCTGAAGTACACGATTTGTGTGTGCAGATACCTACAATTTTTAAAGACTTGTGATATGCGAGAACTTGATGTTGCCAGTACCACCACTGCACCACTGATATACTAACAATCCCCTGATATAGCATGATTTGCCATCTCTCTTCTCTTGGTGTTTTAAAAAATTAAGCAGGGTAAAATTCAACATGGTTGAGTCCCCGAACAGGACTGAATTTTAAAGAGAAAAATATAGGGGAAATAAGTGAAAAATAATAAATTGTAGGCCGATTTTCATTCTAGTTTTCTCTTGCTCATCTCAAAAACACATGGACCTTTTAATTTTCTTTTCTCCTAAACTAAAGCCCTTTGCCAATAGCCCATGCTGCATCTTATGTTTAGGTAGTACACTTGGGAATCGGAGAGTCTACATCAAGATAATCTGCTTTAGGCAGCACATGATTTTAATCACTATTAAAAATGGACATTCTACCTTTGAGATTCCTGAAATATCATATGTAGGTAGTATGCATTTCAAAACTTGAATTAGTTCTCAGCTTTGAAAAGGCCCAGGTAGTTCATGTGCAAAACACATTATTCTGAAACATGCGTGTTTGTTCTCATCAATGAGAAAGCAAAGGTGAATGTAGTAACCTCTGGGCATTGCTAGCCAGAGCAGCCACAGACGAAGACCCTGCAGTGCAATACACTACCCAGCTGCAGAACAAGGAGAGGCCTCTCGCTCAGCATCAGCACAGCCGGGCTGTTTTCCCCCATGCCCCTCAGAAGCATCCTCCCCTTCCTCCAGGACGCAGCCTGTGTTTGCTGCCCAGCTCCAGAGCCGATCATTCAAGCCCAGGGTGAAGAAGAAGCACTCACAGACGCAGCTTTTTCCCACCACTGTCCTTCCCACGCTGTCTCTCAACTGGCTTCTGTCCCCCACATCCCTTTCCAGGATACAACCTCCAGTCCCTAGGACAACACAGGCCCAAGTCTGATCACCAGGGATTCTGGTAATGCTATGGTAAGCAAAGGTTTTTATTTCTTTTCAGCCAGGGGGCAGTGTTGTTGATTTTGCCTTGCTTTTTCAATACCAAAGTTTCAGTGCCAAGAGATGAAGGACAAAAGTTGTGCATTCTAAGCTTGAATAAAGGGTCCGTCTCTTCTCTTCCACTGCACCGATGAGTAGCAAGCAAACAAATCCCCCCAAAAAACCCTACTACTACAGCGCAATTTTCAGGAGCCATATGCTGTCTGCTTGGCTGGGGAGCCATGTGGCTGTCTACCCTTGGGCCAGCCCCAGTGCTAAGGCAATTTTGCAGCTAGGACACAGAAACGAGCTCTCTTGCTGCCCACTCCTTTTTCATGAAAGCCTACAGTCGGTTCTTCAGGATAGAGATATTGTCCTCTCCATCCCATCTCAACCTCTCCTCCTCTTGTCAGACTGACGCTTCCTCACCATCCCTTGAAGAAAGATGTTTTCATGGCCTGGTGCCCTTTGTCCTCCAGCACCACCCAAGGCTAAAAAAGTCAGTGAAGCAGGGTCTGAGCTGTGCCTGGGGCTCAGAGGAGCTCACAAGAGAAAGATATCAGTGCTAGGGTAATGGAAACAATGCTGGGGTGGGCTGGAGGGCTACAGTCTTGGGGTCTGGGTGGTACTAAAGGGTAGGAGGGCTTTCACCAGCAAGGTGGAGGCAGGCAACAGGTCAGCATCAAGCCAGAGCTGTGACCTTTGCAAGAACAGAGCTTGAAACAAACCTGGTCCCAGCCCTAACTGTCTTCCCTTTCTTCTGCAGCAGGAAGAGGAGGGAAGCTGGGAAGAAAGGAGGTGGCAGAGGAAAAGGTGACTTCTTTCTGCTTCTTCTCCACTAAGAGAGAAAGACCTAGGGATGGAAGTGAGCAAATAGCCACTCTCTCCATCCTGTGGCCAAGCCTCTGTGCATACGTGGGAGGGAGAAATAGCCCACCCATGGCCCCATCAGCAAGATGAGCAGAAAGTGCCGGCTTTACAACAGATGAAGATGCAGCTCATGGATGAAGAAACATTTAGCAGTCAGAAACTTAAGACATACTTGCATCAATGCACATTTGATGCTCAACTGGGGACAAAATTCCAGCTGCTACAAACCTACCTATCCTGTGGGATAATAAGGTTACTGAGACTGAGCTTACTTGCTACAGATGATCTGCTAAGTGTGAAAAAATATTTTTTTTATTATGTAGAACAATGCAAAATGCCCGTTTCATTAGATATAGCAATAAACAGTGGTTTATTACTGACCTTACTAACAGTAGGCTGCCCTTAATAGAAAGGGCTATAATGCACTAAAATGGAGAATTTAAAGTAACTTTTAAGAGTGGTATAAGAAAGTTTACCATCCACTTGCAGCAGTACAGTGCAAATATAACGATAAACCAGGTGGTTTGGGTACCCAGAGCAGTCTAACCGAAGCAATGGGCTGCAAAGCTTTCTCACACAACAGGATAGCAGTGGATGGGTTAGCACACATCACCCCGTGCTGCCCAGGCCAGTGGTGCCATGATTCAAGTCAACAAGTCTGAAGCAAACTTAGGCATGGTTAAATCATACAACAACAATAAAGTAGAAATACTGCCCTGTGCAAGAGCTGAACTATCCCTCTGCATTACTAAGTATCTGCAATATGTTTAAGCCAGTTTACAACTATGATATGCCAGTAAGGTCTACAGACTTTGATGGAAAGCCAGTTTTAGACCATAAACCTTGCAATGTCCAATTTCTCCCCAAACTCTAGATCTTACAGAGAAGTAATTCCACTAGGGTCTTAGGTTTCATTAAGAAAGAAAAACATACTATTGAGCCATATGACTCCTGAAGGAAGTTCCTGAATATCCTGAATGTCTGGACACAGGAAGCCCCTTATTTGACATGCAATATAGTAAGGCATTGAAGGGATGTGGATGGGGGAAGCAGGATCACCTGACTTTTTTTTTTTTTTAAGTCTGCAGTAGAGAAAAAAAAAAAAACAGCTTAGGCTGCTTAACTGTATCCCTTCCCTCAACCTACAGACGTAATTTAAGTAAAGCTTCAAAAACAATACAAGTAATTTAATACTATTTTAATTAAAAGTTGGTTTTATAACATAGAAAGACCAAAAGTAACCTCACTGCTGTTTCATAGTTGTATTAGGAAAAAGCAGTCCTTGTGTAACTTCATAATTTTCTAACTTTCGGAAGCCCCGCTGTAACAGAACATAGCAAGGATGGAACAATACATCTAGGATTTAAAGCTATACCTAGCCCATGATTTACACACATCTGATTAGCTCCTCCTGCACATACACCCAACCCACTCTTGAGCTCTGGGAACTGCTAATGTAACTTCTGCAACTAAAAACTTCGATGCCAGAATCCTTGTTTGACAAAAGGAAAAACAACCACCCTTTCCTCCAGCACAGCTGGGCATGTTTTTACAGGAGTGGATGCCCAACTGTAAAAAAGCACAGATCCAAGACTTGAACTCTCCCAAAGTTCAAGACATTTATTAGAAATCAGTAATTCAGCACCCCGTTGCCTCCCAAGAACCACCGTGGCCCTAGTCCAGAAAAGCAACCAATGAAAATCAGAAGTTTTGGGAGCTTAACACAATGTGGTTTTATTTGGTCATATCCAGGGATCTCTGCTGGACATGGGGTAACAGTACTCAATAAGTCTCATGCTGTAGCAGCATTGTGCCGTGGTTTCCTTGCAGAGACCACGTTAACGTCTTACTGCGTCACGGACATTGGAAACACAGACAGATGGGTGAAGGACTACTCGCCTGCCATGATGTGAAATCAAAATTAGTTCAGAATAGTTCAATGCATGCTAACTAGCAACACTCATAATGTTTTGGATGAATTAATGACCCTTAGTATTTCCATACAAATGTTCCTCTGCATATATAATCTCAAGATAAAACTTCAAAAACCTCGAGGGATCAGATACACTTTTAATGTTACATTTCTTTGAAGTACTTTCCCTTTGTATTTCAACAACACTTCAAAGTTTTCCCACTTACATACAAATCAAATTAGACATCTGATGCTAAAAGAAGCAGACATTAAAAGCGTTTCACGCTTTCCCAATCTTCGGGTGGGGGGGAAGACTCAGTCTTGTAGAAAGGTATAGATTAACCATACACCAATTTTCACTATACCAGCTGGCCAACAACGAGTTCACGTATCAAAGGTCAAATAGAAACAGGGTACAACCCCAGTCCCACCTGTGGCTGAAGATCCGGGTCCCAATGAACAGCAGAGGTTTAGCCTGTAGGATGCAAACAGTCTTGCTGACACCAAGAGGGAATTTGTGATCAATGGAAGTGACAAGTCCACGAAGGCCACAGGAGGGAGGAGGTTATTCATGGGAAAAACAAAAGGTCCACTGGCACTGTCAAAGCCCTTATGAAGCTTAATAGGGGTGAGCTAAGCATGTTCAGTGGTTTTCTTCAGAGGCAAGGGGGAGAACTCAACAGGACTCCCAAAACACTGTGAAAGTTGCCAGTGAAAGGCAAAGGGAGTGGCTGGCAAGATGTACTAGGTCTTTGTGCCTCAAACCAAGGACCTCACTGGACCAGTTGAAAAAAGGTCCTAGAAGTTGTCTTCTATTACCATGCCAAAAAAAAAAAAAAACCCCAAACCAAAACCCCTCCCTAAATAAACTGAAGTAAACAAGTAATTATATTTTCTCATCGTCACCATGAACTAAGCAGCTTCCTTCGCAAACCATGGGAACATCTGGGGCCAGATCCTTTGTGATATACACGGAGACTCAGGAGTTACCTCAAAGAGGTAAGTCTCACTTGTTCTCAAACACTAAAGGAGTTTTAAAAGGTTGATTCTTGCTTTATATATAATAGATCTCTAAAAATAACTATTTTAAACTATTGCCCCTATATTTCCCTTTGTTGGGGCTGACTATTTGTCATGTGCTTACTGAGCCATCACTGGAGGGACTGTTTCTGGGGTTATATTTAGCTCTGAAGCACTGCAGATTTTGTTTCCCTGCCTAAAGTTAGGATGGGATCCTCCCTCAGAGGAGGATCTTGCTCTTACTCTGCTGAACGAAAAAAAAGCACTCATGCAGACGAGCGTGGGCTTGCAGAAGACACTGGTGATGCCAAGGTCCCAACTACAATGACCCTGCTGCTTAAGAAGGGAAAAGTAAATCCCAAACTGGCACGAATGTTTACGTTACGTATACAAAAGACCTACAGCTCCTGCCCCATTTAAGAAAAGAAACATTGCTTATTTCAGGATGTAAATCATCATACATCTTCATGCAGGGGTCCTGTCATAGTACAGCTCCTCTCAGGGACAGCTCATCATTTGCTTACCGCTACACGGTAACAGCCCGCAGCAGAGGCATTTAAGCAGCTGTGCAAGGTTGCCTCTTCTGCCCCCAGACAGAAATGGTGGCAGCTCTAGATCAACACCGGTGTGCTGAGCTGCTCACAGAAAGGCCCACTACTGCACCCACCCCTTCCAGCAGCACTACAAAAGCGCTACGGTAACTGCCCTCCTCACAGCACGAAACACTGACGCTGAAGTAGATGGATTAATCTACTTCAAGGTTTTGCTGGCAAGACATAACTGTCGCGATATTTTACTTCACAGAGGTTCAGGTCTTGTCGATAAGCTCTGTTACTTTTGCAAACGAATTGCTATGCATCAATCAACATGAGCGCGTTCACTCCCGGTACACTACAGTTTTGCAAGTACTGAAATACCTTGGAAATACTGTGTTACTGAAATAACACTGTTATTAGTGGCTTTCTAGCAAAGTCAAAAAGCCAAGCCTACAAGAAAGCTCTAAGAGCTTAAATGCTACAACACAAGGACTTCTCTAGGACAAACTTTTAAGACCAGCCACTGCAACTGTGCGCTCAATTTTGCATAAGCTACGTGCCCCTGCAATTGCCGAACACGCTTCAGCTGCCTTACCCAGGCTTTCTTGATCACTGGAGATAAATACTGCGTGCAAATAAGCTACAAGCCCAACAGGAAGCCCTGCTGAAGCTTGTGGAAATCCACGTTAAGTACAAGGAGCACTTGCATGTAACTAAGTGCAAGATTACTGCTGTTAAAGCCTCACAAAATATATTGCCATTATGTTGTGTTTCATTAACAATCATTTCCCCTGATTGGAAAATGCCTTACCTTAAAAAGCGACTGAAGGTAAGGAATTTATAAGAAGCATTTCCTTCTCATTTTCTGAGTCTAAGATTCATTGCAATATAATCTGAGTGGAAAGTACAGATAGATAATATTAAACTTGTTGCCTTAAATACAAGTTTATTAGAAGTGCCAAAGTAGCGCTTTCAAAAATGGAACAATAACACACTACACAACTGCTCCTGCTGTTACAGACCTTACACAGCAGATTATCTTTCAATCTCACAACCTTTCCAACTTCATTTTTTCAAGCTGAAGTAAAGAGTCTTTGACAGAAGCCCAACTCCTTGATGTTGTGAGGTAAGAGAAAAAGAAAACACCCAGAAAAACTCTCAATTCTATGAAAACACCTTAAAAAAGCACTGTCCACATGGCAGATCCTTGAGAAAGCTGTAGTCTCCTCATTTCTCATCACTTCTTTATAAACTTTCGGAAGAAAGTCCATCTGGCCACACGTTTAACAATGTATAAGAGCAATCATCACTCCAGTTTATCTACATTCTGATTCAACATCCAACATTAAAAGGTTTCACAAGTACATCCAGACGAAGAAGAAGAAAGGGGGGCGGGGGGGAAGGCATCACTGTGTGGTAACAACCAGATCTCTGGCAGCAGAGGTGTCCAAGTCATGCAGTTGGCCTTTGGGATTTGTTTTTTGCCCTTCGTTAAAACTTCTAACGGTTCCAAATAGCAAGCTCTTGTTTCTTGCAAGTGTCCCAAGGACAATAAATGCATTCAGGCTTCTCATAGTATTTTAATGAAATATCAGTTCCTGCTCCTCTACTTGACTTGCAGGCGAAATCTGCCATTTTAAGGAGGTAATCTTAAGCAGCTTTCCAAGAAATGTCACGAATACTAACTTGCCATTTCTGTGCTCTGCTTTCCTTTTTTTCCCCCCTCCCATAATGTTCTATTTAAATTGTCTTTAAAAAAAAAAAAAAAAAAGTGGAGCACTATCCAAGATGAAGTAGTGTGAAGTGATGTGCTGTATTTTACAGACTGCAAGACCTGAATCAGTACTAATTAAAAGCCTTCAAAAAAGTAGGAGTTTAATTCCCTGTGTTGCATTATTTTGTGTAAGAAAAGACTTGGGAAAATAATATGAACAAGACAACTACAACTACTGGCATCCCGTTTTCCTAAACCAAGCCTCAGTTATCAATGAAACAAGCGCTGATGTTCAGTCACACTTCTGACATTTTTGTGCCCATTTTGAAGCTTCTGCAAACCAACTTTATTGTTACTCAGCCAAAAGTTGCTTATGATTTATAGAAATGTCATTATTTAAGGAGAAGAAACTTATACTTGCTGTTGCTACGCTGCAATACGAACTCTGTCCACAGCCCTGGAGAGAACTCCCAGTTCTTGTCAGCCTCTTCCAACTTGGCACAGCCAAGGACAGACCCCGGGTCAAATCCTGCATCCCGTGTTGATGCTGCAGGAGGTTCTGGCTGTGGCAACAGTCTCACTGGGAAAAGATCCTACCAGTGTTCGGGGAGTTTCTTTCAAAGACTGACTTTGTCTGTGTTCCCTTGCAACTTATACTTGGGCCGGACTAGATCGCTTATGCTGCCTACACTGCCTAACTACTGAACCAGGAGGAAAAGAGCCAGAGGATACCCAGGTATCAGGAATAGGGGACCCAGCAGCGGCCAGGTATCAGAAATAGGGGACCCAGCAGTGGAAGGGCAAGGGCAATATTGAAGAGGTGACCTTCCATGGAGGGAAGCAATTTAGCACGTAAGTGTGTACTCAACTGGGAAAAGACAGGTCTGAGTAAGGCACCTATGACATCCCCAACACAATGTGCCCCAAAGGCAGCCTGCTGAGTAAACAGGTAACAAAGCCCATCTGATCTAACCATGTGCCTAGGGCATTGGGAGGAAACATTTAGCACTGACCCTACAGTGAGTGACCAGCAAGGCGACTTGTGCCCAGAGGGCAGCGCTCCAGCTAACAGGGCTGCCCTGGGAGCTTGCAGGATGAAGGAGGGAAACCCACGGGTTCTGGGACAGAGGACTTCTTCAGGCCTGAAACCAACACTGAGAAGCCACGGCCAGACAGCTGCAACACTCCCTTCCAGCTAGAGGAAACATTTTCCACACGGTCGCGGGTGAGTTCTCATGCCACAGGCATTCCTCGGGCTGTACTTCACAGTGCTCCTGATTGCTGAGACCACCTGCACTGTACTCACACAACACCCTACACTGAGGCAGCCTGGCCCAAGGCCCTCCTAGTACTAAAGCAGTGCGGTCCAAGGCAGAAAACTTCCAGATTAGGTGGGGACAGCAATTTTGAACATCTACACAGCAGCATACCAACTCAAAGGATAAGCCTACACTGTGAAAAATATATTCTTTTCCTAATTCCGACTGCCAAACTCAAGAGACCTAACCTGACTGAAGACAGACATAAAGATGAAGTAAACTGGGCATTAAATCAAAAGAAACAGCTTAGCTAAACCAGTCGTCCTGAAGGGTTTAGGTTAAAAGTTGCTCACCTGAGCTGAGACTCCTGTTACTCTGGTCTTCATGGCTACTTTAACAGGTTAGCTTACCCTGTGCAAAATTCTCACCAGTGGGAACTTCTCACTTTTGGGAACTTCGCACCAGTAGGGAAAAAGACGGTGCTCCACATGAAAATAGCATCCCAGAATCTCAATCACAGCTCCACACTGCTACTAAGGCCATTCTTAGTGTGGATGGATATTCAGCTCGTGGCTGAGTAATTGTTATCTTGTAAATAATCAACACTATACCTGTCTGCAGATCTCAAGCAATTCATCTGCAAATCATTTAGAACTGAGCACAGGATGGGGGAGAGGAAAATCAAGTGTTATTTCCAATTAACACTAGAAAATAGTACAGTGCTCTTCTGAAGTAAGAAAATACCAAGTAACAATAAAAAAAGAGAAACACGCCGAGCACATGCACGCCAAAATACACATGGCACCACAAGGACATCTCCAGTATCGCTGCAAGAGCAGCCTGTTCCTTGGAGGTTTCTTGTCCAAGAACCGTGACCCATCCTGGCGCTCCTTTGCTTGTAAGATCTGACAAGATCCCAAGAAGCTGGCGTGGCTGCAGGCCAGCAACTTTGTGTTGTGCCATGCTCCAAGAGCCATATGCAAATGCCTAATGAGAGTAACATGACTACACACGTTTCCTCTCCTGTTGTAACACCAGCAAAGCTCCAAACTTCTTGTAAATAATACAGGAGATAGCAACTCAGCCGTAAGTCAGGGCTCCATGGTGTGGATCACAGCATTCTCTACAGCTGTCATAATACACTATAAATTATACACAACACACACTCTTAGTAACGCAAACCTCAGAACTGTCTACATATTTTGCAGTAGTAGAGACTAACACACGCTAAAAACTAATCAGACAGTAGAAGCATTAAGAGACAGCCCTAGTTCATTACTGCTATTTGTTGTGTACGTACAGAGTTTCTTGCTGTCATAACTGACTACACTAATAATTTCTTCTCATGTAGCAATGTGTTGGGCTTCCCTTTCCCGTCCTCCCAACAGGTAGTTATTTCAGTTGCTCAGAGCAGTGCTGCCCCTATCTTTAGTGACAGGGGATTATCACTGGTTGGCAACACTCCACTGAACACAGAAGCATAACCTTAACATCACACCCAGGCACCGAGCATCTGATCCAGACAAGCGCTTGCAGGAGCTATGCGGAGGACACAATACCACATTTGTGTTGGCCTGTGTACATCACTCCTCCTACTTCTCTGCTCAGAGCACTGCAGCGCAGCTGGCAGAGGTCTTGTGAATAGGAGCACAGCTGCAAAGAAAGTCCCTAAATGAAACGACGAGAAATGGCTATAAAGGAGCAGGAATACACAAGTGGGGCAAGGCTACCTACTCTACTCACAGGATACAAAGGTGTTAACTTCCAACAGTGTCCAAAAACTGCAAGGAAGCAATAAACAGTGGCAAACTGTTGTACTGAGAAGCACCAGAAGCAGAGGGAGGAACGAGAAAGAAAGGCAGCAATAATGGAAATCCACACCAAGGTCCTGGACGGAAAAGCATCAAACACACAAAGCAGCTCCTGTGAGCACCTGCAAGCTGGCAGCTGCAGGCTGCTTTTGCTCCATTGCCAGACTATTTTGGGGCTGAAACCTTTGACAGTCAATAAGGTTCTCCCCAAAATAGCCAGAGGTGTAGCAGAAAGTGGCATCCCCCACCTATCGGATTTTCATCTTGTGCTGGGAGCTGGGAACAAAGGGGACCAGAGCTGCCGTCAGCTCAGTTTCGCTTTTCCCAACAATGCTGCAGCACCTGATAGGATACATAACCCTAATTTCTGTCCACACATGGGCAGAGATGGCTGTTTGCTGCCCAGATGGCAGAACCACCACGACTGCTTTACCACTGCCATCGCCTGGTGGACCTCAGGCAGAACGACACCCAGGGCACATCAAGTCTCGACTGCTCGGCATCAAGCCAAGTGGGCAAATCAGCCAGAATACCCCAGGCGCGGAGCCTTGTGAGTGCAGCCAGGACTAGTTGCACACTCCCACAGCAGAGTTGAACTTTCCAAATATTTTGAACAGCTCCTTATCAGCAAAGAAGCTTCACACCAGCTCAGCATTTCACAGTGTTTATAGTCTGTCCCCTTAAATTGGATTGACAACCTAGCTGAACCACAGCCTGAAATAGAGACAGTCTCTCTGTCGGCACAGAGTCTTTTCAGCAAGACCCACCCAGCCTGAGATCAGCAAGTTGTGCAAGCCCACGTTTGAGGACAAGCATGCTCCTAATGGGAACAATTTTAACACCAGCTGCCTGTTTGACTAAGCGACCAAAACAGGACCTCAAAATACAGATCCTGCCAGCTTTGTGCAACCTGTGGGTGCTTGCAGTAATACCAGCCCTCTGTGACAAGGTCCACAGTGAAATACCAGCTCTCCTCATCTTGACTGACTTCAGTCCATCAGCTGCCAGAGAGATGACCTCTGCCACAAACCGAAGGTGAGCAAGTCTCCACAATCTTCCTTCCTTCTCCACTTAGAGGCACTACCAGAGCACAGCTATGGTGGTGGCAGGGGGGCACCCAAGGGAAGGTATTTGGGCCCAAGGGAAATGCTGAAGTTACAAAACTCAAATCAAGTCTGCAACAAAGACATGTTCTCTTCCAATATGGATCTTGGTCCAGATCACTTTGGTTCTGTGTGACACCACCATCACACAGAAAAGCAATTTCTTTACCAAGGTATTTCTACATAAAATTTACTTAAGGTTACATAGAACCACTGTGACCCATAAGCTTGACTCCGCACAGAAAACAAAACAAAAAATATTCAAGTGAATCAGGTCAAACGAGGGCTGCTCTATTGTATGAGAGAGCTGTGACGGTGGGAGAGCAGGCTGCACCTGCAGAAGGGAATGGGCCGGACAATGCCTTCACCAAAGCGACTGGAGTCTGGGAGGAAGCTCCCCTGCCTGCCCAGAACACAGACAACAACTCAGCTAAAAGTTAACAGCCTTTGCCACTCATGGGTGAGGACCAAAATGCTGGCCACTCAGTCATCAACCTGCAGGGACAGCCTGCAATACTAGTGCTGTTAGTTTATCGGGTACTGATTATTATTAGCTATTGATGCTTGTATTAGTTTCATTGTTGTTATTTAAAAACAGCTTCTAATGGTATGAGAAAAGGAACCTCCTCAGGCGTAGGACGGTTGGCTTGTGGAAGGTGCTTCAAACATCCGACCTCTTGGATGATGCCCACCAGCAAGAATGATTCTACTCCCCAAATGTGCATCTTGTCAGTGCTGCTCACTGTAGGTCTCTGAGGAACAACTTCATCTCCCTCAAACCAGGGGGCTGGTGGTGGGGGATAAATCAAAGTCCCTACTGCTTTATGTACCTCGAATCAGCATGCACTGAACTGCTCAGGGGGGAGGAAAAAGTAGAAAGGGTGTTTCCCAACCTACCCCCTCTTTAAACACCTCAGTACGGGTATACCAGAGGAGAATCGGGCCTTCAGAAAAGAAACAAAGATAAGAGAAAATATGGCAATCATTGTGTTATCCTAATGAAACGGACTGAATTCTCTGGCCTTACCATTACATTAAACACCAGATGATTCAACTGGATTTGATCTCCCCTCACGTGGCAAGGCTATTTCCTCTCCTACTTTCTCACAGTAACTCAGATTTGTCTATGTCCTATTTTTGGTATCTAAATTAAGAACATTGCTCATAACCAGATTATATGGCATTTATTCTGAAGCGATACTGACACCATTAAAAATTCAATATAAACACCCTGTGGACGTAAGCCATGACATTTATATACCAGATTAATAAGCACTAAGAGGAATTTCTGATGTAGGGCACATGACCTCCCCTTCATTTCAAAGGCAATTATTTTAATACCATGATTTCAAGAGTGCGACATGTCCTTGAAAACACTTGCAGACAGACAGCTTTATCAAAAAAAGCCTCCAATTCCTGAAAAGACGATTTCAGGTGCATCTCTGGTTTTGAGATAGAGAACATCTGGGAGTGAGTGTATGGGCTGGCCAGCAGATAAGCAGGCTGAGATAAGCAGGCATCAATTTTATGCAGTATGGATCTGAGCTCACCTTAGACAAATGGAAGGCTGGGGGAAAACTGACAGACATCCTGCTTCAGCCCATCTCTAGTTGTAACCAGCACCACTCGTGCTGCCATTGCTGCCAGCGGAGCATCGGTCTATCCCCAGTCCCTGCTCCCAGAAGGTTCCTGGAGAGGTCTCACCGCTCAGAGCTGCCCTTGCCTTTCACACCTTGTCACCTACTCCTTGATATTTTCCAGATACCTCAACCTGGAAGCTACTGCCTTCTTAACTTCAGGGGGCCAGCTTATAGCTTTAATCACAAAAGAGAACACAGGCAGGCTTCCTGGTTATCGCTTGTCAAACCTGGTCAGCATCAACTCAGCCTTTCAAAAACAGGAGAAACAGAATCATAGAATGTGTTAGGTTGGTAGGCACCTTTAAAGGAGAACTGGCCAATTTGCTGTAAGGAGAGCTGAAAAGATGACAACAGCTGGTTTTCCATTCAAGACCTTAAAGTTCTCAGTGCTTTCTGATAGGGGTTTGATGCCCCAGGCAAAAAAATGACCTCGTCCAAGCTCTTCTGGGCAAGGGCCATCCGCACACCTGGGCCATCACCTCCCAGCCCAGGGATGCCCCAGACAGTCCCAAGGGAAGGCGCATGCCTGCTGGCATCCTGCACACCCCAAGGCACAACATACCTTCCTCCTGAAGCAGCAGCTGAGGTGGCTTCCCTTAAACATCAACTCATACCACTTAATTTTGCAATCAAAGATCATCACCTGTCCTGCTAATCCTAGCCATTTCCCAAAGCCACCCTAAATCCTGGAGTCACATTACTATAGATGTACTACAACAAATAAAACTGTAAGAAGGGAGGCAACAAAAGTCCAGCTATCACTCAAGGTTTGTTTGTGAGGTTGTGGGGATATGGGCAGCTGGGCAGGCAGGTTTAACATGGAAGTTTCAAATTTAAGATCTTAAAAATGAAAAAATACTCTGTGTTCCCTTATGTTATTTCAGAATGGTATTTCCTAGCTACACCAATAAAACTGGGAAGGGTAGTAACCAAGTTCACCACAGGGAACCGCACTGGCACAGGTATCCACCACAGTACCTGCCCCCCGTTTCCCTCTGGCTGCGATCACCTTCTGGCTGCCATCTCACACTTCTTTCCTTTCATTCAAGCTGGTGTCCACCCTTTTCCTTCCCCGGATACTTTCTTACTCTCTTGGGTGCCCATGATGTTTGCGATTTGTGATCATTCCGTAATACATGACAGCTTCTCCCTTCTCTTTGCTGCTCGCAAACAGTTAGGAGGAAGCATGGGGGAAAAAAAAAAAAAATCCCAAACAACCCTGCCCTCACTTCTCATGCTTGGCACAACTGCAGGCACAAACGGGCAACGGCAGGAAAAGTCCTCCTCAGCCCTGTGACTACTGTGTTGGACGTTGGGGCGATGGTGCTCCAAGGAGCAGTTGCCATGTGAGGCCAGGCACAGCATCCAACTCTCAAGGCTCTGCCAAGCAGAAGGACATGCAATTCTTCTTACAGCTGAGAAGTTACCCAAGTTTTGGTGAATTTGCATTGGGGGGGAAAGAGGAAAAGCAAGAAGTATCCAAAGAGTCAGGTAGCTCCCTCCCTCTCTTAATTTTAAATACCTAAATAACACACAGAGATACTAAAGGATATTAAAAAAAATCGTTGGTAACGGTTATCAGCATGTTCGAGCAATTCACCCTGAACACATTCTTGGAAGCACTCACCATTTTTGGTTGCAGTACCTCAAAAAAACACAAAACACAAAACTAAAAACAAAACAAAACAACAAAAACAGCAACAAAACAGCCCAAGGCAAACATGCAGCTCCCCACATGCTGAGCTGCTGATGTTTCTTCTGAGAGAAGTTGTCAGATGACAAAGGAGAGACTGCAAAGACCCAGAAGTGCTCGCACCCTGCAAGTAAAGCTTTCATGCTGCCGCAAAGTCCAGGTCCCAACCCAGCCCTGAGGGCTCCCCAGGCCCAGCAAGGGAAAAACATCCCAAATGGTGAATAGCCACATTCAGCTCCTCAAAGAGTCAGCTGACAAGCAGTCAGCAATTTGGGTACCATGAGAAACACTGGATGAAACTGGAGCCCTGTGAGCATGCCATGGCTCAGGACAGCTCTGCTCAACACTGGAAGGGAGCATATACAAACGAGGTATCAGCTACATGAGAGATTCAAAGGAAAAGAAAAAAAAAAGATATTGGCTATGATATCTTGGTGCTGCTGTCCACCGTTGAAGATCTGATCTGACGCATGAGGATATCTGTCCCACTCGTCCGAAACAGAAATCTAAATGTAATCTTGAAGCTAAGTCTTGATCCCCTAATAAAGGCTCGGCAAAGTTTTGCATCCACAGACAGAGCACACACGTGGCTGAAGACAGCTGCTTTCTCCACCACCTTCACTAGCAGGGCATGCCCAGAATAAAATTGCATTAACTCACACAAGATTTTCACCAGAAAGTTTATCAAACAAGGCATCTGAAGCCAACCAGAAGGTGGCCAGGGAACCTCTGAGAACGGGCGGAGAAGCAGCCACAAGATTTTTCCAAAGAAAGATGAAGAAATTCTTTGTGTGGTTTCCATGCTCCTCTGAACGAAGCCACTTTTCACCAAGCAGATTATCTTTCCTCCCCAGGAGGACTAAACTGTTCTAAGGCTGCCCAGTTCTCCAAAGCACCTTTAGAAAAAGCCAAAATTCCTGAAAAAAGAAGTTTTGACTAACTTTGAACAAGCAGTCAACAATACTGTTACCATGACTTCCTCTGTAACAGGGTTCGTAATTCTGCAGTTCGCTATTTGTGGCACTCGCCTTTTCTATATGGCATGCAACACATTTGAAAGTCTTCTCAGGTAATTAAGCAGCTGTAAATCAAGCCCTACAGCCTAGTGCAGTTGTGTAAAATTATTTTTGCAAATGAAGTAATCCCAGACACCGCTCTGAGCCCATGAGGTGAAAAAAGAATCCTAGCGTGGCATGTGGTAGATGAGACAAAAAGAATCAGTTTCTATATATGCCATGTGTCAACACAGTCCTCATTTAGGATGGCTCACTTTTCCCATCTCAGTCTCAGATGAAAAACAAGATGCGGAAAAAATATTTCCGTATACTAGAGAAAAGGTTTCCCCTGCTTCTGGTTTGAAGGGGAAGAGGAGGGAAGGAGCAGAGAGATGCCCCAGCTGGCAGCGAGTGACACTCTCCCCTCCCCAACAACCCTAACCCAATTTACATGCCGCTTCGCCTTTATAAACTCCAGACAATTCCTCGCATACCTCCAGCCACACACTGAGAAGTGACAACCACATCAGTAAGTTAGACAAGGTATTTAAAAACAAACACCAAATAAACACTACCAACAAATGCATTTAACTAAATCATTAACAAGACTAGGCAAGATCATGAAAGATAAACAGCTCTCCCTTTCCTTTTGTCGTCAACCAGAATCAAACTTTCCCCACCACCACCACCCTTCTGTAGTTTGAACAAGAAAGAGGTGTAGTGCTCTTCCAGTACAAGTCAGGGAGCTGGGAACTCAAGTTGATATTGTTTCTCCTTTCATGGCCTAAGGTCACTTGACTCCTCATTGTTATTTGCCCGATTTTACAGATGGGGAAAGTGAACAAGAAACTACTACACACTGTTATAGAAATTATTCAATTTATAGCCGTATAGTTCTTTGAAGATGCAAACAAAGTGCCAAGCATTATTACTAGATGATGAAATGATATATTTTCTCCCCCAAGCTATATAGAGGAAGAAAAAAGCCATGCAAACAGCCAACTGTATTCCTAATGAGATGCAATACTCAGAAAGTGGGACATCTTAAAACAGATTGGACAATCATCTTCCAGCTCACAAAGATTATTCCCAATACATAAACCTCACAGGATTATAAATGCAAGAAAAGAAGTGTATCGTATGACTGGGTTTCTGCAGACAAAATAAGCTCATCTAAATAAACAGGGGAAATGTACATTCTCAAGCTTGAAGAGAACAAAAAGAATTTCTCAAAGAACTAAGGGGAAAAAATTAATCAGGTTTGAAAGCTTTGTAGGGGATGAATTTATGTTTTCTGAATATAAAGCAACCATCAGGATTGGAAAAGTCAATTAAATAAAAAGGGCCGTATGGGAGGGAGGCAGTGTGCAACAGAGAGGTCACACGCTAGATAAACAGGGCAGTATGCTAACTATTTACAGATAAATACAACTCCCGCTCTCTCTGCAGAGATTTATGTATGTTAAGAGAGCCACCAATAGTACTGTGGGTGAGCATAACATTAAGTTACATTAACATTACTCAAACCACATCACATAGAATGTGAAGAACAAAAGGAACAAAAACAAACGAGAAAAATCCTGCCTCCTTCCATCCCCACCACCACCTGCCGGCGCAGCACTCTCCTTCCCCATCGCCTCCAGTCCGAGGATCATTGCTCAGCTGACAGGATTACATGGGATGGGGCGTCATTCACACAAGAGAAATGTTAACTTAAAAATAAATAAATAGGTTGGTGGTTTTAACTCTTACCGAATCCAGCAGCAAATCAGATCAAACCTGACCTCTGATCAGTATCCCCAGGTCATTTAATGCCCTAATACAAACATACTGGCTTATGGCAAGGGGAGGTCTGTGCAAGAGGAAGGCACCACATTCCCTAAAAATGAGGAATCTTACCTTGCACTAGACCCACTGCTGTGCAGCAGTCTTGGGTAACACATCAACATGAAGGCAATACCCCCACCCTACACATCCTAAAGCTGCAGCAGTGTGAGCTGTGCCATGCCCCACATGGGCACCACTTCCCTGCCCAGGCCCCGTGGGGCTCTGCCCCACGCCTGCCCCGGCACACACACCACAACCCCTCTGCTCCAGCAGCCCGGCAGGAACAGGGCTGGGGGTGGCCCAGGAACCCCCGGCGCCCCACCTGCGGGCAGTGGTACAACTTCCATAAACATGCAGGGTAGCCACAGGCTCTGGGGAAATGTTTTAAATTATTACTATTTTGAGCACATTTCAGTTGAGCACAACTATTAAAAGCCCAAGAAAAGCTGTGTGTGGGCTGGACCCTGCAGGACAAGTTAGCAAGTGCTAATAAACACAATAATGAGACGCACGGAGAAGCAGCCTTGTAATTCTTTCCCTTCTATATTCAATGTGACACCAGGGAAAAAAAAAAATGAAAAAACCCAAAATACTAATTTCTGTCTTTTGCACACAGGCACTGTAACAGGGTGGACTGGACATGTAGTATTTCAGTGCTGCATGTGCATGCTCCGTTTCAGTTTTGGACACCCAGGCAATCTGCCATCACCAAGTGCAGACTTTAACTCAAAGCAGTCCCAAGAACTGATGGAGTGAGGTGAAGAAGGACCTGGAAACCTGCATGGAATTTGCTAGGAAAGAACAACAGCCACAGGACGTATGAATCAATCTAGCTACATGGACATAGCTGAGTTTCTGTGTCTTCATGGCACCACATTAAAGCGGCTCCCTCTGCTAAGGCTTTTTTTAAAAGCCTTATTTAGCTTTTCTGGATTATTTATACATGCTGCCTTAGTGTGGGCCATGGCTGGACTTTCAGCACCATATTTAACACGGTGCTTGCTAGGGAAGGAACAACGGGATGGGAATCCATGCTTCTACAGCTCAATAGAGGCAGGAGGCAGAGACACAGAAACGTCACTCAAAACACATCAGCGTATTTTGTGTGGTGAGACTGAAGCTCAGACATCTGGGCTGAACTTGAGGCAACGCAACGAGAAAGCCCATGTTCCTCCCCCTGGCCGGGAGATGCAGAGAGCAGCCTGAAACGCAGCCCACTGCTCCTGTCAACGCTGAGTCAGGCATTGGGATTTCTTGCCATCTTGTCAGGAAAGGCTATTACTTATTTATTTAATGGTGAAAGCAAGCAGCAGCTGAAGAAATCAGCTCCAGCCTTCTGGACCAATTGCTGAGGGCAAGGGGTCTAACTCGAACAGCATGCCTCCAAATACCAGAAACATGCCAGCACTGGAGCTACAGGAATGGAGAAAGGAGAACTGAGCACTCGCTACTACAGCCTGGGATGGATGGGCATGGACACACAACCCTTCCGAGGAGCAACAGCACAAGTGACAGGGAAAACAAAGCAGATTTAGGTCCCTAAACTTCTGTTGCTCCTGGGGACGGGAAACCAGCACAGCATCTGGAGAGCAAAGAGGTAGAGACTTCCAGTGAAGGCAAGACATTTGCATGGTGATGCCAGCAGATTGAAAGTCTCCAAACACACATCCAGCAGGCCATGGCTGCCAGCCAACATCGGACTTTTAACGATGTTTTTACAGCCATGACCGACTCAAATTCCAGCAACTCTGATAAGCAGCAATAAAACTGAAGAAATGTGACCAGGATGGGAGACAATAGATGATAACTGCTTCTGGAGCCAGCAGACCTCTGATTAAAAACACAGGGAATAAAAATATTTGACACTGGAATTCAGGGTTCCTGACAAACAGGGAACAACACCCACCTCTTTCCAGGTTCAGTGTGAGACCCCGGGCAGCCTGTGAATCCCAGAGAGAGCTCACACACAGTGATTTACTGTGGGACTAGTCAGAGATCCAAGAAGAGGCACTCCAAAGGCTATGGAGAGGGAAAGGGAGTGAAAGAAAGGAAATAACATTTCAAATGAGACACCAGTCCTTGCATACTGTGGGCCTGCAGAGCAGCTAGGGATGCAGGACAGCACTAGGCAGCAGCAGTGACCAAAGCCAGGGGAGCACCGAGCCCTCAGTGGCAGCACACGAGTGGTCCCAGACAGCAGAGGAGGGGCTTGCTGCCCTTTCCAAAGCCCGACGTCTGTTAGCAAACCTGTGGGTGCAAGGCAAGCACCCCCCTTGCATTACGGGCCGTTAAACGTTGTGAGGAACAGCAGCCATCACTGACCATATCAGCTGGCCCCTGGGCAGCGTAGGGAACATCAGGGTGTATGGGCACCAGCCACACATGGTGTGCAGGGGAACTGGAGGGCAATCCAACCCATCCACCACAGAAAGCATAGACAAAAAGGCAACAAGTCCCAGCTGGAGTGGGGAGACAGCCTTATGAAGCATGAAGACAGCAGTTGAGAATAAGGGGGACGGAAGCGGGACAGAAGCTGACAAGCTAACATAGGCAGACTTTCATGGGCACTGGACAAGTGATCAGAGCCTTATGTAGACGCATCACAGGAATGGAGGTATGCTTGCTTCTCCAGCGGGCTAACACACACCACCTCAGAGAGGACAGTACAAACAAATACCGTGCTCGTCACCCAGTGATAAGACAAGGATGAGGGGTTCAGAGACAAGAGCAGTTGGAGGGCAGCAAGCCAAGACAAAGGATGCAGCACACTCGTAGACATGGGTCGTGGCAAGCGTTTGTACAGAGTATAAAACAGAAAAAACACATCAGTCAGAAGGAGAGACCCAGCAAGCAGCAGGGACCCCACTGGTGGTGTCACGGAGTGAGCACATCCTCGCTGTAGGGTGCATGGCTGAAATGCAGATGCAGCAATGCGACCCAGCTCTCCACATGAAGAGCCAGTTGGAATTTAGGATGCCAAGTCATGCTAAATCATACTGTAATATCCAAAACAAAGTAGATGAGACATATCTGTTCCCAAGACAAGACTGACAGCTCTGACATGCACTAGGCTACTTGGATCAAATCAGTCTAGACTGAATGCAAAATGCTGCTCCTTGGAAGTCAACTAAACTAGGCCATTTCCATGGGGTAATGCAACAGATAGTCTATTTTGTTGCATGCGTTCTCACATAAACTTGCCCCAGTAATCTGAAAGCTCTTGGCAGTTTCTCTGCACACTGCCGTAGACCTGCTGAGTCAGATTAACTGCACACGCACAGCGCGGAAGCATCACACAGGCACGGCAAGTCCACTGGGCCTCGTACTGGTGCACTGGCATTGCTCAAGCTCATCATATGCCAGGTCACTTCAGTTTTATTTCTTGCATAATCAAAATATTTTACATTGCTCTGCCACAGGCCATATGTTAACTCCAAAGCCACTGTCCTTAAAACGTGGGAAGCCTCCCTGAATCTGAACAGCGGTTCAGATGTTAAGTGATCCTTTAAAAGATACCAAATAAATGGGTGCCTATACAAGCAGAAGCAGCATGACATTCTTCTACAGCTCCTGCTGGAAGCTGTATACAACATCATTTTAATGACATTTGAAATAAAAGCCTAAAGGAGCCGTTGTGTAAGGTATCAAGCAAAAAAACAGCAGATATGCAGATATTAGAGACATCACCGATGTGGTGGGTTAGACTACTCACCCAGGGGACCAGACTTAATGCTGATCTCCACCGTCACTCTTGAGGCAGTACCACTGACCCATAAAAACTTCTGACACTGGAGAGAAAGAAACAAAGAATTTAATTAATCACCACAAAGTCTGAGGCAACTTAACAGTGGTATCTTATAAAGCTTTATCATCAAGTGACACAGGATACAGGAAGCACAGCAGATGATGTCCATAAAAGCATTAAAAAAAAGCCAATATGAAGAGATTAAAGGATGACAGCTGATGTACAAAGGGGAAATGAGCTTGTTTATTCCAAATAACTTCCAGCAACGTTATCTCTCAGTATTTCTACATTACACGGTTGGCCTGTGCTTGCCCTCCACCTCCCCAGCTGATCACACATGTATAAAACAAAATGAAGAAGGTGAATGATGCCTTGCAAAGGCTTCCTTCTCACTATTGCGACCTCCAAAAATCCCAACCAAGTACCCCACAGTGTTCAACGTTGATCAGAGCACAAAGCAAAGCCAGTGAAAGTCAGAGCAGCTCACAGCACTGAACCAACCCTACAGCTCGCTCCCAACAGCTATTCCTGAGTCTCTTTACCGTGACTATTTTGGTAAATCAAAGATGTTCTCTGTTTCTGTGGTTTGACAGAATGTTTTAGTCACGGATACTCCCATCTACAGATTGTGGTCAAAATAAGAGCTATCTGGTGTGGGAAGCTTGACAAAATTGTTCTGGGAGAAGCTTCTGGATAAACTTTGAATTTGAAATGCAAAAGGGATGTTTGGGGAATAAAACTTCAGACCAGTAACAAAAAACTTCCAAGCCTAGGATATTGCATGAGCTCCCATTAGAAGAGACGGTAAGAATCAGTAACTCATATATGAGTGCTCAGTAAAATATGGCTGGCAGAAGAACTGAAACAGCCAGGAACACTGCTGTAAAGATACTGTTCATCACTCAGTGGATGGGTAACTCGTTCTTCTAGTTACGACTCCTCTGCATCCCCACCTAGGACACTGGCGCTGGCACACCGAGATGCTGCTCTCCGAACAAAAAAAAAAAAAAAAATAAAAAAAAAAATAAAAATCACACCAAGAGTTAAGAACAGATATTGCCAAATTGATAGACGTTTAGCACAAACAAACATCACCACCAGAAAGCAAAGAATGAGCCCTCTAAAAAATTTAGGGCTAAAGAGACACACACTGACTGGTGTCAGTCTTGGCGTGTCTGACTTGGCGCAAAGACCAACTGCGAACGTTTAGATGGTGTAAACTAAGACAGAGAGAATTCAGCCTAAGCATGACTGGGAGATGAGCACAAAAAAAAAAAAAAATCCAGTTTCAGGTCTATACTAAAAATTTATAATAGATGGTCTCAGGGCACACAAATGATTGGGTACTCATTGCTTCTCAAAGCAGTTTTTAAACTAGATCGGACAAAAACACCAGGTAAAAAAAAATTACACAGAACACAAATGACAGGGACATATGAATCTATGCAAGCAGACTCCATCACAGGACTGGGACTTCAGGCTATTGCAACAGAATAATTATGTACTGAGCCCTGTGCAACACAGGAAAAAATCATCCTACAGATGGAAAAAGAGACAAAACATGGTAGGCAGGGAAAAAAAAAAAAAACAAACATTTGAGGTTTCTATAAAGGGTACTGCAGAATATCATGTATGAAACTACAAAGCTAGGGGAAAAAAAGTTTAACAGTGTTATTTTAAGTCTGCTTAAAGTAATACCAAGAGCTGAAATGGAAAACCTATAATTAGATGGAACTTCTCCCCTTCGTTGCAAATACTTAACTCCAGCTGAGCCAGGCAAGGCTCATGAATTGACAAGTTTTTGGGATTCCCAAATCTTTGGGATTCCCACTGCCCGGGCTGCCAGGACCCACAGGCAGCAGTCGGGCAGCGGGGAAGGAGATGCAGAGCCCAGCGGCTGTGGGATTTTAACACTGTGCCCAGCTATGTAAGGCCGGCCGGCCAGCCAGCTGCTTGCTGTCGCAGCTGGTCTGCCTTTTTTGACACCCACTTCAGAGGCAGTTGACAGTCCTGCCCCCGTTTCCTCATAGTCTTCTCCAGCGCAGGAAAGCCCCAGCAGCTTTTCAGAACTCATCTCCCTCACAGTCCTGTCAGGTCTGTCTCCCTCCATTGATGCCGTCTTTAAGGACGGGAGAGTCACGCTGCCCAAGAGTGACGATCTCTGACTGATCTGCTCTTTCCAGGATGGTGCGCCAGCAGCACCACAGCTATTCCCGAGCCTCTCTACCATGACTATTTTCGTAAAACTGATGTTCTTTGTTACTGTGGTTTGACAGAAAGTTTAGTCATTTCCTTCTCAACACAGTCAGTTACAACATACACAGCCCACACCTTGGGCAAGCTGTACGGCTGCTCGCTATCTAATGTGGAAGGGAATGCTTAAATGCATTTCTCAAAAATGAACTGCCTTAGACCCTACCTTGTGCACTGTCACCATAAGGATTCAGTTTGTTTCAAAGGCTCCTAGGGAAGTGGTCTAAATTTCCTCCCCCCCTCCTTCCTTCCTTCCTTCCTCAAGCTCCATTTAATTTTTACTAATGAACTTCCTCAGAAATCTCAGGCTCCGTCTAATCCTACAGTTAAGGAAACCTCTCTTGCCCACCCTCACCTCTGAAGATTGTTTTCAAAAATAATTCCTATAGGATGGGCTGTGACGTTCACCCTGATATTTCTTCTGGCTGAACGAGGCAGAGAACGCAGAGATCCAAGGGGTTTTACCCTGTGACCTGCATTAGGATGCCAGGAAGGCTGGCAGCCCCTGGGGAAAGTGTCTGGGACTCAGGGACACTGGGTGAAAACTGGGACTTGTTGGACTTCTGGGAAAGGGTGGAGTTTTTTAGCTGGAAGGGTAAATTATCATCCAAGAACGGCAACTGAGAGGGCCAGCCCTGCTCGATTACCAGGTTTTGTAATTGGACCATTTATACCTTTGCTTTCTCAAGGTAGGATCGCTTGGAGCTCTTTTGACAGCCTCCCCTTCCAGTCACCCTCCATCCGTGGTCACAACGCCTCTTCCCAGAAGCCCAGCCGTGGCTTCACTCAAGCGTACAGGCAGGCTCCCACACAGGCACGGCTCCTTCTTGTTGAGGCATGCACAGGCGTCTCTGCAATCTCATTATTCAGCGCCCCCCCCCCCCCCCCCCCCCCCGCCGAAAAAGTGGGCAGCAAAGCAATGAAGAAACACTCATAGTCTGGATGATTTAGGAACATAATGATTTTCCATGGAAAAAGTCATTGATGCATGTCTTTTTTTTTGGTACGCTAATGGTACAATTCTTTGTAAAAGGCCTTTGGGCATAGGCTGGTTTGAACCTGAGTGGAAGTAATCAGGGCTAGAGCTTGAATAATTCCCCCATGTTTGTATACATCACCTAATCCACACCAAGTATCATCCACCACCACCACACATTCTCTCTCACATTTAAGTCACCCTGGCCCTGGATACATTTTTCAGCTGTTGCAGACCACGTAACACATCTCTTATTTACGATGGGACAGCCTAGCTGCACTCGGACAAACACGTAAAACACAGATGCATTAGCCCTTATCTTTATTTTTGGTTTCTAGAAGGCTGCAGCTCTTTTGACATAGACAAAAAATACACAGCATCCACATTAACAAACCAGCCTGGTTTTGGGTATTACTTCACCCACAGCTGAAACCCGAAACAGTACTTGTCCATCCTGCAAGCACCAGCCTTGAGTTTAAAAACCAAGTTTCGATACAAAACTGGGGCGTCTGGCATACACAGAAACCAAAAGTGAAAACTAAAGAGGACTTGAGCAAAACTAACCACATCATTAACTCCATTGATCCAAGCAGCTGGTATCTCATACAGTATTTCCTAACACAAAACAGGACATTTGAACAATGTACAAGCACAAATGTCGCTGAATGAACATACCAGCAATGGAAAATCCAGACAACATAGCCAATTGCCACAGCAAAGAAACACTTTCTGGAAGCATAACAAAATACTACAAATAATTTCCTGAGTCAGAGAAGAGTAACACCAGGAAGATCAGTAGCAAGAACAAACTGCATAATGTTTAAATAAAAGCTTTCAAATCACTAACTTAACCAGATTTTAAGTGAAACTAGACAAGATTTGTGCAAGGAAAAAATTTATGACTAATCTATTACTAACTTAATACTAATCACTGACTGAGTCCATCTCTGAATTGGAGCACTACGCCATGCAGTTTCTGTCAGCTGGTGCTTTAATTCTACAAGCCAAAGCAACAGATTATATGCAGTTGATCGACTGTGAAAATGCAGACATGAGCCTGCAGACTGTAAGACAAGGAGGACTACTTTATGAATTTCATAGAAGATCTCATGCCCCCAGTGCCCATGTTATGGAAGCAGTGTGATAAGAAGTCTGTGCAATCAGATACGAGAGAATTCAATCTCCTGGAAGACATTTTCCAAAGCATGAATTTGATACCACTGAATACTTGTCTTTTCAGTATTCTGCTTCTTTCACAGTTATGTTGAGTTTGCTGACACCGAGGTGACTAAAGCTACTGATCTTGCTAACCATATGGCAAGCCGGAGCACACAGGGCGCATAGCCATCTTCAGGCATCACTCCTGTCCTTGTATAAATACCAGTAACTAGGTTGGTGTCTCAAGCAGCCCTGGTTCTGGAAGCCAAGAGGCTGCAAGAATTTCATTAGAAGAGACTGCTTTTTTAGGGCGAGACAATCACAATGGGCTGTAACGCTGCTATCACTAAACTAACATGAAAAAATTATTGAAGTGTTTTCTCTCTCACAAGCACCAGTTTGGTCTTACTCTTCTACACGTGCAGAAGAGCCAAGAAAAGCCTTCATGTGCTTCTTGGCTGAAAGTTTATGGGACACCTTCAAATTTGGCATGCTCCGCCAGATGCAAAAGGCGCAGCTTTATCAGTGTTGTTCATCTTCTTAATCTGACTGGCGTTGCCACACACTGGTTTCTGTCTTCCTTCCCAACTCTACTAGAAATAAGCACAAGACATTCCTTAAAAAAAGGGACTGGGCTCACATACAAGGTTTGCCATAACGTTTCCCAGGAAGATGCCCGCCCTTCAATTATCCTGAATTGTTATGGGCATCCTTCACTTTGAAGTTCAGTCACAGCAATACTTTGCCATTCCTAGAAGTAACTTAAATAGCTCCAACACCACAAACTTAAGAAGTCCTGTTAGTGAGGCGCACACATCCAAACTCTGTGTCTCCAAAGCTGAGAAGTGAGGTAGAAGCTATACAAACAGCAAAACCCAAAAGCACTTAACAGGAAAAGGAACAAAATACATTATTTTTGTTGTGATTGTTGCTGTTAAGAGGTAGCCAAAAGATTTTAGTTAAGAAACCTAGAAATTAAGATCACATAACTAGAGGCTTTGCCAGCTTCACAAGTAAAAGGTTCATACATTTATTTTGCTATTTCTCCATGCAGACGCTTCACTTGTTTCAGTCCTTTTAAGTTGGTTACATGCTAATATACATGCACACAACAGGATTCAGCTGTTGTGTTTTCATATGCACTGCAAATAATCCTGAAAATACCATTTCTATTAATCACATTGTTCCACACAGTTTTAAAGCACATGATTGCAGAATAAAACCCTCACCACCTATTTTTGGCCTGGATTCTAAAGGAAATTAACTTTATGGGGTGGTGTTGTTTGTCAGTCCTCACCCTATTAAATTTTCAACTTGCTAGTCAATTTTGACCACATTTGGCAGAAGGCAAAGAGATCTGAATAGGTGTCACATTCTTACATCTTTGGGAGAAATGAGTGTGTAGGTAGAGGAGACATATCCAAATTAGCCTCACACGAAGTCCAACTCTGGTACAAGAAGTCAACAATTCCCTGCTTTGTTTGGCCCAGCAGCCATGCCATCATCATCTGCATGCGGGCATCCAGTGTACATGTTGACTCCCGTGTGGCCAGCTTGAGACACACTGGACAGAAACCACGGACCAAGCCAAAAGGGAGGGAAAAGATAATCTGGAGAGGAGGAACAGCGAAAATGAAGGGGTCCAAAGAGAAGGATCACAGGTTATGGTGGACAGAAGGTCAATGCACACAGGGGAAAGAAAATCGTAACTAGGTTTTGTCAACTCTGCTACCTGAGGGATAGTTGGTGGCAGCTCTTTGCCATCTCCATGACTACAAGCACAATGATGTCCCTTCCCTGCCCTCCTTCCACCTCCTGGAAATATCACAACGCATCATTCTTCCATCACATCCTGGGCTAGTTGTTTACAAGCTGTGTTTCATCTTCAGATACCCACAAATAATGCTGGATGCTACTGGGTCCACAAATGGTCCATGCCTTCAGCTGGCAGACAGGACAGGAGCAGCACAGCAGCACGCTTGTGAAAGAGCCGGGGCAGGCTAGACCCACCTCAATCCACTTGTGTCACAGCTGCAATAGAAAGTAAGATCCCTATCCAGAACCGTCACTTAAAAGCTGCAGCCACCTTCCTCTTCAACCCAGGAAAGGAGAAATGCACACCACATACCACAAAGCTCTTGCTAGGGAATGGAACCCAGAGACACTACTGAAAGATGACAGAACAATGCTGCCTGTAAGAAGTACAGAGGGAACAAAAGCTTATGAGCCAAATCGAGATCACTTGCAACCTATGCTGGTTGCTTTTGCCCAAGGAGCTCTCAGTATCATAAATCTGGACAGCTTTAGGGGATGTGAAGTACAATCAAACTATCTCTACTTCAGAAGAAGTGGAGGGCTGAGGGCCAGAAACAAGCAATGACTACCCTGAGAGGTGCCAGGCAACCGGGATGGGCAAGGGGAGCACCCTGCAGAGCCAGGATGGGCATCCACCCCCAGCCAGGGCTGAGCAACCCCAAAGCAAGTCCCACAGCCACTGATGGCAAGCGAGACTCGCCCCACGTCCAATCTGCGCTTAGCAGCTAGCGGACAGACAGCAGGAGGTTTTATTTGTCTTAGTTCTTAGAAACAAACGCTTTTGCACCGTGAATGCAAAATGAAATATCTCCTCCCCGTGACCCCACAAGCCTTTCTGATTTAGTTTGTTTTTATTCAAGAATCTTCTTTATAACCAACCTATTATAGCACTTTATTTAAGGAGTAAATAAGGATGCTGCTACCTGCATTAAATACCGTTTCACTAACAATTACAGGGCATTATCCTCAGGAAAAACTTCATTAGGCCTTCAGTCTCTCTCCTTTAAAGAGGTCAGTGTCCTGCAACAACAGAAAAAACAGTTTTTTCTCTCAGGGAAAACACCAAGGATGCAGTTCAAGACACAGAAAAGATGCAGGCAGAGCACAAAACTCATGGGATAAACGAGATGCAAAATCATTTTCCCCTTCTAAACCATCACTTCAAGTTCAGACCGATTACACAACAATTTAAGAAGTCACCAGCATTGGCTTCCTCCCATGCTCTTCACGGTCTTAATATGCAAACCATGGCAGCCCATTTGTCAGAGGGCACTTTATCCAGCCTGCAGACTGAGGCCTTCCTCTGCGGGAAGCAGGACTGGATGGCCACAACAGCCCAAACACCTCCACCGCTGCAGCAAACACCCCGGGCCAAGAGCAACACATGTCCTGATGGCCGCACGGAGAAGTGGCTCATCCTGTCAGGAGCACTGGATCTCTGTCCAGTGACGAGATGATCTCTCTCCAGCTGCGATAGTCTGGCTCCTCTCATTAATAGCAGGGCGCTGGCATCTATAGCCCAGGGCTCTGAGCAGTGTGTCAAGAGCAAGGTGGCAAGGTTTACGAAATAGAGCTTTGAAACATTGGGGCTGGGAACAAGTCAGAGCCTAAGCATAAAAATAAGCATCCAACAAAAACAATAAGCCTGAAATTACAATGAATTATGACCGACAAATGCATCAAAGCAGAGCCTGAAACAGAGATGGGTGGGGATTATCTGACCCCAGAAAGCAGTATCTTCACCTATGAGCTTTCCATTCAACTCGGTCCTATTAACTCTCCCAACTTCGTGCACCCAGTTTTCACTCTCATGGAAGAACAAGCAGCCCTAACCACCACAGCAGCCAAGCAGAAACTAGTTCAGTGAAAGCTAGTTTCATATTTCACATGAAATACGAATGAATAAATATTTCACATTTAATTGGTGGGTTGGGTTGTTTTGTGGAAGGATTTTTTTTTTTTTTTTTTTTTAAGGAAAGAGGGAAACTTCGCCTAGACTCCAAAACGAAAGTCAGATGTGAAAGAACTACTCACAAGATGCCAAGGGCAAACAAGTGCACCATTAAGTATGTCTTGCGTTGTATCTCTATTTAGAAATCACCTAATAGTCATCTTTTCCATAGGGGACAGATAATATTAGAAGCCGCATAAGTCCTACATAAGGATGTCTCTATTAACCATCCTACATAAGGATATTCCTAGATTCCAGTAATTTTGCAAAACAGATTTTTTTTTAACTGCTGTGTAAAATTTGGGCCACAGCAAAGAATTCAATGTCACTTAATCTGATTATTTTCTACCACATAAACTGAGGAAAGGACCACCTCCAGGACCCCGTGGAGCATGGGGAGATCCCATTCCCGGTGCAGAAGGGCTGGGCGAAACCTAAGCCTTTCACTGGGAGGCTCTAGGTCCGTCGCCTCTACCCACAGCTAGGAGTGTGTGCTGCTGTCCCATGGAGGAGATGGTGGAAGCAATAGAGATGGGAGAAGCAGACAAGGTCCTTTCAGAAAAACTCACCGTCGTATCCCTCACCTTCTGCAAACCAACCCACCCCTGTTACCGTACATAGTGGTTTACTCTTGTTAGAGCCCCCTCCACAGACGATATGAGAGATTACTTCAATGACGGTGTGTCAGGGTACAAAGGCCTTCAGGTGACAGCATGTTTCTGCCTCAGTTCCTTTTACCCTGAAGTATCCCCTGCAAATCCTATAAATTTGCAGAGGGGAAAAAATAGCCTCCCATACTTGACCAAATAGTAACACACAGCTCCTGTTTTATCTACGGGGCAAGTCATCACTTGCAAAAACATTGTGGTTTATGGGGTACAGTACAAAGGAATGCATAAGAATACAGGTAAGTTGTTCTGAATTTGTACTCTAGTACTTTCCAGTGGCTGCCTTAAGTGCTTTTGTGCTCATGAACAGTCAGTTCTTAAGACTGTCATTAGGAACAGGAGCACTGCCCCAAAAAGAGGCAAAGGCCATTTTATTTTGATTTCCACAAAACACGCTTAACTACTGAGCTCCAACACAACTTTCACTTCCCATTCATTCCTTATTTACCATCTTGTGCACAGTAAACAGAGTTAACAAGTCCATCATTGAACCATCAGCATCCCGGGGGCTTGTCACTGGGGAAAACATTTCACTGTAATAACCACCAGCACAAGAGGGTCACCTCATTGAACACTCCAGGAGAAGGCAAACCATACCATTACTTTTGTGCAACTTGTCAAGGTTAACCCCTTAGATACAGAACATCTCTAACCCCAGAGAAGACAAGGTCTAGCAGATGTCAAGCTTGCAGAGCA
The DNA here is from genome assembly GCF_963924245.1 of Chroicocephalus ridibundus. Classification (NCBI taxonomy): domain Eukaryota; kingdom Metazoa; phylum Chordata; class Aves; order Charadriiformes; family Laridae; genus Chroicocephalus; species Chroicocephalus ridibundus. The sequence continues at coordinate 145,481,948 of NC_086284.1, forward strand.
CTGAATTTCAAAGAGGGTGCAAGTCAAGACGAGCATCAGACAGGATAAAGGCAATGCTCTACTGAGGGTGATCAAGATGAACCAGAAGAGCATGAGAAATTAAGTGCAGGGAAAAGACAGACAGATTGGAAAGAGTTTGTATGAGCTGCATGTGCAACACTGTACAGCCAGCTAGCTCTCTTCTGCAGAGAAATGCATCTGAAGCACAGGGCTGCCAACACGCAACACCATGTTCTTTTTTTTTTTTAATTCGGGACTTTTTCCCCCCTTCTTTATGCAAGCTGGGGACCTGACGGCTGAGAGATCACCTGCTGCAAGATGAAATTACTAAAACAGCATACCGCAGGTCCTGCTGAGCTCATTAAACCACAGCAACCCTCACACACATGGCAGCAATGCAGCTGGTGATAATGTATTTCCCCGTCCCACTTGCATCACCAATTCTTACTCATCAGGACAGTTATTATAGTCTTTATGTAGAATTCCTTCATGCAGCCTAATTTGCCAAGAAGTAATCGCTCTCCTCTCCCCCTGGTAATACAAATGAGACAGAGCTGTAAAGTGATTTCATTTGCCGTTTATTCCATGGCTCTACTTTCCAAAAGTTTCTTTCAGATGTTCTGTGTGAAGCCAGATACATTGGGTCATTAGAAAACGTCTCAGAGAAATGCAATGTTTCATCAAGTTTTGTGTGGAAAAGATGAGTAATTTAGGAAGCTTTACATCTTTGAATTCACTTGGCATTTCTTTCCTAAAGAAATCCATGAACTTCTTTCCTTAAAAAAAAAAAAAAAAAAAAGCCCAGAGAGCACTGAAGCATTCAACTCTCCACTCAGAGCAGGGTAAACAGAGTTTATCCAATACTCAGAAAAAATCACATCCATGTAAAACAAGCACAGGAAAGGACAGCACAACAGACACCCACACCACGTGCAGCAGGAGAGCGATGCAAACCTCGGTCTGCCCTGGCTCACTTTGCCCCCAGAGTCACAGCCAACGCTATCTGGTAATGACACTACAGTGTGGTCTGGCAAACCACAGGCTTCTGACTTCAGGTTCGAGGCCCTGCTGCCAACTCATTCGGGGGCTCCAGCACATCTCTTTACCATATTGTGTCAGGCTTCCCTCAGGAAAAGCAAGAAAAGACAGCCTAAACCCAGAGCTCTTACTCTATGCTAAGACTATGGCCTTGTGCATGCAATGCAAGCTTTAAAGGCCAGTCTCACTATAGTTTTTTCAACATTTTGTTGAACAATAAATATTCTGGATGCTGAAAAGGTCACTGCTGAAATAACCACTGTCCTGCACTGACTACCACTCCCTACAAGCGAGTCGAAAATAGAGAATACAGATCTGTATCCAGCCTTCCCTTTAATTCAAGACTGAGACCTCAAAATTTGTGTAAATGCTCACCAAGGAAGGAAACCGAACACAGGCTTGCAGCACCTCACAACGCGCAAGCCTCATTGCTTTAGCTGTTTAAAATCATTCAGCCCAAGCAAAGGAATAGGGTGTAGTTACAAAGTCTGAACAGCAAAAACAGTAGTATTTAAGACAAAAGGGAGAATTTTTTTTTTTTTTTTTTTAAAGAGTATAACAATTCAGACAGTTGGTATTTGCAAAAACCTTCTTCTACACACCTCTACACTTCTGTGTTTACAAACAGCCTTTCCATACCACAGTGAGTTTTGTGTACTTGCCAGCTAGGTACTGAGAAACTTAATTGTACTGTATTAACAATTAAGGTTTTGACTTCCTATCCAAGGGCTCTACTACTTTTAATTAAAATTGCATGTTGTAACATTGTTAAGACTATGCAAATCCGACAGTTGGCTCTAATAATGCACAGGTAATCTTTGAGCCTCTGTACAAGGACGCTGATACAGAGTTAAAAATAAGCTTTATTAGTACAGACAAACCCAAAACCCAAATACACGAGGGTCTGGGAAATGGTTTTGAAGGCTGAACTTCACGTAATCAATCCTCAGTGTCTCCTTGCTTAAGCAGAGCACTTTACAACAATGTTTTCCATCAGATTTGCAGCAGCTTGAGGATTGCAGATGGGATTTCCCCATATGGCAACCATGCAAACTGAAGAGACAAAACGAGGCACGACCCAACCGCGTTGTAAAGTCAAGAAAGTAAGAGAGCCTTGAACAAGATCAACAGGAGAGTTCTCTAACCCAGGCTAACACCAAGTATTTTCTCTGCCTAAACATAAAGGAGACTGTTTTGATTCAAAGGGCACTTTTTACAGTGTGGTAGTACTGACTTAATGGAGAACCGCCTAAATATGCATCTCCACAAGCCAAGGCTGGATTCATTACAGAGAGCCAAGTTCTGACGCTTATACTTGCACATTATGAAAGCAGAGGGAGAAGGTGCCAGGGTAGGGCTAAAACAATTTTGAATTTTTCTGAGTCCTTTCATGTTGGTCACAAATCCTTTATAGTCAGAGTTGTGAAGATGCAGTCTAGTCATGAACCCTGAGGGGGAACAATCCAGACATACGTGTACCACTGATTCAGGAGCTGGAGACGTTTGCTCCCCTAAACAGCTGCAATTAACCCCAAGATGGTCTGAGGGGGCAGGGTGGGGTGGGAAAAGGAAGGAAGACCGAAGGAAGAGAGAGGGGCCCCATGGCCACCTGCAAGCCCTCCCCGAGGAGGCTGCCCCTAACCTGGACTGGAGGGAGAGGCTCTCCCTTCTGCACGGCCATCCTCCCACTCTCCTGCTCCAGCCTGCTCAGCCAGGGAGGCAGAAGGGCTGTGCAGCACGCAGGCACCTCTCGCAAGCAGCTCCCATGGGTGGCTGCCAGCTCCAGTGGGGTGAGATTGCTCCAGGCCAGACAGGGCAGCAGGTAGGTCTTCTGCAAGCCCTTGCCAGTCATCCCTCTGGCTTTGCTCGGTCTAAATTTGATGGGGCTGATCATCCAGGTGAATGCCTATATAAGTGCAAACTTAAAGCCGCGTGGGGCACTATAGCTGCGATGTCTAAGAACCAATTTTGGCAAAGTGTGGGGCTTTCTGGAAAGCAGAGCCCATATGATCTGTCTCACTGGTCCTTCCACTAGCCATTTCATTACATCACTATTTTCCTACCTAATAAAACTCAACTATAATTTTTGTTATTTTAGATTTATATTTTCTCTCAAATGAAAGGTATTCTTACGCCAGGAAGAAGGAAAAAGGAGATTTATTTGCCCTACAGATACCGTAGCAAACTCAGTTCGGGAAAAAAAAAAAGAAACCATTGTTTCCTTTTTTAAAGTATTTTTAAAAACAGAGAAAACAGTGAACAAGAAGCCAAGATTATTAGCAGACAGAAGAAAAAAATATTAAGAAAAAGAGCAATAAGAGCCTTTATTCCCAGGAGATCCTTTTAAAGAATTTAGGAAACTCCAAGCAATGCAGCTGTATTTCCTGTGACCTGCAACATTCCATTTGGGAACACAAGGAAGGTCACCACCTTGGAACAGCTCGGTACACCCACATTGCGCATGCAGAGCACTCAACTCAAACACATTACACTGGGGCAGAGAGACGAACTGAAAGATATTGCGAGTGCAGTAGTGGAGGACTGCTAGGCTATGGAGCAGTCCTGCAAAGGGCACCCACTCAAGCCCCTACACAGTAGCAGGCTTCTCTCAGGACTCCTTCTGAGCAGAGTCTGCAGCAGCGATAGGAGACAGAAAAGCTCTCTCAAAACACACAGTTAAGGGAACACCAATACACATGTGCTATCCTCACTCCCAGCTTCAGCCGGGCTCGGCGTTTGTGAGAGAGATATTACTAAGATATGCCTATTGAGGGTAGCGAGACACTGGAAGAGACTGCCCAGAGAAGCTGTGGATGTCCCATCCCTGGAAGTGTTCAAGGCCAGGCTGGATGGGACTTTGAGAAGCCTGGTCTAGTGGGAGGTGTCCCTGCCCAGGGCAGGGGGGTTGGAACTAGATGATCTTCAAGGTCCCTTCCAACCTAAACCATTCTATGATTCAGGGAAGCAGTAAGTTCAGTTCATGACGAACCACGCTGTATTGGCATGCTTCTTGCTATAAAAAGCATTTGGAAGTTATACAAGCAGCTATATACACGCAGCCCAAGGAACACCACTTGATGCATTATTGATAGGCAGCCACTTCTGAGGTGAGACAGACTTTGAACAGCATTACAGCAGGAAGGTAGGGTACTGGGAAAGAAAATGACAGAACAAGACGCTAAACTGCTGCAGGACTTAGATAAACAGACTAATTATCAGAGAGTTCATCTACATGAAAAATTAGCTCAAGCATTGCCTCTAACTTGACCTCCCATCTATATCTTTAATTAGAGCATGGTGCCTTTAGCTTGAGTTGGCGGGAGACACAGGTGAAAGTTTGATGAAGCACATTTAAGCAATACCTAAGCACGAGTGCAAGAAAGCAACACTCAGGGATACCTAAGTCCTCCAAGTTGTCCCTGCTATTTTCCCCCTGCCATGCACGCAGGTACAACAGCATCATATCCTGTGGACAAATTCAGAAAACAACAAAACTTTTCCATATATATTTATAGATTTATATCTATAAAATATATATTTATTTTAAAAGTTTAGTGCTACGTATAAATATAGCGGAGCATTCGGACCCCTTGGCATCCTGCAAGCACAGCCACTGTTATCCAGAACAGTATCCGTCTTTCAAAGGATGCCCAAGATTGCTTGAGCTTGACTCATTCGAGAGGGGTCAGCTCCTCCAGGATACGCAGCTGAGACCACCTCTCCCCACAAGCTCTTCTGCTTCGGCCACTCACTAGGGGAGAGCAAGAGCACCATTCAGTATTTCAGGCACACAAGCCCTTCATCGCTAGCAGGAGCGATCAAGTTCGTCAAGTTCAATATACATGAGCAAGACTGCTGAGGGCTTAACTCAGTTCTGAAGGACATCAGCAAGAAAAAAAGGAGGCGAAGCTGCTGTTCCCTGTGGAATAGGAAAGGGAGGTAACAGTTATGCCTGCCCAGAGCAAGGAGACATTTCACTCTGAATTGGGATCCTTTCAGTTGGAACCCAGCCAGAAAGCCCAAATAATAGCCCTTCTGCTCACAAGATCACTGCTGAATCTTGACTGTTAACAACCTGTCTGGAATACAGTTTTAAACTCATTTAAAATACCACGGGGAAATTGTTTGCTACAAATGCTAAACGCTTTCTTCAAAATTGACAAATTTTAGAGTACTGGGGTTTCATGTATATTTTTATACTTCCTCCTTGCACATGATGCCACTGGAAACCTGTAAGTATGGCATATGCACAGATACTGAAGTTTTGCTTTTACCTGGATTAAGTATCTGCATTGTTTCTTTGAATCATCCAGCTTGTCTCTTTTACAGGAAATTAAATTAACACAAAGCATCTTTTAATAATCATAAGAGCTCTCCAACAATTCAATTTGCAGAAAGACAGACCAGCATTCTGCATTACAGTAGGCGGTTTATCAAGTGTTTTGACGGAAGATCTTTTCCAAAGCCTTATCCAGGCACTTAACACTACCTCATACTATTCCAGCAATCCAGTCAGTGAATACAGAGCGGTGACAAGAGAACAGCCAAGCAACTGCTCACACTGTTTAGAGGCTAAGTTGCTTCAGTTGCTTCTGGGTATCAGCTAACATAATCCAACTGAACTGCAGCCAGGATCAACTCCGTGAAGGCAAGTTAATACTGATCTGCTTTATTCCGTTTTCCCAAAATGAAGCCAGCACTGCACCACTGGAGGCCCCAGCCTTGCAAAGGAGGGAATTGGGCGATTCCACTCCCAAAACCTGCACGGGGTCTTGGCAGAGACTCCTCAGTACAGGTCACCTTAGAGGATGCACACAAGAGGGGCAATGAAAAGAGATGCAGAGAAAGAAACACAGCATCACGGCATGGAGAGGACTTAAAGCAAAAAATAAGCCCAGGGGCAAAGCCTGCTATGCACATGTGAGCAGCTGCCCCCACCAAATACATAAAAACATGGCCACAGGCAGCAGCCCAAACCACAGGAAAGCTCTCGCTTCAACATACTAACCTCTCCACTTTCTGTTTTATCACCTGTGCCTCCCTCAAAAGCATTGCTCCCCTTCAGCTGTGTGGTCTACCCTGGTACACTGCAAGGGCTCTGCATGCTACGCAGACAGGCAGCCCCGTCTTGGAGGTGCTCAGGATCCAAAAGCAGAAAGATAAAAAGCAGGATAGCAAGAAAGCAGGGAAAACGAGGGAGGCAACATATCCCAGCCTCAGAGGGAACAAGTGGCAGAGCTAGAGAGAGCTCAGTCTGGCCCCATCCACTCAGCAGCAGCTCCATCATGAACGCAACCAGCTTTTATGCAAATGCTGAGACACGGAGCATATTCCAAAAAAATATTCCTTAAGGGGGAAAAGAAAAAGAAAGATGCATCAACTAACACTTTTGGGACAAGTACTTTTGCTCCCAGATTCATGGGCTTTAGCCTATTTTTAGGAAGTTGTCTTTGCAGATGACAAAATAACATCTCTCCCCCTCTGTACATACACAGCTGGACTTGAATCTTCACAGCCTGCCAGGCAGCGTCTGCATTCAGCTTCACAGATGTGAATTACGATAGGAACTCTCAAGAGGAAGTCTCTTCTCTGGAAATCCAAACACAAGTAGTTAATATGGTCCCAGTGCCAAGCGTACAGCCCATGGGAAGGAGGGACACACAAGTGCAGTTAGAAAGTTCCTTCCTCACCACCAGAAGCATTTCCTCCATCCTTTATTCCTAAGCAGCACGCTTGAAAAAAAGATCAACATGCATAATTCAAATGCGATAATACAGAATTGCTCCTTTTCTCCAACACAGGCACTATTAGCACACAGAATCACAGCCAAGAATCAGCATTTTACTCAGGAAGCTCCTCTCCTTGGCCATCACAGCTCTACAGAAAGGCTGTAAGTCTGCTCAAATCCACCAGATCGATACTATCCCTGTGGTGGCAGGAGAGACAGTTGGACCATGTGGGCAACGCTTTCCCATGGAGAAGCACTGCTGCATTTCCCTGCTGACCCGCGGTTTGAAACTCCTAGGTGACACCCATCCATCCCTCCCTCCCCACTCCCAGCCCTGCAAGAAGCAGATGGCATTGCTCATGCTGCTCTGACTGTTCAAGGGCAGAGTAAACTGGACTGTAGAATTACACCGATCCATCTCTTCCCTTCACTGCTCTTTGACAACAGCAAACCTCCCAGGGCATGGACATCTCTGTATGCATTTTGTTCTTCACGAGGCCTAACAACCTCATGGGAGAACTGTGCCCACTCCAAAGACATAATCCAGCAAAGCCCCGTGCGTCCGGGAGCTGACTCCAACTCCATCCAGGGATAATCATCCCAGCCACCAAGGCTGTCCTTAACGCTATCACTGCTGGGAAGTCCGCCATACCCTCAACCCCAGTGGGAAAAGGGAACAAGGACAACAGCCAGCCCTAGAAGCACATTTTCCCCGCTGTCATGGGAAGTGCCAAACTCTCCCTTGACAGTCTGGCCACCAACCAACCTCCAGCGTTCCCCAACCCCCACAAGTGGCTCTGCAGCAAGAACAGGGGCTGTCACCCACCCACCCAAAGGTTGCCCTGACCAGATTGTTTTACCTTGGTTTCCATATCCCAGCCACACGTTCCATCACTGCAGAGCACAAGGAGAAAGCAGACGTACCAGAAGGGCATACAAAATCCCATCACGTAGGCGAACCTGCTCCAGTTTGGCCCATTTTAGCGCTGGGCACCTAAACTGACGTCTCCCTCCTCCTTAGGGAGGAACACACAGGTCCACAACCACAGATTCACCCTCAGCAGGCCCATGTTTAGCTAATTTACTTAATCTGCAGCACTCCTCTGCCTTCCTATCCCTACAGTCCTCTACCATAAATCTGCCTCATTTCTCACAAACGCCTACACAGTGAGCTTGGCGTACCAGCTTGTGTCAGAACTTCATCAAGCCTCATACAGGCACAGCCAACTTTTTGAGGAGGATTCACTTTTCATTCTTCATAGTCTTTATGCAACATGTTGAGTCTGTGCTTTAACCTCCTGTTTATCGTGGAATGCATAACAGTTTGATTTGGATTAATTTCACGTATGGCTTCTATCAGACCCTGGAGAACCTCTGGCTGCCCTTGCACTTCTGTATAAACACCAACCAGATCCAGGCATGAGGCTCTAGATATGGGAGGCAAAAAATCTCTGCCTCAAAGCTTTGCAGCACAAGCTAGACAAGAAGGATTAAAGCAAGGACAATGCATAAATTATGGTGCTCTGAATTTCCTTGCATGCCTGTGGGAGACTGCTGTACAGTGGGCAGGGACACGCTCTTAGAGGACAGACCCCATGGCGGGTAGCAGTGCACGTAAGAAGCATGTCCTCTAACAGGGCCCATAGAGGCTCCTGAGGGTCACACACACTTCGGTTGCTGAGGCCACTCTTCCTCTCCATTGCTCTCAGGAGAGGCCAACAGGACAGGGGATACTGGCTCCAGGCAGGCAGCAACCCAGCAACGTACACTTGCAAGACAGATAGCTAACACATCAGGATGGCCAGCCAGATGAGCACATCCAATACAAAACTTTGCAGCCTTAAAGTGGTTTTTTTTGTTATTTTTATGTCAAGCAACTTTGGACTGTGCTGTTGTATCCTCAACCCTGTGATTTATAACTCCTCAAACCAGCAGGGTCACCTGCTCTGCAGCAGCTGGCTTTGGAGCAGCTCTCACCACCCAACAAGCCCACCCCTACGTCCACCAGCTCAGCCCAGTCCCCCCTGAACCCACTGGGAAGCCCATTTCCTTGCCCCTCACTTCCACACCCAAAGACTTCAGCAGCAGAGACACCACCACCACCCCCACGCAGGGCAGGCAGTACCAGGATACCCTCTCCCCTGTCACCAATCATTTCCCTAACAGCTCACCCAGACAAAAGGGACATCAAAGGCATCTGCACTTGGGCTATCATATCAGTGGGTCTCCATCCCCATTAACCTCTCTCTTTCCAGAAAAACATGGCAAGTCAGACAACGCAAAGTTGAGGTCTCACCAGAAGCAAAGGTGGGACCTTCATTGCCTCTGGCAGGTATTTCATGCACTGCACTGTTATTTCTCGCTCTGCTTACAGCAAGTAACATCTTACCCACAAACAGCCCAATATCTTAGGGCAAAAAGAGATGCCAAATCCAATGCGGCTCAGAAGAAAGGTGGTGGGGTCCCATTTCTTCCTTTTAACACAGACAAACACAGACAGACGCCCCCAGTTTGCTCCTAAACGCACAGTCTGTGGGAGCTACATGAACACAGCTGGATCTAAGGAAGGGAAATGTTGTTCCTCACCAGGTGCAACAGTAAAGCCAAGCCCTAATTACCGCAGCCATAGAAAAATGATATAGCACATTTAGTAAGAAGAGGAATTAACTGCAATATCACAGCCAAATTCCAATTTAGCATCAGCAGTCCAGCTGGATACACTGATGTCCTAAACAACCGGTCAGCCGATCCTAAACTATTGCCACATGTGCTGTAGATTCCGTACCCCCTTCAGTCCCTCCCTCTGAAAGAGGCCCTGCGATACATCAGTGTATCAAGGCAAATCCCTACAGAAACATCATCTTGTTTCAACCACTTCTGCATTTACAGATGCCCGACAGTACACTTAGCCTTGCGTAAACGCGGCAGACCTAACTCTGCAGCCTGTTATTTTTATGCCGTGCCCCAAAGTGAATGGAGCAGCATAAGGCGCAGGGAAACGCCTCACATACATATGTTTTGACAACTGCATTTTCATATCGGCTCTGGGAGCAAAGTGACTTTTCAGGACAGTGCAGGACAGCACGTCAAACAGTTTCTCTTTGTGGAAACACAACAGGGCAAGACATTTGTTGTGAGAAACTCAAACACATACCAGCCACATCATTTGCTCATCCACAGTATTTTCACTGATGAATGAATAAATTATCGTTTACATCAAAGGCAAGATTTCCAGTTGGAGGTTATTTACTTTTACCTCAATCACAGCCGCTCTGGCAGTCTAACTCAAGATACAGATGATGCACAAACCAAGCAGCAAGTCCTCGCATGCTGGGAACTGTTCAAACAGGAATAATTCAACTTTTTGTAGTCTCACCCCTGCTAATTTGCCACAAGCTGTCTCTTTTCAGATGCTACATGAAACACAAGGAAAAAAAAAACAAGCTGTATTAAGCTGGTACATTTACAATCAGTTGATCTACCAAGAGCTCAGGTCAGTTTTCTACATAAGACAAATTCATTTTTTTCAGCCTCACAGGGTTAAAGGAACAAAAATTTATTGCAGTAACCAAACATTTCTCACCGGAGAAGTGCACAGCGATTACTTAACTAATGCAAACAATTTTTAGTCAGCATGCAAGGAATGTATGGGATAATTGTAGGGCACTCTCTTCCACTGGCATTTTACAAGTACTTTTTAAGTAGCTATGGAGATGTTACAGCCCTTTTCATTTTGCTGTCATAATTAAGACAGCTATTGATTTCTTTGCAAAATTCCTTGGAAGAGTGGGGAAGAAAGGGGGAGTTTTAAGTACCACGAGGTCTGAAAGCAAGAAGCTGAAGAAAATGGAAACAGATTTCAGATGGAGACAGCAGCATGGTAGGTCCTTGCAGGAGGCAGTCTTGCACTCCACGTCCTGCTTTACTACGTCTGGAGGTAAGGAGATAAACATACACCACTATATATCATGCAGGCAACATAGGGATAGCCTCCCAACCAGGTCCAAAAAGAAAAACATCTCTAGCTACCACTGCTATTACCCTGCACAAAAGGAGGCACTCTCCAACCAAGGGCCTGCTGCCCTCTGACAGTTTTGCTCTGTCACAAAGCTCTCTGGAGATGTGGTTGGACTCCATCCTTGCAACCATATGCTGGGCTGCAAGACATCCCCTGTCCCTCCAAGCAGTTTATGCGGAAGCCTTGTCCCATGCAGGCCTTGCAGTAATCAGTGGCTCCTCTCCACCTTCCCCAGGCATTACAGCCTTGTGACAGATGACAGTCAAACAATCCTGCACTTCACCCTCCTTCCGAGAGAAGGTCAAGAGCTTGCCATAAGCCAAACAAACGCTGGTCCTCAGTGGCCCATTCCACCTATAAAACGATCCCGAGAGAAACGCCATTCACTATATTGACATCTCTATGATCAAACACTTCTGTGTACGTGGACTTAAGACTGCGCATCATGACAAGTGAGTCCAAAACCCAAGATACCGACCTGGAAAACATTGTGTCACACAGAAAAGGGTGTGCAAATAATTATGTATTTAGGTCCCATTCAGAAACTCCCCCAGTAACGAGAACAACAGATCAGGCTCACAACAGACTTTTCCCCTTGGATAAAACAGAAAGGAAAGCCTGTTTGATCAAAATATTTTTCTTAAATTCACCTTAGACTCAGTCACAACAATGGCGTCAGAACCTGCAGAATTATCTCCACCACCAAGCTGCAGGAAGTTTACCAGCACCACCCTGAAAACAAATCTCAATCTTCTCATCTCCACATTGCATTTAAAGCCTCATGGCTGTTCACCAAAAAGACACACTCAAGGAATATCGCAAACAGAGGGAGAGCAAGCAAGACGCTGCTGCTGCCAAAGCATTTGCACCTATGACGGACCTGTTACCACTCCTTTCACGTAACACCCATCCATCTCTGCAACCGCATCACCAATACTGCTTCGTTGATTTATGTGAAGGCTTGAAAGCAGGGAAGAATTAATCACCCTTTAAGCTCCCCAAGAAGCTGGCTGAGGAGTGTCATTACTGCCCTCAGGGAGTTCGGGTGCCAACAGCAACTGTGGGTGGAAGCGCTTGGTCTAGACTGCACACAGACACTTTCACCTCTCTCAGTGACAGTCAGACAAGCCCACACTCACGATGCCCTGGTCACAGCTTTCCCATTCTGTGGCTGGCACTACTAGCTGGTGGCCAGCAAGCCATCCAACCCCGGTGCCTGCCAGCGCAGGGCTGCACTGGGAGTGGGGCAAGCCAGACAGGGGGGAAACACCACAGGGCGGCCCCAGGACTCCTCCCATCTCAGAGCTGGCCGCTCCCAGATGTTTTTTCCACCCCAACGCGGCCAGCAGCATCCCAGTTTCGCAGCAGTACCACAAATACAGTTACACATCCCACATAACTGCAGCATCCCCGTGCCGTGGGGGCATAACCTGGCTTCAGCTGCTCCTGCCGCATGGCTACACGCCTCCCTCCTGGGGCAGAAGGGGTGCACACCCACACCCCCAGCCCAGCAGCAGTCCTCCTCCTTGCTTGAAGAGCAGAGCCACACTGCACACACTCTGGCGTCCTTCATCCAAATGAGCTCCAGCCTTTCCAAGCAAGGGCTGCAGGAAGAGACGCGCATGTCCCCACAGTGTCCGAATTCCTGGTAGTGCTGCACATTCTGAGGAAGCCCCTGAAAACACATTTCTGTGCCAGCACTGTAAGAGGTTGCAGTGGTCCTGCCCAGCACTACACAGGAGGTGCTACACGAGCTCCAGGATGAGCGAGGAAACCTCCAAGAGGATACTTCTGGTTAGGACCTGCTAATTACATGATTCACATCCAAGGGAAGGTGTAGACCAAGGAAAGCCACTATATGCTCCTTTTGGAGGAGTGGAAAAAAACCCCACCCAAACCAAAAAACAAACAAAACCCACAAAATATAGAAAAAAATCCCAGCCTAAGACAAAAAATTCTTCTTTATTGAAATTAGAAAAACAAGTTCTTAGAGCTTCAAATTAAGCTTAGCAAAGAAACATAAATATGCATTTCTGAATCTTCCCCCAATGTTTCCTTTACAAATATAACAAATTAAAAGTGCTGTCAGAAGTTAAATGAGCTTCAGTTGAGTGGAGAAAAAAAAATGCTGATGGCTCTAAGATCCAACTGACAAGCCTTTTCAGGTCTGCTCTGAACCACAAACAACTTCCCAGAGATTTAAATTAAGAGTAAAGAGCCTCCTTTGCTTAATCCTGTTTTAGAAGCAGGACAGAGGATACTATAACTCCTGAACCCACCAGAAGGCATCTAGCTACCATATGCCTTTCCTGGGGATTAGCTGCTCAACACACCCACCTCTCCTTGAGGACAACCTTTGCTCCACTGTGTGTACAGGTGTGGGCAGGAATTTGGAACACTCTGTGTGCCTTGGCTGCTCCAACATGTCCTTATACCCCTCACTCTATGTAAGTCACTAACTGCTGAAATTAATACACACCCTCTTCCACGAGAACAGCCATTTGCACTCAGATCTTGAGAGAAGCCACCAAGGACGGCTACTTCAGCCTCCAGCTACAACACAAAGGTCCATCCTCACAGCACGGAGAGGTCCCCAGGAGGTAGGTTAAACAAAGCACTTATCAGCTTATGTTGTGGAGCACCTAGCATTTTCAGGATACCAGCATTTTGAGGAAGATGAAATTTTTGTCTGGTTCTTAAAACAGGAGCTCGATGTACCATCCCTCCCCTCCCATTTAACAAAAGTCTATCAGAGATGCTTCCAGCGCAGAAGAGAGACTGAAAGGGCCTCAGCTGAGCAGCACAGGGAGCACAGCCATTAGACCACCACATCCCACTATCAAGCGTGTTTTCCAGCTTGGACATTTGTCTAGAGAAACCAACGCAGGTCACGGCACCAGGAATGCTCCCTGGTCTCACACAGCCACAGCCTCATCCATGTCCCAGCCTTCGCCTCCCCTCATAACCTGCACACAGCAGTTCCCAGAGGCAGCATGCTCCCCACCATGCTGACTCCCAACGCTCCTCTGAGATGGACAAAGGTGAAGCCAGGCTACATTTCAACACAGGTTTGTAAACCTAAGCCAGGGTGGTAGAGCACACACTTCAAAACCCCAAGAAAAGCTCACAAAATAAGGTAAAACAACACAATCACACAGCTGGCATCCCTGAATACCCATTCACACTCAAGCTGAGGAGATCCCAATAAGCTATACGCTCCCTCTCCTTGCCAACACCTTGTCTCCACAAGACTTCTTCCATATGAGCAGACTACCTGATCCAAGCCAAAGGAAAACAGATTTTGGCAGTCTCCATATGGCAAGAGTGATTTTTACAAACCCACGTCAGTTGTGTCCTTGCTAAGCTGTACAGAATCCCAGACCACAAATACTACAACCGTGTGGGACAGTAAGTATTTTCAGAAACACAGAAACAGTTCAGCGCTTTTTTACCATGAAGATACTTCTCACTTGCTCTTCAAGGCAGATTTTAATTATCAGCATTACACTCTGGAGAACCTTAATTTGATCCTACAGACAACTTCACGTGCCAATCTCATGACATCCAAAAACACGGAGACCAGCCTCCAAAGGGCCTGCATGTTCTTTTTCCCATCCCTCCCTATGCTGTGGGCTAGTCTAAATTGCTAATCTCCTTCAACAGTGCTTAGACCTTTCCTGTGTTTTCCAAAGGCCATATTTCTGTCTAAAGTTCATATATGGCTACAGCTAGTAGCCATACTACATAGCAGTAGTACTACTAAAATATGTAGTAGTAGTACTCTAAAGTATGTGTAGCTAGAAAATATCAAGTCAAGACTTCAGTAAAACACCTACCTAGACTTCCTGGATTATTCTGGATCCTTTGAATGGACTTGAAGTTCCCTGAACTCTGGTGGCAATCAGAAATTAAATTTTGCTCAGATCAAACCCATGCCAGGGAAGGACACTCAGCAGCACAGAACAGACAGTCTAAGCACACTCAGCAAAACCAGCACATCCTCAAAGCATCTCATGTACTGCAAGCACCTCAGATGAAGCTCTCTGCGTGTAGCAACCATGCTCTTCCTGCCCTCTACCTGCAGCGTCCCTGGGGCATCAGGTAACCCAGCAGTAAACCACAGGCTACAAAAACTACGGTGAACAGCACGCGGCCTGCGAGCCATGGCTTGCTCACTGCTTTAAGCGCAATTGTGATTGTAAATGTTAACTGCACCTTACTGCTACAGACAGAGAAACCGGCTCTGACATTTTTGCCAAATTCTGTGTTAAGGGGCAAAGGCCAACAAACCAGTCTCCGAGTCACACCAAACCACTCTTCTTTACAGCAAGGAAAGACGTCGTTATTATTAAGGAGCTTCCTTCTGAATTTTAGAACTTGGTCTGAAAACCTCAGGACTCGCACTGCACTAAGCTGAATCCCTTGGCCCATGAACATCCAGCCACAAAGCTGGGAGAGAACAAGACTCCCATGCCTGCTGACAGAGCACATGGACAGCTGTGTGCACAGCTGCCACAGCATCAACGGAAGGTACCGCCCTTCCTCATCCCCAAAACCAGATCCTGGTGCTGGTTTGATAGATGTGTATGTATTCTTGTTTCTGTCATTTGTAAAAGAGCACTACTGGGGACAGATTTAGAAAATGAGGAGGTTCAGGGGTTTTGTTTGGTTTTATAATATTAAAGCTATTTTTCTGTTACCAACTAAAAATTGCACGCCTTGTATCTCCCTTCACAACCACTGCAGTGTCCATGAACTATTAGGGATTATATTCTACATTCATATTTAAAATATACACTATACTTTTTTTTTCATAGATTTTTATTTCAGAATTGATCAGTCTGAGAAAAGGTGTGCCAGACCAACTCATTGTCATTTCCTCTTATTTTGACACTGTTACAGAGCAAGAAAATAAAGTTTTTCTTCCAAATCCGTCACATTTGGAGCCACAAGAACTCTTTGATTTAAAATGTGCTGATTCATGCTAGTGGTTATCAGATTTTTCTGATCAGAGACATAATTAGACAGCCGTCTTTGACAGCGCAAAGATTCTCCAGTTTAGAGTTCAGATGCTGCAACAGCTGGCTCAAGTCTCAGCCTTAAATTTTCCACTAATATTTAGGAAAATGCCTATAATGAAAGATGCAAGCACAAATCAACTTATGGATCAGTGCGCTTGATCTTGGAGCCTTTTGTTCACATGTGGAATTTGATGGGATTTTATTCATGTAAGAGTTACACACAAGAGTTAAAACACTGCCTACTGGAAGTGTAATTACCATCAAGATGTATGCAAATGGCTGCTTAAAGTCACACATTTTTTCTTATTTTTATCTTACCTCAAACACCAGGAGCCAGAGACTGCTTCAGTGGCCTCTGGTCCTGGTTCTTTGACACAACCTGCACTGTTTAATGATGCAGAAAGGCAGAAGGGAAAGTGAGCATCCTCACCTTAACACAAATTGGGACACAGGTTTCCAGACCAGTGCCGGACAGAAGATCTAATCTCCCTGCCTAAGTACGCTCAGGTGATAGGAGGAAACCAGACTTTTGCATCTCCCAGAGGTTTTAGAAAGATTCAGATTTGCACCATGTGTTTGAAGAAAGAAGAGAATGATTCTGGTCTTCACCAGGGGCCACTCCTCATGTCTCGAGATGACATGCAGGAGAAGATCCAACGTGCAAGGCACAAGGGTGAGATTTAACAGCGTTCCCCCCAGACAGCACCTCTAATGAAGAGCGCCCTGATGAAGCGTTAGCTCTGACAGCCTGGACAGACCACGCAAGAGAGCACAGGACTTCCACCCAGGGGATATGTCAAGTTTGCAAGGACGTACTGCGCAGCCTAAGCCCCTTCCAAGTTCTCCACCTGCTTTCCCCATTAATGATGAAGATCACCCAGGCAAGAGGAACAAAGGCTATAGCTATAACTGGCTGCAAGACCTGTATCTAAATATATTTCCACTGAGGAAAGAAATTAGCTCTTTACGTAAATGGTTTATCTTGGCCTTTTGACAGAAACAGAAGTGCAGCCATTGGGAACAGGATAAAGTTTTAACCCACCACATTTTCCTCATGTACAGCAGAAGTCACAGAGCAACAAAGTGCTCTGGAAGCTAAAGGGTATCAGGAAATCATAAATGCCCATAGCAAGGGCAATACACATCATGGGCAAGCAACTGTGAATCCAGTGTGATGACAGAATCATTAACGGAAAATTCCAACCTTTAAGCAGAAATAAAGTACTATGTTGTCAGCAAACAATACTAGAAAAACAACAGATAGACACTATCCTCAGCCTGAGCTGAACCAACATAGAAGTCAATTTGTGAGAGAGATGGAAAAAAAAAGGAGGGAAAAAATGGATGCACCATTCCCCGCATCTCGAGGTGTGTTTGTAGCTGAGCACCCTCCCTAGGCCACTGAGAACAAGGAGAGATCCAAAGCAAAGTGCCCACCAGAAACCCACTGAGAGAGACGCTACAACTTAGCATGTTCATCTGTTAAAGTTGCCTGAAGTAGGAGACATACAACAACTGCAGATAATAATCCCACGGCAAGAAAAACACTGTCCTCCAAAAGAAGGACAAGGCTTTAATTCTGGACTGGATGCCGACTTTTCCAAACACCGGGCAGGAGATGTAATCTCTCAGGAATAACACAGAGCCTTTCCTACATTATGCAGAGATAAACACTTCTAAACCTGCGATCTTCAAAGAGCTATCTGAACAGTAAACTTCATCGATTTCTGAAGCGGTCATGAAATGGTCACCCTTTCTCCACTCGCAGATCACCTGTTCAGCAGTCAAGTTTTCAGGAATAACAGTCACTTTCCTACCAAGACACAGGGAAGGTTGATGCCCTTCTCCCACTCAAGCCAAAAAAGTCAGCACAAATGCAAAGGCTGACAAACAAAGAGACTTAAGCACAGTACATCTGCCTGCAACACACCAGTTAGGCTCTGGGCACACAAACAAATTTACAGTAGGGCGAGACAGGGTGGGAATTTATACTAGATGCTAAATAAATACTAAATAAATGTCTGGGCACAAACACCAGCAGTAAACATGAGGCAAGGCAATGTAGTTTACCTCTCCTGGACTGGATCCAAGAGCAAAGTCACTAATGGGATGACTAATGGGATCTCACAATTACAAGTGAGGGAGGGGAGCAACTATTCAGCTTAAGTACAGGAAGGTACTAACTGGTTTTATTTATGAAAGTATTAAGTGTTTTTATGTATTCTTAATGCACAGCTGTATGCACAAGCTGAATGCACGCAAGAACGAACACAACAAAACCCACCCGAAAACCTTACAATAAACCTGCTCCTTGCATTTATAAATTTACAGATGTGGCTTGGTCAGACAGAAATAGGTCAGATCATAGTTGTACCGCTTTAAAGAAGCGACATAACTTGAGTTTTGCTTTGAAGCCTGAAAATAACATAGGTGAGTATGAGAAGAAGCTGTCTCAGGTATACCAACCTAACCTGCGTATCACCATTTACAAACCAAGGCAGAGGTGACCAGCACCTTCTTCAGGAAGAGCATGCAAATTCAGCAGCAGGACTGGGGCTTTACTGACCACCTGTAACACCACAGGAATTTCCATGATGCTCCATTACATCCCTAAATCCTGCCTAATACTTGGGCTCTTACTTTCTCTGTTGAAAACTACTGCAAACCAGTGGACTCCTCAGTCACTGGCATTTACTTTTTTTGTGCTCTTCTTGCCCCACCCCAGGAGTCAGGGATATGATTTTGGACCATCTGTACCAGATCTGCAATCTGGCCACCTCTCCACACTTCCCCCACCTTCACAGAAAACACAACACAAAGCACAACAAAGGAAATCAGTCTGTTATTCAAATGAGTTTACAGCAACACTACCTTGTCCCCAGTAAGGCAAAGCTATATTTTGATGCAATCACACCACTATCAGCTAAGTGACTAACTCTTCTTTTGTTTTAAATCTCTTCAAGGGATGGATTTTGACTTCACTGAAACTACTCCTTGAAGCAGTGAAAGACAGAAACATCACAGAAACCCCATTTGGGTGGATTCTAGAGACACAAAACCTCCTCAAGGATGCTATACCGTACACCTCGTATCACACAGCGCTGCCTGTCTTCAGGCCATCCAGACCTGACCAGTGAGCAGGGACCACACTTTGTCCTCCTCATCACCAGCGAGCTATGGAACCAGACAGGCTGGCAGCACCACCTGGGAATGGCTGTAATTTCAGGAATACTAACAATTACCCTCATGTTGACATGGGTCACAATCAAATTATTCCCTGTATGGGATACCTCCACAGACATTTTGGTCAGGACCCCATTCCCTCCTGCAATGCATGTTACGCTGCACAGGCAGCACAACCCAAAAAGGAAACAGGACTTGCATCTAAGTAGGGAAAAAAATAAATATTACATTCATCACAGCTTTCTGCCCCATGTGACATCCCTGACTTTGAGGCGGCTCCACCCTGCGTTTCAGGGACAAGCAGAAACATTACTCACCAATTTTTTCCAGAGCATGGTTCTGCTGCAGACACATGTGGACAGGACACATCAACTCAAATATTCCTCAGCAGAACTCTTAAACGCAGAACTGATCCAGCAAATGGATGAAAACCCAGGGTAAAACTCACTGAAGCGAAGGAAGCGCTTGAATCTGGACCCGTGTGTTTGGACGCAGGCTCTTGCCCTTATCTCATTTAAAAGGGTTACAGTGGCCGCTGAATACCTAACAGCGCCTTGCGCAAAGGTGGCATGCCCCAAAGCAGGAGCAACGCTGCTGAAGAGGGAACCTGCTCCTAAGGGGCCCCACTTCACAGACAGACAGACAGGTGGAGCTCCCACTGCCTTTGGGGAAGAGAGAAACATCAACTTCATACTCCCAGCACGGGAATACCAACATTAATTTATGAGCAACATGGCATGGCATTAACAGTCATTCTCACCAGCAAACCAAAGGACTCTGCTGATCTATCTGAAACAGCTTTTCAAGGAACTGTGCTAAATCCTATTGCCAAAATGCCCCTGGGACAGGTACTAAGCCAAATCAGGGAGCACTTTGGCCCTTAATTTCGTACTGATGTGAAGAAGTTAAGAGGCTAATATCCTTGCTGCATTTGGAACCAAGAATTCAAGCAGATTTCAATTTTCCTAGTTTCCAGGATGCTTCTCCAACTGCCCTGCCATGCTGCCTCACTGAGTGTGCTGGTTTTACTGAAACCCATACTCATGGCTTTTATTATAATTACAAGTCCCTTTTGTCCTTCACAAACATAAATCCTCAAGCTACGGCTGCTATCTTTAATAGAAGCAATAAATCCGGAGTTGGCCCACCAAAACATCTTCCTCTCAGATACTTGATCATGTAAGCATGGAGAATATTCTCACTCTGTGACCCATTTTTGCTGTTTACTTTTTGGAATGCAGAGACACTCATATTGCTCAATCGTGCTGCTATTGCAATACATACCAGAGCTTACACATCGTGCTGTCGGTAGTATCTAAGCTTGGGACAAAACAAGGACAGCCAGCGAGTCTCTGAAGGCTCGGGCACAGCCAAGCCTGAGTCCTAAACACTGTATCTGTGTTTTCGCACAAGATCGGCAGCACTGCACTTCTACAGGAGAGCACACGCATGTTGTTATACCACAGCAAAGTGTTTAACACCAAAGCTTACTTTTCTCCTCACAGAAATAACTACATAGGTGTGAAGCACCTTTTACTGCTACAGCTGCACCTCAGCCAGGGTGTGAGCTAGCACAGCTAGTTCGGTTTTTGTAAGTCACAGACCTAAAACATCACAGACCTAAAAGAAATAATTACAGGATCATACCACGTTTGTTAGTAGAAGATAAAACTCACGACTGAAGTTTCACAGTACTTCTAGATGAAGTGTCCTACTAAAGCCTGAAAAGATTAAACCGGTGCCTACCTCTCCTCCAAATTTCCCTAAAAGCTTTGCCAGCTCCAGCACTTAAATGAGTTACAGAAGGCCAGGAGCAAATTACCGGCCACCTCTCTGAAACTGCTCTCCTTCACCCTTCCAGCCAGGAGGCGGCAAACGCAGCACGGGAACACTCAAACGTTGCCTGAGGACGGAGGTAAGGCTGGGTTTTGGCAGGGGGGAGGGAAGGCAGGCTGGAGGGGAAGCCCCTCGTCGCATCCCGAAAGCTGCCCGCTCCCCGGAGGGTGCTTCGGGGGACACGCGGCTGGTGCCCGACCCGCGGCGCTGGGCGCACGGCGGGCTCCCAGCCCACGCGTGGGGCGCGCAGGGGCGCCCGGCCCGCCGTTCCCGGGGGGGAGGGGGAAACCCGCCGACCCCAGCGGGGCAGGCGGCCCAGGCCCATGGCGGCGGGGAGGAAGAGCCCGCCCCACTGCGGCCCGCACGGCGCGGCGGGAGCCGTTGGGGCACGCCGCCGCCAGGACACAAAGTTGTGGCAGTCGGGCTCGGTTCGGCTTCGGACAGCGGGGCCGGGCCCCGGGAGCTCCGCTTACCTGCACCCAAACACCAACGGGACCCCCCGGGGCAGCCGCGCCTCTGCCGGCTCCGCGTAGCCCCCGCCGTCGTCCTGTCCGCGCCGCCCGCCCCGTCCCGGCCGGCCCCGCCCGCGCCCCGCCCCGGACCGCCCGCGCCTCCGCCTCGCACACGGCGGCCGGGACCCAGGGGGGCTGCGCGGCGCCGTGCGCTCGCCAGCGCTCCCCCGCTGGGGCCGGGCCGAGCCCCGCCGAGCCGTCGCTCGCCTGTGCTCCCCGCCCTGGGGCCGGGCCTCCCCGACGGGGCAGGCGGCAGCGCCTGGCCGGGCCGGCGCCCTGATTGGGCCCGACGGCAGTCACTCGGCGGGCGAAGGGCAGGGCGAGCTCAGCGCCGGGGCCCGGGCCCGGGCCGGAGCCTCCCCCCAACGCCTCGGCCTTGCCCGCGGCCCGGCCCGCTCGACTGCGGCCGCCACCGGGGCCCGGTGAAGGGCAGGGCCAGCATCCCGCCGGCGGGACCCCCGGCGTGGCGTGGGGTCGGGGCGGCTGCGGGCTCCTAAGCTCCCTACGGGAGAACAGCCGGCGGTGCCCCGGCGGGCTTCCCGCCCCGCGGCGCGCCCTGCCCGTCCTTTGCGCCTCAGGATCCCAAAATTGCGCCTTGGGAAGGGAAGGAGGGCTGGCCGCGGCCCCCCGAGAAGCAGGTCCGGATCATACCTACTGCCGACCACCGCAGCAGCGTGGGGGTGAGGGTGGGCGCGCTCCACCAGCCACGCCATTGCCTCTTGCTTGGCAAAATGGTCAGCAGTGGCCTGAGATATCGCTACTTCAAGAGGGGAGCCACGCGACTTGGGGACCAGGGGACTCGGGTTGGCAACCAGGTCCAGCCAACTAAACTTAATTTTATTCTGAGTTGACCCAGAACTTTTTTATTTCAGAGCGCTTCCTCCCATCCCCTCTCCAAAGGCTGGGTTAGACAAAGCTCTTAGCGTAATGCTTTTCTATGTGGAAAAAATGATTTGGTTGTACTTAGGTTCTGACCATAACTTTTAAAAAACTGGAAGTTTTCATTCAAAAGGCATGTCGGAAGTAAACATTTCAAATTCTCGACAAAAATGGGAAGGTACCCTTTGCTGTTAAAGCACACTGCAAAGAGGGCAACACTTTTTTCTGGCAAGTTACTGGCCTGTTGTGTTGGCCACACAGCTGTAGTGTGTCTCGGGTTAAACAGGGACGCCGAGGTTTAGACTACAAGAAAATAAATACCTGGTTTCCTTTGGTATCATCCGTTTCAAAACTTTGGTGGCTAACTATGTTTTTTGGTGCTGTAGCATCAGTTTCTGCAGTTGAGTCTTTTTGCCCATTTTCTCTAATCCTCACTGAATCTCCAGGAAACGTTACCAAGGGCTTCTGCATCCAGCACTCCCTCCCTTCTGTAGTGGCTGGAGTTGTACTTGCCCAATAACAAGCACTTGGAACAAAATATTGATTCCCACTGAAGTCCAATATTCATCAGCCTTTGTTTTCTGAATTGACTGTTCTGTCGATTCCTTTTTTTACACTTTAATTAATTTTTAGTTCAGAAAGTGAAGATTCTTATTAAAGAACCTAATGCTTCGTTAGTCAGGATGGCGTATGAGTGAGAACTCTCTGAAGACAAATCTGAGCTGACAGAACATTTCAAATAACTGTTTGAATTCTTTTGTCAAAGAAAATACCTTTGCAAGTTAAGACAAATCTCTGATAAGACTTTCTGGCTTGCTTATCTCTCATCTCCCAAAATAGCGTAGTCTTTTTTGCTCCATGCTGGTTTGGAAGGAAAGATTGATTTCTCCACCTTTGTGAAAATGCAGCAGCCTCTGAGAAGGCAAACATCTCGCTTATCCCTCCTGTGAAGGCTGCAGGGGGTTATGACAAGTAAGAGTATTTTCCAACATTCTTCACTGCTTGAGGAGGTGAAGGGAAAGAGCTTTTCCCTTGCTTTGCAATGGGAACACGTACCGTCTCCGTGGTTACAAATCAATAAATGGCATCAAGTCTAGTATTTCGAGAACTGTCAGAAACATTTTGAAGGCACAGCATATGCTCTCTTACACGGTCTTCTTTGTGTGGTACTTTGAGTCTTTCCCACGTTCACGGCATGGTACAACTCGGGGTATGGTGCAGCTATTTTTCCGCTAGATCTGTGGCGTGAACAGACACACTTCGAGCCTCCGAGATCACTGGCACACAGTGGGTGTCTGGGTGTCAGGCGGGGAGGCACAAGCAGGACCATGCCTCCTGCTGGCAGTGACTCTGAGAAGAGGCCCCTTGCAAAACAGCAATGAGAAGCACTCTTATTAAATCTGCACTGCATCTGTTCCGTGGTTTTGCCTGCTCCTCACTGCTGAGTGATAAACATAATGCAGTTTTAGTACATTCTCACAAGCGTTAATACATTCTCACAAGCGTTACTGTCTCATTTCGTACAGTTTAGGTGACTCACCTTGGCTAACTGGGAGTCTTAATGACTTCTAGTGATCCAGATTTCAGCTTCCTCTGAAAGTCATCTGGTTTTAGCAGCACGATGGTCAGTAGCCCCATGCCTCACTATTGAGGCTAGCTCACAGGCAGGGCCCTGAAATACAATAACAAGCTGTGTACATCGCAGCCAATTTTTAATTATTTTTTTTTTTAAACTTGAGCACCTTGTTGGGCCCCAGAAGTTTTCCTTTAGACCAAACCCACTCCCCAAAATACAGCAGCTGAAAGAGCCGAGGGATCTCCTTCCCAAAGGGCAATGATTTCACACCCAGGCTGTGCATGGCTTTCATTTCGGGACAGGTCAGAAAGTGAATTCTGTGCATTGCTCTCTTCCCAGCTGGATGTTAACCCCAAAGCTGAGCCAGGGTGTTTTCAGGTCAGGTCTCTGCTACTGAGTCTCCTGGCTCAGTTGTGTCAGCCAGAGCTGTGATAAGATCCTTTGAAGGCAGAGCTGTGCCAGCAAAAGTACTTTATGCAGATGTAGCTATAAGTGGAGAAAACGGCGCTTTTGTCTGGGTAGCTTATTTCACTCGAGGAAGCCGGAATTTGCTCTCTCACCAAAAACACAGTTTTACTGTTAGAAGCTGTATCTACGTTGGAAATGTTTGCTCTTCTGACCAACTATTGCAGCTATGCTGACAAAGCTGTGCTGGCTTTCAGCTGCCTGAAGTATCCTGACTGTTAAATACTCAACAGAGCTAATTGTTTTACCCAAAACCTCAAGCTTCAGTATGATGCTCTGTTCAGGCCTGGGACAAAGTACTGCACAAAGAGTTTCTAGTTGTCGAGTCAATAATTTAACCTTCCTCCGCATGTCTAAATCCCCCCCCAATCCCTTCCTAAAAAGGAGAGGAGGAGAGGACAGATTCAGTGCCAAAAGGATCCGCTTAATCCACAGCAGCCTAAGTACAAAACGCCCCCAAACTGTGCCCCCTAGAACAGTCAGACTTCTGACCTCGGCTGTTCCATCCCTGAGTGTTCCTGCAACCAGGCTTTTGAAAATATTGCAAGAAAAGCCCTGCGCAGTGAACCTACCACTGAGCTGACAGAAGGGATGCTGCCTTGGCTCTGTTGTGCCAGCCAGACAGATCTGCTCAGGGCTGAAGTGCTTCACGTGAGCAGTTTCTCTCCAGAATTTCTAGTTTAAATCCCCCATAAGGAAGAAGGACATTTCAGAAGTGACCGATCTGCTTCGGCGCATGCGATTGTTTCAGGTACCCCCAATCCTCTGAGGTGGGGTTACCCGCAGGCCTGAGAGCCTCCAGCTACAGTATGGGGTCAGTCTGCAGCAGGAGGAGGCAAAGCACATCACCTTTCCATTTGAGCATGTCCCAAAGCACATCACCTTCCAATTCGAGAATCTGCAATCTAGGGGTTAGTACTGTAATCTATCTGTGAAGAGTCATCATGAAGGCTGGATAAAACTGAGTCTCCCAGAAAGTACTAGACAGAAGATGCTGTTTCACACTTGTGTCATCCATACTGTCTTTGGCAAAGTACTTGGTGTGGCCATTGCCAACCTGTTGAGATGACCAGTCTTGCGTATTTCATCTGAAACCTTGTGTAATTAGCCCCTGAAAACAAGGAAAAAGCAAACTCTAGTTTTTTCTCAAGTGAGCAAGAAAACTTCCCCTAAAACTTTACACACCCGTGAGGGTGAAAAAAAAATTAGCTGCAGGGACTTCTCCGGCCTGAACACCGAGATGAATATCAGAGACATTGCAGTATGTAGCTGGAAATTGCAAAAAGTAATAATACTAAGGAGAAGATGCTGCACCTTTTATGTAAAATGTGAGCAAGAGAAATCCTCCTGGCATGAGGAATGCATACACATTCAGTGGCAGGAGTTTAGCTGTTGAAAAGATTGAGCTTTTTCTTCCTGTTACTTTGAATGATGGCCATCATTAAAAGCAGGAAAGGAAAGATTGCAGTTTGAAAGTTTTACATTCTAAAATTCCTGCAGACCTACAAGCGATTATTTTGCTTTCCCTGGAGGTCTCCCACTCCCTAATTTAGCTATTAGTGTACCTTAACTGGGATGAAATACTCATTAGGTTCACGCACGTGCAGTTTTCACAGCATTCTCTTGATTTCTGTATCAGAGATAATTCTTATAGTGACGCTCAGGAGCTGCTTTCTGGTGTACTCAGTAAAGATGCCCTTTGGGTACTCAGAGTGTTTAGCTTCAGACACAGGAAAAAACGTTCAAGAACTTAGTGCTGTAAGAGTGGTCAGAAACCAGTGTATAGGTAGTGTCGCTAACTTTTACTGCTAGACCTCACCGTGAAATGTACCAAATAAGCACATCTCCACTGAAATACACGGAGGCAGCTTGCACAATGATCCACCATCAAGGCAAATACCTAAGTCTATGAAGTACTGCAAAATGTTATCTGAGAAAAGCAGGCATGGTGGATACAACTACTCAGTGTGTAGCATCTGCCTAGTCTGAAGGAGACTTTTCTTCTAGACGCAGCCAAATTCACCCCTTCTGCAACTCACACTGTTGATCGTGTCTGACCTCACCACTACTCTTCATCTATGCCCGGTTGGTGACGACACCCTACACCTAAGCTTCTGTGCCCCCAGCACTTTTTTCCTTATTTTTTTCCCCTCAGTTTCTCAGATGCTCACCCAAGCACATTTCTTGGTTCAGTTTGTTCTCAGCATCAACTTCTAGATTGCAGCGTACATAAGAACTGCTGGCTCTACTGAATGCAGTCTTTGTACAGCTCTGCTAAAATCAGGCTTACAGGCACACCCAAAAGCCTTTTAGCAAAGCTCTCCAGCAAGTAAAGCACTAGTACAGCAATAAAGTGCCTTTCTTAGAGAATCTCAAGTACCAAAGTTATTCTCTCCACAGTGCCAACGAAGAAAACAAGGGATAATGAGGTGAAGGATGTTCACAGTGTAATACCGCACAGGGTCTCCTGAGCAAACCCCTGAGCAAGGCGGTGCTTTTGCACAATACAGAGTAGCTGAATAGCTGCGTTCGCTCTGTCCGGTCCCTCTGCTGCACAGCCAGCAAAAGCAGCTGCCGTACCATGCCAGCCCCGCTTCCAGAGCCGCACATATCTCCACCCGGCACGCTGTAGACACAACTGTAGTGACTTACTCCCTATCACACAATGAGTCAGTGTCAAAGCTAGCTCAGTCAGCTGGCCTCTGGGCTCAGACTTTAACTGGCCTTCAGGAGAGGAAAAAAACCAAACGCCGGTTCAGACATTCCTTAAATACTAGGGCCGTGAGGGCCGCAGGGGGAAGGCGACAGTATCCTGCCTAGACGATGAGAGCAGGAACTGTGTTCGCTTCCCATTTCCAAGAGCCCGGGACATGTGCACCTTGTTTGTTCCTGGACTGACTTCATTGGAAATGCATTTTGCTGGTGACTCATTGAGGTGGGAAACAAGGCCAGGCTGAGTCACCCCGGGTGCACACGGAAGGGATGCTTTCACGTGGCAAGCACCAATCACTCAAAATCACTAAAATCTTCTGCTCTAGAGAAACAAGAGGCAGTAAGCAAAGTCTTAGGGGCTAACTAGGATAGTCACCAAGCTGTGTTACTGTATCAGTCAGCGTGATACTTGCCATGCTCCAAGCAAAGTGACAGGCAACCATAAAACAAGGATTATTTTATTCTGAAAAGAAAGAAGAGAGAAACATGGAAAATACAGCTCAGAGGGAGCACGAGGGGACGGTGATCATCAATTTAACTACTATCCATTTCTCTCTCTCTCTCTCTCTCCAGAGATTTTACACTTTAGGAATGAGGAGAATAAAGCTTTCATTCATGGAATATACCTATTTTTTAGGTTAGAAAAAACATCAAAATGATCTTTATTCTCCACATCACTTGTGAACCCTGCCTTTTTGTGTTAAGGACAAGTAGAAGATTAAGACAACGGGATTTTCTTTAAGTGGGGAGTAAGTCACGTCTGAGTTAGTATTGCTGATATGAACTGTTTATAAATAGAACTTCACTAAGCCTATAGAGCTAAAAATATTTACATTATTTACCTAAACCAAACTATTCGAGGACAATTCATGAAACAAACAATAAGGAAAAAGTTAAAACCGCAATTCTGCATTCTTGTCAAAAGGTGTGCAGGATGAACTGAATTTCAATAATCAGCTGATCAATAGGAGAAATAGTTACCTCTTCCCATTACAAAAGTGTCTGAGTATCTTATTAAAGTTATTACGCAGACAATTTAAATCTAGATGTCAGAATGCTTTTTCATACTGCATTTATTCAACAATGTCTCTATTAAAGCCGGTTAAATGTTTTAACTTCCATCCCAAAGTGTTGGTTTTGACATTTTGAGAGAAACAGAGCAATGCATTTGCGATGAAGAGATGAATCTTCAGGGTTTTCATGAAATGAAATATTCCAAACAGCAGCTAAGCAAATTATTATGAAAATCAGAATACAAATATTGCTAGTTTGTGGGAATGCGCATGGGAATGCCTGTCCACCGTTCAGCCTGGTCAAAGCAGTGCTGACCAAGTAAGGAGGCGAAGGCTAGGATGGATGCACAGCACCAAGCAAACAGCACAGAAGTACCGCAAGGCTGCAGGGTCGCTCCCTTGTTGAGCTATACCTTCTACATTCACTTGAAGTATTCTGCTGCCACTGCAGCTCCTTCACAGGGCCAAGACAGCCGAGCTGGATGCAACACAGCTTGCCAAAGTGAGCGGGCTCGTGAATGATGAAAGGTTTAACACGTGCAAAAGAAAAAGCAAAGCACAGAAAACAGGCTAGCATAACAAAACAACGTAAGGGTGGAAAAGCCAATGTGCATCTCAGATGAGATTAATTATACTCTGAGTCTAATCTTGCTGAAGATGTAAGGCATGCCTCCTCTGGCAGCTTGGTTTCACCAAAACACCTGCGGCTGTCATGTCTGGTTGGCTAAACGCCGTTGTGCAATATGGGCTTACTAGTCCCATCAGCTCATTAATGCACAATTTGCTAATGGACAGGCATGAGGGCTGGGATCCTGCATCAGCGGTCCTGTTATGGCGGTTTTGTCTTTGTGCCAAAAACTTCTGAGAACATCTTTAAAGAGACAGTTCTCCATTAATTCAGGTAAGAGTGCCATGCACGGCAGGTTTCGTCAAGACCTCTGAGAGCTGACGATCGGTTCCAGTGAGAACAGCTATGTCCATCTTCTATAAAAATGTCTTTGGTTCCTAAAAGAAATATTTTATCTTCAAAAGATTTTATCTTAAAGAAAGTTTCAAATTTAAGTGATCGAAGTTATTGACATTTCTTCTTAACACCTGTGGATATTTCTTCTAATCCTCAGTTCAGTAAAGAACTATTTAAGCATTTCCAAATAACTTACTCCCCAGTTCCCCTTACTCAGATGGTTTCTTGTATAATTGCATACAGCACTTCTATATTTGTACATAAACCACCTTAAAATTCAAAAAATAATGTCAGGAAGTTCAGAATTGAGACCTTTCATTCATATACAAAACACATGCAAAGAACATTCAAAATAAATTTTAATCCATTTTAGGCATCCAAGGAATGATGTTTTCATATTTAAGATGAAACAGGAGTCAGAAGTAACCATTATCTTTTGGCAAGCGTTTTGCAAACATAAAGGTCCCCCTTAACCTTTGAAAATCAGGACTTCAGACTGCATGATATTAAAAAATCGTATTTTCTTTTAATGTATGTGCATATACTTTTACATATACATAAGTAAACACACTGGATTCATTAATAACTCAATAGCCTACTTAAGATGTAAGCCTATTTAAAATAAAACGTGAAATTCTTACACTGTGTATTAAAACATAAGTTTAAAACATTTTTTTTAAATGAATGAAATAAAATTCAAGGTGAAAACCATAAATGTTTGCTGTTAAAATTTTAAAGAACATAAAATCACTGAACTGATGGAATTACCATCTGAACATCTGGAACAAGAATTGGCTGAACTGAACCAGCTTTTGATAAAAGCGGCATTTCTACATGTGCAGAAAGAATATTGGAGCTGAACAAGTTGAGTAATCTGAAACAGAAATAGCAGTAAGTTCAAAGCCGAAAAACTAACTGGGAACTAAATACCAAAAAGCTTGTGTTCCTCGCTAAGCTGGGAATAAAAGCAAGGAATGAAAGTGGCACCTTCTCTCCATGCTCTGAGGGACACTGTGATCAGCCGCAAGCACTTCAATTCACCAGCTGCAAATGATCCTTCCAGATCAGTTACGTTTTAATGAAAAGTGTACTGTGATGAACTTTGCGGTGTTTCTTCCACGGACAGCATGCTCGCAGTGGTCTGCGTGGTTAGTTAAAAACACTGAAGGAGAGAGCGTTTTCGAACGGCATGTGCGTGCCGAGAGCCGAGCCATGAACCAAGCCAGGAGCCAAGCATGCGGGACACCCACCCAGGCCGCTTGGAAGCAGCGGGCTTCCATCTCTGACCACAGGCACCACAGGGGTACAACACCAAACATGGCCACGTGAATTCTCCATTTTCTCATTCCTGCATGAGACAGGTACATATTTTTCTTTGCCTCCTCTGGCTGTGCGCTGGTGTGGGCGTGCTGGCTTCAGGCTGGCTCCTCTTCGCTCACCTCCTACAGCCTACGCTTATCTTTAGTGTCAGGACCCACACAGGTGTAAGTACTGGTACCTTTGTTAGGAGAGAATGATATATAGGAAATAAATAAGCGATACATACGCTCTTAAAAGATGTTTCTGAATGACGCACTGCATTCGCAGCAACGCAGGTGACTGCTCGGAGAAAGATGGGGAAGGGGACATACAGCACAGTTAGTCATAACCCCTAGGATCAGGATGGCGGAGGGTAAGTTACCGAAACACTCCATGAGCAATGCACGGCGGTGGCTTGGGAGTGCCAAGTGCTTGGCCCGGGGCCTGCCACGACGCCCCCCTGCCCACCCAGCCTCGAGGGGCTCACTGATCACCACACTGGACAAATCTCCACCAAATAAATGATGCAAACCAAAACTTTCCACTCAAGTGAGACGGAAAATGAACTTAAAGAGTAGCTTAAAGCTCCCAAGACCTGTGCCAGCCTCAAAAAGAAGTCCTTAAACCAGGAGAGCAGGGAGGGGGGCTGGGCAGAGGCTTGGCCAAGGACCAGGATAGTGCCAAAACAGTGCCCTGAGCTGTGGGGCCAGGGGGAAAGCGTTGGGGTGGATGGATGAAGCCTGCTGGTGCATCTGGGGCACGGCGTGGTCCCCAGGCGGGAGGTTTGGCCATGTATGGCTGGGGCAGCGGTCCCACCAACCCACCAGAGCAAGCCCTTGGTGAAAGCGTGACTTGGGGACACCTCTCAGCCACTATGGTTCAGCAGATGATGGCGTTTTAACAAACTCTTCTTTGCCATCTTCCCTGCAGACGCCCAGGTCCATGTCCCGCCATGGTGGCCAGCCTCCTTTCTTAAGATGTTGGCTGGGGCCCCCTCTGTCCCTGTGGGGGATCAGCAGGGATCTCCTGCTGTCCAGGCTGGCTGGGGACACACCGCACATAGCCACCATGCTGCCCTGTCCCCTCTGTCATGGGTGTTGAGATGGCACCGGCAGGCTGACACAAAGTAGCCACTGACTGGGTGGCTTTGAACAGGGTTGAGTGAGGGCTCGGTGGGCAGCTCTTTCAGGGCTCATGGTCTACCTAAGTTCTGCTGTGGGCACCTACCTTGGGGTGTTGTATCACCTGGCCCACAACGCCTTTCCCTCAGGGCAATCTTGCTGCCACCTTACCAGTAAGGCTGAACGAAAAAGCCTTTACAAAAGGACCTGGGGGTGCTGGTGGACAGACAGCTTAACGTGAGCCAGCAGTGTGCCCAGGTGGCCAAGAAGGCCAACAGCATCCTGGCTTGTATCAGGAATAGCGTGACCAGCAGGAGTAGGGAAGTGATCATGCCCCTGTACTGTACTGGCGAGGCCTCACCTCGAGTACTGTGTTCAGTTCTGGGCCCCTCTGTACAAGAGGGACATTGAAGTGCTGGAGCAGGTCCAGAGGAGAGCTACCAGGCTGGTGAGGGGTCTGGAGACCAGGTCATATGAAGAGAGGCTGAGGGAGCTGGGCATGTTTAGCTTGGAGGAGAGGAGGCTGAGGGGAGACCTCATTGCCCTCTACAACTACCTGAAAGGAGGTTGTAGAGAGGTGGGGGTTGGCCTCTTCTCCCAAGTGAATAATGACAGGACCAGAGGAAATGGTCTGAAGCTGCAGCAGGGGAGGTTTAGATTAGATATCAGGAAGAATTACTTTACTGAAAGAGTGGTCAGGCACTGGAACAGCCTGCCCAGGGAGGTGGTTGAGTCACCATCCCTAGAGGTATTTAAGAAACGTCTAGATTTGGCACTTCAGGGCATGCTCTAGTGACAGAGATTGTAGGGGGTTTTTGTGTATGTGTATGGTTGGACTCAATGATCTCCAAGGTCCTTTCCAACCATGCAGATTCTATGATTCAATTCTATGATTCTATGAAAGCAAGCAACTTAGGCAGGGCTTTTGCCAAGGTTAGAAATCAGCAGCAGAAGCCACCAGCCCGGCTCTCCAGTCCTCCAGCCCAGCACCACCTGTTTCCCCCACCTCATGCACTGGAAGGACACCATTTGGCATTTCATCATGAACAAACTCATCACAAGAAACTTACTGCAAATTTTTTCAAACCAACCACCCCACTGCAAACACAGGAGATCACAGGGCGCAGTTCAGTAATGCAGGAGAGAAACTGTGCTGCATTTCTTATGATAAAGTATGATGGGAAAACAACTTAAAATCACAGGCCTTTCATGTCCTCTAGCATCATTCAGCCCACAGGATCCCTATCGGCTACGGTAATCAGGTTCAGTTGCATATACCAATCAGTTTGCATATACCAAAGCTGCATTGTGTGTGTAGTGGTATTTTTAAACTAAACATGTCTAATTTTACATATAGGAGGACATTAAGGCAAGCTGTATTCCTGCTTTTCATAAAAATTATGCAGCTGATTGCTACTGCACTAACTGGGAGACTGACACAGGCCGTCAGCGACTTCAACCAAAATGAGTTTCAGGCAGCTTTAAAAAAATTCCTCTCATCCAACCTGAATGTAAGGCATGGGATTTCCAAAAAAGTGGGGGCAGAAGCGAGTTCTCACTCTGCTCAGAGCTCACGTCCCCTCCTCTGTGCCAGTTCTCAAGATTGATTTAACCTGGAATTTGCTTCTGGTGGGGAAACAGCTAGCCTGAGCGTTATGCAGGCCTGCCAACAGCTTTTGGAGTTTCACAGGGAGAAATAATCCCTGTAAATGATTTGAACTTCCAGCATCAATTAAATATTATGGTGAAAATGGTTGAATAAGGCGCCACAGACTATGGCTATGGGGAGCATGAGAATGAGAGGAGGTAGTCTGGGAAATGTTTTCTCATGCAACCCACTGTCCATCACCGTGCCTGGTCCAGAGGGCTGCAGCTTTTTGAACAGGGCAGCACAAGGAGGAAGACCGAGGAGGCAAGGATGGTATCATTTTGAACACAAACCAGAAATTAATCCTCACCAAGAAGAGATGTGAAGAAATTCAAGGGCAATCTCCAGTCGTCTTACCCTTGTTGTAACCTGTTGCAGATACTTGCCTTCTGTTTGAAACTACATAAGCAGCTTCTGGAGGCAAGAACCTATAATATAAACCACAGGGCACCACAGAGCTGTGCCTCCATCTTCATGAGGTGTATACCCTCATGGTGCAGGAGGAGCAAGTGCATCTCTTTGATGGCTGAACTTTGCGTCTGCACTATGTTCAGTGAGGGTGGTTACCATTTATTTGTTGGCGTCCTGCAGCAGATCTGCCTATCTGCTTGAATGCTCCCACCGCACAAAAAAAAAGCCCCTCCAGCTTTTCATACAAGCTTGCAGGAGGGGGAAATGTCAAAACAGCACAGAATGATATTTAAAGCAAAGCATTACCCATTAGAGCAGGCAGATCTGGAGGGGACATTTCTGAACCTAAGCTAGCACAAACTTTGTTTGGAATAACTTGTTCTGCTGCACGTGCACAAGTGTACTCACTGGTGACTTACCTGGCTCGGTGGCCATCCGTATCTGTCTGTTAAATCAAAGATTCCCCACGGTGACATATTAGGCCAGATGTTGAGAAAGACAGTGCTATTGCCACAGTTTTGTGTGGCTGTGCAGCTAGGGAGCAGGCACAGTACCCAGGTAGGATCCCCCCTTGAGTCATTGGGGTTCCTTGCGCATTCCCAGCCTTTACTACGCACACACGATGGTGAATCTTCCTGTTCCCATCTGCTTTCTAGTAATCAGGACCAACATTTTGCATGTCAGAGAAACCTAAATGCTTTTTCTGGCCCTAATCTCTGTGATGGGAATGTTCTGGGTGACTCTTTCAGGGACAGCACTGCTCAGCTCAGTAACCACCAGCAATCAAGGCACCGTTAGTCCTGACTTTGGGAATCTCATTTAACTAAAGGTGGGATTTTTTTTTTTTTTTTTAATATAATCCCTTAATCCTAGATATATCTCAAAGTATCTGTCTTGGCAGTAATACCTGATGATGAAGAATGGATCATCAAGGTCAGGTGCAAAATAGAGGTTAGTCACATCTGATGGAGAAGCATGTAGATTGAGGTACTTCTACGCATAGCCTTCTCTTAGGAATTTCAAACCTCTCTCAGTCTTAGGGAGTAACATCAGTTTACACTCTTCACACTACAGGGAACATGTGCTAAAATCACCTAAGGGAAGAACTACAAGTACAAACTCAGCAATCACCCAGGTAAATCTGCAATTCCCAAGCAGCATGTTTTGGCCACGCAATTCTTTTCAGTGAGACGCTAAAACCTCTGTAGTCCGTATTAACATGTGAGGTTAGCAAATCTACAGCTGCCATTAGCACTGTGCTGCATTGTAGAATTACGTTGTCTGTGCATCATTACTCAGAGTTGAATATTCAACCATAGAGAAGACAGCTGGGCGGGCATTTGTAAGACAGGAAATACTACAGATAGCAGCACAGCGCCGGATTCACTTTTAGCACAACGCTCATCTTCACGTGCCATTTCTCCAAAACCTTAAAAAGTCAAGTCACGGTAAGAACTCAGACTTACTGTCAATCTGGCAAGATTTAAATATAAACAGCAATTGCCATAACAGAAACATAGGACTAATGTGCGTACAAGTTCTATTTTCTTCCGACAATCACAGGATCAGCTCCGTATGCTGGTTTTCTAGTCAACAGCTGTGCCTGAGCTATTGGTTAAACTTTAATTAATCACACTGAAAAACGGTGTCACGGCTTGCAAGTGCAGCTTCTCATATGCAACTCAAGTTTGGTTCATCGCGCTTAATCTGTTTTTCAAGAAGAGCCACCAACAAAATCACTACTTTAACATTGCAGCATTCCTCATCAGGCAAAGAAAGCCCACAGCAGGAGACAACAGACTTCTCAAGGTCTTGAAGTCCTACCACTCTCTGATAATCCTCGTCTGGTTTTAACCTAGTGGTATACTATTTCATTAACAAATTGGCAAGAACTTTCTGTCCCATCCCTGAGCTACAGTAAAAGCTACGGCATTGATTTCTTTATCCTGGTACAGCATTAGCTATCGACGCTATACATTGTTCAGAAATGTAGCCTTAGCTTGACAATAATTACATTTGGCAATTATTAACTCTCCTTATGTGCTGCTTTCCCAGGAAAACTAGCAGAGTATTACTAATGCGCGGTGTCCCTTGGCCTTATGCACTTCATGATTGTTCTTGCCATAAGAGTAAAGCAATTATTCTCAAAAAAAGGCCTTTGAAGTTTGGAGTACTTTGAGCCTTGTTTTCACAGGTGCGAAACAGAGACAATGGTATTAAGTGAAGTCCAAAGGTCACACAGGTTGCCTGTAGCAAAGCAGCAAAACTAGACACAGATATCCTGAGCACCAGGCAAGTTGTTTAAAATGCACAATTATGGAACTCTGTACCCTTCTATACATGATGTACGGTAGAATAAAAATAGCCATGGAAGCTCCCTCCTATTTTCCTTCTCTTTCATGGGTTTAGAAAAATTTCTGCATCAATACACGTCTTTGAACGCAATCCTTACTGTGTCTAAAGAGCCTGCCCTACCTCCTTGTGATGTTGAGGAAAAACTCTCAGTAGCTGTCTGTCGTGGTTTGGGCCGGGTGGTCCAAAGACAGGACAACAGATGCTCTCCCCCACCTCTCACTCCAAGGAGAGGAGGAGGAAACATAAAGGGATTTATGAGTTTAGAAGGAACTAAACTACTTTAATGAAACATTAATAATAAAATAAAAAGGAAATAATGAAATCGATACAATATATACAAATATACACAAAACCGTACCAAGCTCCCAGGGAAATGTCACTGGCAGGCACTGTGAAAGTTCCAGACTGGACTCAGTGACAAATGGGAACCAGATTCCAGATCTTAATTCGGGAACCCATGGATCAGGGTCGAAGGTAGACGAGCTGACAGGATCCTCCTCGGACATCCATCATCAAAGAAAAGAGAGCCACCAAAGAAACCAAGCCATCGAAGAAAAGCCTGACCCTTTGATCCCTCAGCTTTTATACTGAGCATGGCAGATGGGCTGGAACACCCTATCGGTCAGTTTGGGTCACCTGACCTCTCCACTCCTCCCCACAGTTGTGACACCCCCATGAGGCAAACAACCAGGCCAGCTGACCCCGGCTGCCACAGCAACAAGTAGGAGCAAGAGCCTCCCTCACTGAAGAGAAAGGTGGCCCTGCTTCACCGCAACCAGGACCAGGACGCTGTCCTGAGGGCAAATGAAGTTGTAGGCGCTGCCGTTAACGCACTGGAGCCCATCCATCTGCCCAGCCACTGCCAAGAAGCAAAGCTACTGCAATCAGGATCGTTCACTTGTGCACTTTACCCAAAAGCATAGGATCTTAAGACCAATATAATTTTGCACAGATGGTGGTCTCAACCTTATCATGCCAATGAAAACAGCAAGTAGGTTTTTGACTTTGTCTCTCAATCCTGACTGGTTTTGAAATAAAGATCTGAGGGATGATGGACCCAACAGTTTTCCTAGATTGTTTTGTCTCAGGTCAGTATTTTCTGTTTCCTGCCTGCTGTCAGAAGCCCCCATTGTGAGGATCACCCTTTACCTAGAGGCTCTCAGAACTGAGAATTACAAATATCTCTCATCTGCACAGTACCTTTTCACTATAAACTGCAAACCTACTAAATTCATGAGGATCAAAACCTGTGAGAAAGACCACCTCAGTAGCTGAGGCATAAGCATTAATTACTACAAAACAAGTATGATCACAACCGGTGCCACGTTATAACCTGGGTTTGCAAACTTGGCAAAGCAGATGACGAAACCAAAGGTGAATTTCATGCATCCTCTCAGGCTGAGGAATTATCTCTGCATCCAAGCTGAGGTGTGTGGAGAGAGATAGCACAGCATCAATCAGTGGACTAGGATCCGCTTTAGCATGGCCTTGGGACAAAGGCATTTGATTTCCATATCCAAGTACCTACTTCTGGAAGAATACTTAACAGGTTCAGGCACTAATGTTTGAAGTTGCACAGTATCTAAACATCCACAAACCTACACCTACAAATACCTGTGCTAAGTATTTTTATTCTACTTTGTGACAGTCCTGGGTGAGGAGAAATTTCATTGGTAACATTATTCATGGAATCATAGAATGTGTTGGGTTGGAAGGGACCTTTAAAGGTCATCTAGTCCAAACCCCCTGCAGTAAGCAGGGACACCTTCAACTAGATCAGGTTGCTCAGAGCCTCATCAGGCCTGGCCTTGAATGTCTGCAGGGATGGGGCCTCCACCACCTCTCTGGGCAACCTGTGCCAGTGTCTCACCACCCTCATTGCAAAGAACTTCTTCCTCATGTCTCATCTAAACCTACCCAATGTCTAATCTAAACCTACCCTGCTCTAGTTTAAAACCATTGCCTCTTGTCCTATTGCTACCTGCCCTTGCAAACAGCCCCTCCCCAGCTTTCTTGTAGGCCCCCTTCAGGTACTGGAAGGCTGCTAGAAGGTCTCCCCGGAGCCTTCTCTTCTCCAGGCTGAACAACCCCAACTCTCTCAGCCTGTCTTCATAGCAGAGGTGCTCCAGCCCTCGGATCATCTTCATGGCCCTCCGCTGGACCTGCTCCAACATGTCCGTGTCCTTCTTGTGCCGAGGGTTCCAGAGCTGGACACAGTACTCCAGGTGGGGTCTGACGAGAGCAGAGTAGAGGGGGAGAATCACCTCTCTCGATCTGCTGGCCACGCTTCTTTTGATGCAGCCCAGGATGCGATTGGCCTTCTGGGCTGCAAGCGCACATTGTTGGCTCCTGTCCAGCTTTTCATCCACCAGTACCCCCAGGTCCTTTTCCGCAGGGCTGCTCTCTATCACGTCATCCCCCAGCCTGTATTGATAACGAGGATTGTCCCGACCCAAGTGCAGGACCTTGCACTTGGCCTTGTTGAACTTCATAAGGTTTGCTCGGGCCCACCTCTCTAGCTCGTCCAGGTCCCTCTGGTTGACATCCCGTCCCTCTGGCCTGTCAACTGCACCACGCAGCTTGGTGTCATCAGCAAACTTGCTGAGGCTGCACTTGATCCCACTGTCTGTGTCATTGATGAAGATGTTGAACAGCACCGGTCCCCGTACGGATCCCTGAGGGACACCGCTTGTCACCCCTCTCCATCTGGACATCGAGCCATTGACCACTACCCTCTGGATGCGACCATCCAGCCAGTTTCTTATCCACCGAACAGCCCACCCACCAAATCCATCTCTCTCCAACTTAGAGAGAAGGATGTTGTGGGGGACCATGTCAAAGGCCTTGCAGAAGTCCAGGTAGATGACATCTGTTGCTCTTCCCTTGTCCACTGATGCAGTCACTGCTTTCTACAAAGCCACCAGGTTGGTCAGGCAGGACTTGTCCCTGGTGAAGCCATGCTGGCTGTCTTGAATCACCTCCCTGTCCTCCATGTGCCTTAACATAGCTTCTAGGAGGATCGGTTCCATGATCTTCCCAGGCACAGAGGTAAGGCTGACAGGGCAGTAGTTCCCGGGGTCCTCCTTTCTACCCTTTTTAAAAATGGGTGCAATGTGTCCCTTTTTCCAGTCACCAGGGACTTCACCTGACTCCCATGACTTCTCAGATATCATGAAGAGTGGCTTGGCAACTATATCAGCCAATTCCCTCAGGACTCTGGGGTGCATCTCATCAGGTCCCATAGACTTGTGTATGTTCAGGAT
Source organism: Chroicocephalus ridibundus (assembly GCF_963924245.1). Classification (NCBI taxonomy): domain Eukaryota; kingdom Metazoa; phylum Chordata; class Aves; order Charadriiformes; family Laridae; genus Chroicocephalus; species Chroicocephalus ridibundus. The sequence goes on from NC_086284.1 coordinate 145,520,990, forward strand.
CCTCAGGTGGTCACGAACCTTGTCTGCACTTACAGTGGGAGGGTCTTTGTCTCCCAGGTCCCCGTCTCGCAGTCCTTCAACTCAGGAGGTGTGAGGAGAGAGGCTGGTAGTGAAGACTGAGGCAAAAAAGTTATTGAGTATCTCAGCTTTCTCCTCATCTGTTGTTACCAGTTTGCCATTCTTGGTCATCAGGGAGGGTAGGCTTTCTTTAACCTTCCTTTTCTAGTTGACATACCTGCAGAAGCCCTTCTTGCCAAGTTCAGCTCCAGCTGAACATTAACATTATTAATCCACATTATTTTAGCACTAGTGAAAGATTAAGAAAAAAGATCCCCTTCCCAAAACTACAGGTAAAAAACCCACAGCAACAGATGCTGGTGACCTCCAAACAGTAACACCTGTGTTATGCTAGCAGGGTTTCAGATTTGATGATCCAATTCCTCTTCTGAGCATTAAACTCATTTAAGTGAAGTAATTCTGCCGCAGCACTGACAAATAACCCCAAATGAAAAGCCAGATAATGAGATTTTGTAGATTAAGTTAGTCTCACTGCAGGTTTCTCATTGTGAAGACTAGGTAAAAACCTACCTGAATCCTCCTTATTTCAGACAGCAGATGCGGTGAGAGACAGCTCTGAGTTACCTGTTACACCATACAGTGAGATTGGGGGTAGCACATAACACTCAAACATGAAAGTGTCAGTCTTGCTGAATATGTCTCTCTTAATTTGGACTTGTCTTTACACCAAAATTTATTATATCTGGGAAAACACAGGTATGTGGGAGTGACTTGAAGAGCAGGTATTTTTGAAGAAGGGTGAGAGGGTTGGGCCTTCACTTCTCATGGAAGTACAGAGACAGCACCTCACTCCATAACACACTTTGAAAATATAAGCCAAGTGAGAGTACTAAACTCACTCCCTTTCCACAGAAAGGCTTCAGGAGAGAAACAGATGCAGTGAGACCAGCTGGGCGACTCAAATCCCAAACAATAATTTAGTCTTCATATTCATTACGATTCAAGTGTACGTAAAGATCTCACCTATATGGGAAAAAACACTTCACCAGTGAATGATCGGTTTTCATCTTGAGCTAGATTACAAGTAATGTGGTTATTTCAGGAGATTCTCATTTACTCTGGTGAACAGAAGTGTGCTCCCTTCCTTAGTCTCCTTCTGGCCCCATGAATCTTTCCCTTATTCCTGTAGAGTGGCACAAGTTTCAAAAGGCAGGACTGGAAAATGTCTTCATTTCAGTTTGTAGGCTTTAGGAAAGTAAGCTAATTAATTGCTAAAAATACACAGCAATCATTATAATAGCTATAACATTGAGAACCAACAGGCAAAGGTAGAAATCTGGAAGTGGTAGCCTGAGTTTACAAAAGGGAAGTCACATTTGCTTAGTAAAGTTTGCAGCTATTTCTGTACGCCTTTGCTTAAGCTAAATGATGGCTGAATTCACATGTTTATCCTGGCTTTGCTCTTCAGCCAAGTTTCCTATTACCACAGTAGAAGCTCTGCTCAGCCCGTCATTGACATTTGTCCTGCAGTTTCAGCAAATGCTCCTTGAACTCCAGAGTGTTGTCTCCGAGGCAGAAAGAACTGGGTGATTTGTTAGTGTTTATTGAAATACATTCTCAACAAAATGCTATTAATAGCTTTGTTAATGGTCCCGTGCATTTCTTTGGGAAATATTTTGACTGAAATTGTTGCACTAAAAATCTAGTTAGGTTTAAAACTGAGGTGCAGATCACTCCTATTCAATTTTTAACTGCAATTTTACAAATATGTCAGTATAATTTTGATGCTGTCAACCTTTGCTAAAAAGTGATTAATTTTTTTTGTCTGTGACTCCACCTGCTTTTCTTATTTTCTCTCTTTTTTACTTTCAGTGCAGAATTACTGTGCTGCCACAAACTTTCACTTCACCACCAACCAAAGAAGCAATTTAATCGGTGGAGTTTAATTCTAGCTTTTACACTCCAAGTGCAAATACTTATTTAAACACGTGGCTAATTCTAAACAGAGCTATTCAAGTGAATAAAGCTACTTACATGAAGATGTCTGTGAGATTAAGGTTTTAGGCTATGTTTATACCATACTGAGTAGTGTTTTGTAGAGAAACCCAAGCTGGATCTGGAGCTCGATGGTGGAAGACAAGCCAAGTAGGATAGTCCTACAGGCTTTGCCATGATAACTAGATTATTTCTAGGACTCACTGGTGTGCTGAAGGTGCTGTACGGTACCACATACAAAATGGCTCGTTCAGAAGCAGCCCTGGACTTTCTCAAGACGGTACTGCACGGCGTTATCATATCATTAGTAGAATCAGTAAAGCAGGGATCCTTCTGCAGGAAAATGCTACATCATTTAAAAAAAAAAAAACCCAAACACCAAAGAGCATCTTTTTATACGCTGCAGATTTTTTTAAAGCACTTGTTTATAACCAATTATGGGTTATATTATTTTCATATAGTCATATATATATATTTTCAGCTGAAAATCAAATGTGTATAAACAAATTTAGGCCACTATTTCAAAATTAAAACTCATAATATGAACATCTTATTATGTAGAACTCCTCCTTAACAGCTACCAAGGACTGCGGTTTTTTAACTGATGATTAAATTTATCCATCATGAAAGGGAGTAATGATAATAAACTCACTAAAACATTACAAAAATGTATTCCTTTTTCTAAACCTTTTATATTAATTTTAAAATCTAAAGTGGACATCCACATATCTTAGCTAGAATATGACTTGTATTTGCACCAAGATGCTGAAATGCAATTTAAAAACTATTCGGACATAATTCCCCGGGAGAGAAGAAACACACTGCATCCTTAGTAGAAATACTGAAAAACCTTTTTGCTGTTACTTTTAGCTATGAAATAAATTATGTGGAATATGGACTTCTTTCATTGTTTTGACACAAACATCTTGCCAAAATGCTAGTTTTGAATATAACTCGTTCTCCAATGTTAACCGCAGAGAAAGAACAGGACAAAAAAAAATACAGCCTGGCTGTAAGAGGATTTATATCCAGCCCATTTTTCTAGTTGAACTTCAGTTTTAACAGTCACATTGCAATTATTCTTAATACTGATCTTGGCCACACTGAAGCTGGAGGTAAAGAGTCTTACCGATTGTTGTGGAGTCAAGTTTGCACTCAATTTTTCCTAGTATAAATCAATTACAATGTTAAAGTCCACTCGGGACATATTAAAAGTCCTACAAGTTCTGGTCTGCCTTCTTAGTGAAACTCAACTTTCAGAAGAAAGAAAACTGCAAAGAGCTAAAAGCTCATTCTCCATTACAGCTATGTCAAGGGTTGGAAGAAGTCTCCCAGGTTCTTTCAGGGCAAGGAATGGCTTAATCATCCATTGGCATGCACAAGATTACGCTGGGCATTTCACTGTATCATTACAAATACAAGTCCCCATAAAGTTCCTTGCACGTCAGTAACCAAATCAAAATACCTATGAAAAGTCTCAACGCTTTGGAGGAAGAGATGATCTAGCCATCCCATATATAGAATCACAGAATGTTTAGAGTTGGAAGGGACCTTAAAGATCATCTAGTTCCAACCCCTCTGCCCTGGGCAGGGACACCTCCCACTAGACCAGGCTGCTCAAAGCCCCATCCAGCCTGGCCTTGAACGCTTCCAGGGATGGGGCATCCACAGCTTCTTTGGGCAACCTGTTCCAGTGTCTCACCACCCTCACAGTGAAAAATTTCTTCATGATATCTGATCTAAATCTACCCTATTCCAGTTTGAAACCAATACCCCTCATCCTATCACTGCACTCCCTGATAAAGGGTCCCTCCCCATCTTTCCAGTAGGCCCCCTTTAGGTATAGGAAGGTTGCTAGAAGGTCTCCCCCGAGCCTTCTCTTCTCCAGGCTGAACAACCCCAACTCTCTCAGCCTGTCTTCATAGGAGAGGTGCTCCAGCCCTCTGATCATCTTTGTGGCCCTCCTCTGGACTTGCTCCAACAGGTCCATTTCCTTCTTATGTCGGGGGCCCAAGAGCTGGATGCAGTACTCCAGGTAGCAGAGCAGAGGGGCAGAATCACCTCCCTTGACCTGCTGGCCATGCTTCTTTTGATGCAGCCCTGCATACAGTTGGCTTTCTGGGCCTCAAGTGCACATTGCTGCATCATGTTGAGTTTCTCATCAACCAGCACGCCCACGTCCCTTTCCTTGGGGCTGCTCTCAATCCATTTTTGTCTGCCCAGCCTGTATTTGTGCTTGGGATTGTTCCGACCCACATGCAGGACCTTGCGCTTGGCCTGGTTGAACTTCATGAGGTTCAGACGGGCCCACCTCTCCAGCCTGTCCAGGTCTGTCTGGATGGTGTTCCTTCCCTCCAGCACGTGAACCGCACCACACAGCTTGGTGTCATTGGCAAACTTGCTGAAGGTGCACTCAATCCCACTGTCCATGTTGCCAACAAAGATGTTAAACAGCACTGGTCCCAGTACTGACCCCTGAAGAACACCACTCGTCACTGGTCGCCACTTGGACATTGAGCCGTTGACCACACTCTTTGAGTGCGACCATCCGGCCAATTCCTTCTCCCCCGAGTGGTCCGTCCATCAAATCCATGTCTCTTCAATTTAGAGACAAGGATGTTGCATGGGTCAGCGCCAAATGCTTTGCACAAGTCCAGGTAGGTGATGTCAGTTGCTCTTTGCTTATCCACTAATGCTGTAATGCCATTGTAGAAGGACAGCAAATTTGTCAGGCACAATTTTCTCTTAGTGAAGCCATGTTGGCTGTCACCAATCACCTCCCTATATTCCATGTGCCTTAGCATAATTTCCAGGAGGATCTGCTCCATGAGTCTGACTGTAGTTCCCCAGGTCTTCCTTTTTTCACGTTTTAAAAATGGGGGGTTTGTTTCCCCTTTTCTAGTCAGTGGGAACTTCACCAGACTGCCACAACTTCTCAAATATGATGGATATTGGCTTGGTATCTTCATCTGCCAGTTCCCTCAGGACCCATGTATCGACCTCATCAGGTCATCTGGACTTGTGCACCTTCAAGTTCCTTAGATGGTTTTGAATCTGGTCTTCTCCTACAGTAGGCAGTTCCTTATTCTCCCTCTCCCTGCCTTTGCCTTCTGTGTCTTGGGTGGTGTGCCTAGAGCACTTGCCAGTAAAGACCAAGGCAAAAAAATTTTTGAGCACCTCAGCCTTCTCCATATTCTGGGTGACTAGGTCTCCAGTTTCCTTCTGGAGAGGGCCCACATTTTCCCTAGTCTTTCTTTTATCATCGACATATCTATAGAAACTTTTTTTGTTGCCCTTCGTGTTCCTGGCCAGATTTAATTCTATCTGCGCTTTAGCTTTCCTAACCTGATCCCTGGCTGCTTGGACGATTTCTTTGTATTCCTCACAGGCTACTTGTCCTTGCTTCCATCCTCTTTAGGTTTCCTTTTTGAGTTTGAGTTTGTCCAGGAGCTACTTGTTCATCCATGCAGACCTCCTGGCTTTTATGCCTGACTTCCTCTTTGTTGAGATGCATCGTCCTGAACTTGGAGGAGATGATACTTGAATATTAACCAGCTTTCTTGGGCCCCTCTTCTCTCCAGGGCTTTATCCTACGGTACCCTACCAAGCAGATCCCTGAAGAGGCCAAAGACTGCTGTCCTGAAGTCCAGGGTAGAGAGCTTACTGTGTGCCCTCCTCACTGCCCTAAGGATCTTTAACTCTACCATCTCATAGCAACTGCAGCCAAGGCTGCCCTTGAGCTTCACATTCTTCATCAGCCCCTGCTTCTTGGTGAGAAAAAGGTCCAGCATGGCACCTCTCCTCATTGACTCCTCTATCACTTGGAGAACAAAGTTACCATCGACATATTCCAGGAACCTCCTGGATTGTTCGTGCCCTGCTGTGTTGTTCCTCCAACAAATATATGGGGGGGACTGAAGTCCCCCATGAGGACCAGGGTTTGTGAACATGAGGCTGCTCCTGTCTGTCTATAGAGGGTCTTGCCCTCTCGGTCTTCCTGGTCGGGTGGCCTGTAGCAGACCCCCACTGTAATATCATCTGTCCCTGCCCTCCCTGTAATCTTGACTCATACAGCATGTGCCTAATTCCCACAACACTAACTGGAGTTATTTCTTGACATACAACGGACTGAATTAGGACTACTGGAACAAGTTAGAAGTTCCATCCTACCATAAAAATGTAAATCACTGGACTCTAAGTTACATCTCTCAAGTTTCTTGTTCCAAAAATACCTGAACAACTTTGACCCTATATTTGAGTGGGGCAGTCATCAAGACTGCAAATATCTCAAATCCAAATTTTGAAAGTCTTATTCCTGATTAGCCCGGCTTAACGCCTTGATTAAAGTAAGGTAGTAAAACCAGGCTGAAAGCAGCAAGATGAGGAGTTAGAAATGGTAACTTGCAGTTCTTCTAGAAAGGACCATGTTTACTAACACAAACAAGCCGTTCCAGCAGTGCAAGTTCCGCTCAGCACTGTGCCCAACCCCTTCCATATTGATAAGGTGAAGTTTCAAATTCTGTTTAGATAATCTATAGAAACCTAAAATCAACAATTTTGAAATGGGTTTGATTATTGTCGGAAAAGGCAGCAGCTGCATACTAGCCTAAGCAGGAAAATCATCCACTTGAAAATATGTTCCCCTCAGACTCCTATCAGTAATCCTCTTCACCATTTTTAAAGTTACTGACGCTTATGCTCATCACCAAATCTAAAACACCATTAAAGTGATTGTGATTACTTATCAGAATCAGTAAATACTTGGTTTAAATACAGCAAAGACGGAGAACAAACAATCCAGCCCCCTTTGCTTTATCACAAAGGAACTGACAAAGCACCATGCCACAGCCCCACTCATGCAAGTATCTTGCTTGTAGCATGGTATAGAATTGCATTTTAGATTATTTATGTAAGTAGTTGTCCTGACTGTCCCTTTTTTTTTTTTTTTGGTGAAGAATATGCATTTTTCCTGCATCTGTATAACTGTATCTGGAGTTTCACTCCATTTGATCTTTCTGTTTATCTGCAAACTCCCACAATATTGGAGCGTTTCCCATGGCTTTCTACCAAAGCAACTACAAGAACTCTGGAATAATGACCTCTGATTTCCGAGATACAGAACACATGTTTTTATACTGGAAACTTCAAGTTCCTTACAGAACTTGGATATAAAATGCCCTCAAGAGTTAAAACATACCACAGGAAATCAAATACATGGGGTTTTTTTGAAAAGGCTGTCTAGGAGCATGCTGTAAATTACTGTAATGAACCACAAGCAAGACAGCTCTGAAGAACTGTATGATTTTATTAAAAAGTTTTAAAGCTGGGGATCCATAAAGGGGGGCTGTCATAAAAACCTAAGTCATGAGTAGCACAGAGACAGAAAGTAAGAAACAACTGTTTGTTGTTTCTTCCAGTACCAGAAGCAGCAATCCACAAATGAAGTAGTAATCTGCAGATGAAGCTATCAGGAGCCAGAACAGAGAAGTGTCTCTTCCCGTAATAGAGAGGAGGCCTGTGGCACTCCCCATTAAAGGAGTTTCAGAATACAAGTAGTTTCCGTGGGCCCACTGCAGGGGTGGTCGAATAGACACACTTGGAATAGACATCCTTCAGGGTTTACCAAATGGACAACCCAAATCAAGCTCAGGAACCTGCCCGAGCTGAAAGTGGTTGAAACAGCTGCTGTGCTTATCCTATTCTTAGCTGTCTTTAGGAGCCGGCTCACGTGCATTGCTGCCCACAGCAGAACGGGCAGTCTGTAATACCACAGCTGCTCTGATGTTCCACCGCAGAATGAAGTGCCACTAGCCCAGAGCCTTTCAGAACAAGTGTTTAGCAGCTGTGTCTTCTGAAACAACACTAAATTCACCTGCCATATTTTTTGATTTGTTTTGTGTTGGGTGTTTTGTTTCAGTGGCTTGTGTTGGGTTTTTGTTTGTTTGTGGGGATGATTTTTCCCTCTTTTTTTTTTTTAATTTTTTTAAGAGATTTACCATCTCTTCAACTATAACAAAACTGTTATGTGATACTCAAAACATTTGTCCAGAAAAAAAAAAGGTGTATTCTCAAAGACCTGGTAAATCAAATGTATATAAAGTATAAGGGATTAAGAAACCAATTTGCTTATCAACCTATTTTGACAAGATGAAGTCTAAGGATGGAACCACTCTTGTAAAAGAATTTTTATTAATTCATCCTAAATTCTTTCTAAATCCCCAGTACTATTGTCTGTCTTCTCTATGATATAGCCCTAGCTGTAAGATTTATGAAAGAAGCAATCTTTGAAGTCAGATTTGTTGTTTAAAAGCATTGCATATTATCTGAGATATTGTATTGTTAAAGTTCTGCTCCTCGCTTTACAGTCTCCCTTCCAGAAACACACTGATATGCTTCATTGTTACTATTAATTATGTTATTTTCTCTCAGTTGTACCAAAGTTCCTTAAGCTTTGTAGGACAGATTACTGATGTCAGGTCAGGTACACTTGGGCTCTGTAAATGCTGGGGAAGAAAACTTTTACCACTCAGACAGGGCCAGCATTATGAGAGCAACCAACAAGGAAGATCTTTCCCACAAAACTTTTTATGATTTCCAAAGATTGTGTGTTTATTTCTAGAGGTTTTGACATGAGAACAACTGAAGGACAAAAAGTTACATGTATAAACTGCCTGAATAAATCAGGCACACTGCGGTATTTTATTCCCTTTTCTCTTCCATTTAACAAAAGCACTCCACAGAAGCCAACACAGAATATACCCAGCTCCCATGGCTTCTATTTTTTATTATTTTTTTTTCTTAAATGTAGTAGACTGCTATAGCTTGGCAGCTGTTTCACAGGATCTTGAGTAAGACAAGTTATAGACATGGATCGGCACCACTAAAACTGGCTACTTCCAAGGGACATGTGAATTTTTGTCACGTCTCAGGAATTCTGTCTTTTCCTCACCAGGAGTACAGGAAGTTTCTGAAAGCAATTAAGCCAGGAACAACCCAGCAAATTTAGTCATGACAGCCATCAGTCATGGTAAGGGGGATCTAGATGAACCTTCTAGAAATGAGATGCACACAGAACGTGCCACAGCAGCAGAAGCTGTATTTCATCAGCACATTCACTACCGTACTTGTCTTTTTTGTGGATCCTCTAATTCTGCTGCTCTGAAACATGGTTTTACATCTTTTAACCTGCAAGAACTTATAACTTCAAGTATCCTCTTCACCTCCATATTTGTATAGAACAAAATAATTCTCATCAGGGATGTGGAAAAAAATTATCATCTTCAGAAAAGTCCTAAATGGCACAAGGCTTTCCAGCTGATGGTTACTTCCTGGAATTCCAGGAAATTTTACAAATTAACGTGATGAATGTCAACGTACAAAAAGGAAGCAAAAGACTAAGATAAAGAGGCCAGAAGTCAGGGCTTAGGGAGAAGCAGCATCACTTATACAAGAATAAATTCTTCATTTCAGTTGGGATCACGAACAGGAACACACTACTGTCAGCAACCACTTCAGGCTAATTTTAGCTTTTTGTGCTTGTGAGTAAGCCACATTTTCCAATACTCTAAAAAAAAAAAACAACAAAAAAACAAAACAAACAACAAACCAAACCAAAAACAAACTGTAAAAACCACAGAAAAGCCCAGAACTACAATGCACCACAGGAAAGAAACATCGACTGAAGCTCTGCTCTAGACCCATACAATAGCACTGTACTTGGCTGAACACTCCAAGGGAATCCCAAGAAGCAATTACAATCGAAAGAGCACAGAAAGGTTTCCCCCCTGCCCACACAACAACTGTCAAGTATTGTTACAGGAAATGCACAAATTAAGGTTTAATATACTCACACCTTCAGGATTCACCACTGTAAAACACGATGGTATTCCGAGGTGCTGTTTTAATCCAGTGTGCAACATGGCAGACTAGCCCTTCCTGCAGTCTAGCTCTGATCTAACGCAGGCTGGTGATAGGCAACTATCACCCACCACGCAGCCAGATCACCTTCTCCTTCCAATACCCAGATGGTATTTGTTTCTATCACATTTGTGTTCTCTTCTCCTGATTCTGAAAATTATTCTCTCATGTTTTCCTTTCAACACAGGAACTGGTTTCCCAAATAAGCTGCTGCTTATATCAGAACTCCTCTCCCATCAAGATTTTCTTATCTGTAACTCCATATGTGCTTGCAGTAACAAATTAGTTGACCCATCTCCAAGTATAATCTCAATAAATAATATGGCTTCTAAGAGTCTGTTTACACCTGCTTTATCACTTACCATACCTACCCCTGGCATGACTCTGTAAGAATGGTATTCATGTACTCTGTTTGCTTCTGATCAAACAGGCTCTTTCAGGTACAGCCTAAAGGCACTCTCCTTTCCAGAGATGGCCCAATTAAGCTGCAACAACAGGGGTGTTTAGTACCTAGAAAAATGCATGTTAGTTTGGATTACAACATTACCCTGGCTAGGGAATATCACCTTGAGCTACCAAAATGCACGTTAGTTCAACCTCCCCATTTATATTTTTAGGGAACAAGCCCGGGATCTGAAAACATGAGTACTTCATATTTAAATTCAGTATTAGGTAGAATTGTCAGCAGACTAACAGCAGTGCATCAAAATAACATTTTATTGACCTGATTTATCCACATCATCTGATAAACTGCACTATGCAAAAAAAAAAAAAAAAATCCTGTCCGTATCTTATTAGAATTGTATCGTTATACGAACAGAAATAAGCACATACTATCTCAACTGTATCATAAAGTATGTATTAATTTCATCATAAATACTTACAAGTGACGCTTTTTCTTGTAAGACTGTTTTAAACCAGAAAAATTCACAAATAGTAAAGGGAGAATCTAATAAATAATTTGAGAGTCAGAATATTGATCAATGACTGCAAAAGATTCAAAATTACATTTTTGTTTTTATTTTTTAGGGAAATCCAAGAAGTATCCAAAAATAGTGCTTTGACTCTAGACGGTTTTATAAGTCTTGTGAAATAATTAATATACTTCTTCAATAACAACATCTGCACCATTTTCAAACAGTTAAAAAAAGAAAGCATGTTGAGGAAAGTCTGTATAATTTTAAGTTATTTATTTACTCATTTATCGGCATTAGCTACAGCATTTCTTGTTTTATTTAGAATTTATTTCTAGAATAAAATAGACAAAAGAAAATAGATTTTACAACGGCAAAAAAATGAAATTCTCAAGTTTCATTTATACAAGAGGAATTCTATCACTTCTTAGAAAGTACCTGTTTATTTATTTCACTTTGCTCCATGATACAGCCCAAAATTCATTTTCTGTGAAGAAACAGAAAAAATTATTCTAATAAATCTAGAGAACAGATAATTTTGGCCCCATGTCTGGAAAAAAAAATTTGAATGCAGGAAATAACATGCAAATTAAATGCAAAAAAATCTATAGAGTTAAAGAAAAACAAAAATCAATCCAACATGACATTCTAGGAAACCTGGACAAGATGTCATCAAAAAATTCATCACTTGCAAAACGATTCATATGTATAAGATACAAAGCTGCTCTGTCAAAACATAGGAAGTCAGGGGAGGACAAAATCATGTATTCAGTCAGGAAAGGGGAGTTGTCCAGCAGTAGAATTGTGACATCTAGTGGCTACCACACCTATTTGTTCACAGACTGCAGCCTTCGTAAAAAGATCTGAACCAGGCTGCCTATCGCTCACCCTTGGCGGTAAAACAAATGCAATAGTGCTTATAGTGCTGCTTGTGTTTAAATGTCTGTATTAACAATATGCCCACGTATCAAATATCTTCGAATGCCTTCCTTTCATTACCCAAATTTAAAAAAAAAAAAAAAAAAAAAAGAAAAACAACAGAAAAAAATGCTTTTATGATATATATCAATGCAAAAATTTGTCTAAACCTTTAATACCAGAGATAAAAAGATCTACTTAATATATTAATGCTATATGGTTCTAATACAACCTATTAAGTGCCATGTTCTTGACTAATTTGCCTAAGTATGATACAATTCTTCCAAAAGCTGTCTCCTAAAAGAAGACCATCCTATATAGCATTTACGTACAGACAGCACTATATTACACAAATATTACAAGAAGTCACAGACTCAAGCAATAGAAAATCAAGCTAATCCCTCCAAAAACATAGAGACTGTAAAAGCTACTATAGAATTTTAACATTTTTTTCACTAATAGACAGTGCTAGCCTCATTCTGGAACCAAGACAATCTATCCAAACTGCTCTAGTTCATAAAATAACCTGTGATGAGATCGAAGTGCTTTATTACAGTTACAGCATTACTTTTCTTAGGTTCTATGCACTGCCCCTCTAATAATACTTTACAAATAATACAAAATAGTAATCAACCTTTTGTTGCTCTCTTATCAGGTTTGCATGCTGGGGAAGTGACTTATTTTTCACAAAACCTTCTCTTCTGATTGTTATGTTGATCTAATTAAAATCCTTGCTGCCAGAATTGTATGCTTTATTTTCCCTTTTGACTACAAAAACTGCACATCTGAAAAGGGCAAGGAATCACAAACTGCATCATTTGAGAATTACAATACCTTATTTTACAACTGTAGTGTATGCAAATCATCATTTCAATGAAATTTAATAGTTACAAATGTCCTTAAACTGTAAGTACAGTAGGTTCTATAGAAAATAACATGGCTGATCAATATTCTACCACTTGAAACAAAAACAATAAATAAAAGCTTAAGTACTAAAACTAAGAAAAAGTATTCCTATACATTGCACAGTACCTTTTGGTTAAAGCTTCTTAGCAAAAATATAGTAATGTGTTTTAAGCATTCCAGTTACAGATGTTTCAATATTAAAATTTCAAGGTTTCCCCATCATGAAAAAAATATTGCATTTTTCCATAGGTGCAGCAGAAACTGTCTCTCTCTCTGAACAAGGCTTCAGTCTTTAAAAATATATAGACAGTAAGTACGAATTCAAATGAAACATTAAAAAACTATATTACAGTACTGAGGATGTACGGTTATTGTGCATTACTGATTTTACATTCCTTCTTATTTTGAAAAAGCAAAACTAGAGAGCCCATTGTATATCACTGAGTTCAGCTGGATCCCCAAGTCCTCCATCAGCCTCCAAGTAATTCATAAGAGCTGTCATAGCAGTGTCATCATTTTCACATATCGCGTCAAAGTCCAGTTGAGAATTACCACCTATAAAATTATTAAAACATTAATGTATGCAGTAAAAAGCATGACAAATAAAGTAACTTTCAAAACCTATTTGCTTTTAAACAGCACCTTCCTTTGTAGTCGAGGTAAACAATTATATTTAAATGTAAAAAAAATAAATAAAAATCAAGTAATAGAAATAATGGCTGTCTGCAGACACATGTAACTTGATTTAAGAAGGCTTAAGTCTTGCCAATCCACTGGACTACCTCCAACTGCCAGCTAATAAAACCTGTATCCATGCAGTGACATTCATGTCACTGAAGCAGAAAAACTGCTTTCTACTTCATGTCGCCTTACTGGGAAAGAGAGTCATGTACCTGAATTCTCATTTGATGTACTATGCTGGATGAATGCCTGAAACCTTACAAGTTACTACGCGTTAGCTCTAGAAATCAATACCTTGCTATACCCTTGCCTTTAACAACAGTAAAGTAAAATGCTTTACCTCAAGTATCAATGAAAAATGTTTCCTTGCCTATCTTAGATAAATGTTGTTGCTTTTTTACTTTTTTTTTCTAAACCCTTATTTGAAGATTAGCCTCTTTTTTTCTTTTTTAATATAAAGGGCTCATAGCTAAACTGGAAGAGAGCTATAGGTTTAAAATAAATAAATAAATAAATCCCTTATAACCGAAATAAAAGAGGGAGACAAAATTTTCTAAGAATTGAAGTACAGGTTAAGGATAAACATTGCTTTTATAGCACTTTGCCTTTTATGTTTATGAGGGTGTGTAGTGATAGGATGAGGGGTAACAGTTTTAAACTGAAAGAGGGGAGATTTCGATTAGATATTAGGAAGAAATGCTTTACCGTGAGGATGCTGAGACACTGGAACAGGTTGCCCAGAGAAGCTGTGGGTGCTCCTTCCCTGGAAGTGTTCAAGGCCAGGCTGGATGGGGCTTTGAGCAGCCTGGTCTAGTGGAAGTGGAAACCTAGTCCCTGCCCATGGCAGGGGGTTGGAACTAGATGATCTTTAAGTTCACTTCCAACCCAAACCATTCTGTGAGTCTATGTTAAAAATAATACACTAGCATTCTCCTCTTAAAAGACCAGTGCCCTGGTTTGAATTATCCTATATCCAGACAAACTGTTGCCTTAGCGCATGCTTGGAGGATGGGAAAGGAGAAAAAAAATAATATTTCTTTCTGAAACGTTTTGACTAGCCCTTTGTATCGACTACCATAGCTTGCAGTTAAGAAAGAGATAAAGTCCTAAAAGGACAATGGTTCACAAATTACAACCAGTTCCCTTACAATGCACTGAAATTCTTTTTCTTACCCATCTCTCTTTTCTGGAGACAGAACTAAAAAGTACCTAATTAAAACTGTGGCATGCAAGAATGCAATGGTAAACCTCTGTTACAGGATGTTATTTTTGTCATGAGATTCATTCATTGATCAAATTTTGCTGTTTGCCTTCCAGTGATAACACATCTGTTTTAAGAGTCCTCTCAAGACAGCCAAATCTCATTACAATTTATACATGGTTGTGAAGTGGTGCACTCAAAAATTACACCATTTATCAGAAATGTTTTCGCCTGCAGCCCCCAAAATATCCCCAAGAGAAAGAAATCTTACTGAGGAGAGGTTCATTATTGGGAAATGGAATAGCACCCTGGTTTTGTTCTGAAGTCTCTAGAACTTCTGCTTCTGAAGGACATAACTGAATCAACTCTTTATTTGGCACCTGAAAGAACAGAAGTAGTAAAAGGGGAAGAGTTAAATCCTAAATGTAGTCACAATTATTACATTACAGAAACATTATAAATTGCTATCAAAGTATTAAGAACTAAATAGACTAAAGGAAAAATACGCATCAACAGGCAGATCTACTACATTTAAAAAGAATTTTTTTTACAGGTTCACATAGCACTGGCCTTGGCTTAAATAAAAGGTGTTACTTACACATCTATCAAAGGTACTTCACAGTGATAGCATCTGCTTTATTGAGGGTTTAATTCAATATTCAACAAATAAATCCAGCACAACAAATTGTACTGGTACGTATACTTTCCATTTCTATCCATATTGCCAATGTTGACACATTCTAGCTAAAAGATAATAAAAAGACCTCATACCTCCCATGTTCTCTATGCATTAAACGATATGAATTATAAACTTTTATCTTTTCTATTATTTTGCATCTTGTTACCATCATGATAAAAATTTAAGTAGTTTTAAATTCCTTTTTCCAAAGCGCAAAAAGTAGGCTAGCAACAACAGAGATAATAGTCATCCTAACCCAAACATACCAGGATTTCCCCTCCCCCCGCCATTTGTTTCATGTAACACATACATACAATTTAGCAGGATAGACTTCTTGGGTTGCCTGACTTGCGTATATTCTACTAGGAAATTAATAAAGTTGAAATGCTTTACAAAAATATTTTAAGAACAAATGGGATACCAAAGCACAGAATAAAGAAAAACCTACAACGAATACAATGAAGTTATCCTTATGATGAGATGCTGCATGATTTAGAGTTCAGTATATATAAATCAACAAACTCTTAGGGAGAAAGACCTGTAGTAAGGCAGGGGAGAACTAATCGGAAAAAAAAGGATGAAGACAAAACAATCCCTAGTCCAGAAGAGTATTTTTAGGAAACGAAAATTGCAATCGGAAGATAAACTGTCTTTAAATTGAAAGAAATTTACATTCAAACAAGTGCTGATAAAGAAGGAAACGTTTGTTCAGACACAGTTCAGACACAGTTCAGTGCACAATATCCAACATGCCATATACTTAGGTAAAAAATACGTTAGTTATTCCATAGCTAAGATCAATAACTATGACAGTTATAGGTTGCGGTGTTACCAGCAATACTAGATGAGGAAAACAGCACATTCTATCAATTTTTAGAAGATTACTGAAATACCTTCAAAGTAAAAATTTTAAACATTTCAAAGCTGAGAACATACAGCATAGATTTTTAAAAGGGCCTTCAAGAACATTAAGATTAAAAGTAGAAGTGAGAGAAAACAAGAACTGGTATTTTATTTAGGTTGTCAAACTGAACAGGTGGAAACACTTTTACTCTCCAACAGCTATTTAGCAAAAGTTTTAATGCAATTCCAAATCCAGAAGAGTCCTCATCCCACGAATCACACTTAGATTTAGCATATTTGTAGAGCTTCAGCAGAGATCCTAATAATTAAGTGGAGACTACAGTCCTCTCAGCCTCAGGAATAACCCCTTAAGGCTTGATCTGATGGCCCCATAAATGAGGTTGGAACTTCCGCTGCTGTCACATCTCTCAAAAGACTTTCATAGCTGCCAGGTAGTTGGCAATACCTTACACATTCTCTCACAAAAACATAGGAGAGGGTAATTTGGTTGGAACATAGGCTTTGAGGTACCTGACGTTAGCCTTTTACTCTTAGATTTTTACAGGCAGGTGACATACTTACATTGCTACAGTTTACAGTTAAAGCTGGAGAAGGTGACTTTCTCAAGAGATGTGATGGACTTAACTCCCCAGATGGTGAAGAGTGCAACCTAAAATTGTACATGTTTAGTTGATTTACCAAGTCACATTGATCATAAACTGAAAAATAGCCTATTTTGTGTTGCAGAACCCACCAGACCTCCCCAGTGATGAAGCACGAGCCAGCTAATCTGAGACAATGTTGTCTTCAATTCTCCTAAAGATTCTAAATTCTCCTGCTCCAAGTATTGATAGCACAAAAAGCAGAAGAGATCAATAAGGCACTGGGTCATAATTACTTGAGCACATTTTTATTTTTCTGCTGAATCACCAGCACTGACAGACCAAAGAGTAACAGGTTTCAGAATTATGCACACTGGGACAAATAGGTACAATTCAAATACATATAGAATACAGACAACATAAAGAAGTTCTCCTAAATGGTGGAGGGAAAACAACACATCCTTCTAATGCTCCCTCCACTATTATTTTGTTATACCTGTCTCTCCATGTTTTCATAAAATTCCAACTAAAAGTAAAGACTGCTTGTTTGTTACCAGAATTCTTTTGAGGTACCGCACGTCCTCCCTCACCAAACACGCCAGATATGAAACTAACAGTGAAAATGTCATACCAGGGCCCTTTGGACAGCTTGCTCCCATCTCCCCCTGCTCTTCCTGACTCCCAAAGCACAAAGCTATATAAGAACTGGGGCACTCTGGATGCTTCTGCTTCCATCACTTACTCAGACCCAAAATGTGATAAGGGATTGGAGGAAAGATAGAAAATAAGTGAATAAACAGCCTTTCTTGAATAAGTTGAGTTATTTGTGTGGAATATTTGTTATTAGTTCCCTACATTCCAATATCCAATGCATCATTTGAAAAGCAGTACTGCCATTTCCAAAAGCTGGGACAGAAATTCCAGACTGAATAGATTTATAGCATTTCTATAACTTAAATGCTTATTAATCAGGTGCTAATTCAATTCAGATATGCTTGTAAATAGAGCTGTAGGTATAGTCCTGAATTTTTTAAAAAATACTTAGTGATGCCTGATGCACAGCTGGAGAACCATCTGTGTCTTACCGATATTAAAAAAATGCAGAGAGCAGACTGAGGTAGTAAACGCTCTCATCCGGTTGGATAAAGCGTGTAGTCACAAAGGTACTTGATGAAAAACAGCTGGTGTTAGGCTCTGTTGATCACTCTTGTCTTATTTTTACTGCGTCAGTGCGTGCAAGATAGTAGCTTGATTTCATACAAAAGAAAAATGAACAAATAGTATGAAGTTCTACTCTTCGGCTGGAAAAAATACAGCATTGTTCCTAGCAACAACTCTGGAAAAACTGAGCTACATCTGGGTGCAAGCAACTACATCAAGACATCTCCAGAAATATTCAGTCATTACTGATGAGGCCTTAAATGGCCAACTGCATTTGTGAACACCTCTTCCTCTTATAGAGACAAAACCTAGTTATTTTCACCCAAGATGTGGGTGTAGGCTGTAGGATGAATATGATGCCAAAGATCCCAGCTACACAGTGCAACTGCTCCCTTCCATAGCTGGCTTCTTTTCAGAACTGCACCTTCTTCGGACACGGAGTTTACCTTATTCTGCATGACTTTTCTCTTAACCTTTTCTTTCATCTGCATAGCGACTTCTTGGGCTATTAGTTTCAGCACAAGTTTATTTCTCAATTTCCAGTGTCCACGGACAACTAAGATCACTGAAACAAACACACTTGCACAAGACTAAATGTGGCTGATGAAGCCGTCACGCAAAACATTTTTCCTTCCAAAATGTTGCGACATTCAGTCTGTTAGCTGAGAAATGAGATAACTGTTCCCAAAGAAAGCAACATAATGCTGTTTCATTTAATAAACAGCGTTCAAGATGTGAACATAACTGGGAAAAACACCAAGTTCAATCAAT
Source organism: Chroicocephalus ridibundus (assembly GCF_963924245.1). Classification (NCBI taxonomy): domain Eukaryota; kingdom Metazoa; phylum Chordata; class Aves; order Charadriiformes; family Laridae; genus Chroicocephalus; species Chroicocephalus ridibundus. Next base: position 145,539,596 of record NC_086284.1, read on the forward strand.
GACTTGAAGAATAAGACTACCTGATGCAGCTTCTTGAAGCATGTGCTGATCACTGCCAGTACTTCCACAAATATTTGTCCTGGAAAGTTGTTGTTTGAATCCAGAACTTGAATCCAGTTCCAGTTCCAGTCTCCTAGCAGCCTCACTTTTTAAATTAGAAGCATGTCTGAACTATCACTGTGATCTTCCTGAAAAGATGTTTTGGTAAATCAAACAAACTGGGGCAAACATCCTGTTGCCTTAAACTGCTGCTCCATAAAGGAATAAAGCCACGCTTTCATTACCTGATGAAATCAAGGCATCTCCAAAATGAATCTCTGACAGATATGGAGTTATGCATTATGAGCTTCAAGCTTACAATAGGCAGACAAACAGAAAGAAAATTATGCCAGTGTTAGTACTATGGAAGCTGAACTTTTTGATAAATAAGCTCAATTTCTGTAAGGTCTGTAGTGGACTAGAAAACTCCATTCTTCTTTTGGGATCAGGAAGTTTATGAAATAATAGACATTCCTCTGAAATATCCCTCAGTCATACCTGCCTCAACTGTACAGCTGAATTCCATTTAAACAGAGTAAAAAAAAAAAAATAAACCCACTCTTACAAAAAAGATTCCCCCAAATTAATTCAGTACCATAATCTCCTCTCCAAATTCCACAATTCTGTCTGTTGTAATGGATTTTCTGTTTCCAAAGATTAAAACAGATAGACTTTGCTCTTTTGCAACCTGCTGAGCTGTCACACAACAGGAGTAATGGTTTGGTTTGATCTTCATACAAGACTTACAAAATTTCCCTCTGTTGCTTAGGAAGATACTGCTCCTGAAACTGTTGCCTCTGTAGCAATATGAAGAGAAAGAGCATTGTTTGCGGTTCTTAAAAACACAAATACCAGAACTTTCAAGGGATAGCTTTGAAGAAAACTTTCCCAGGAATGCATTCATTCTTTCATCATTCAGCAAGTTTGTTATTCATTTACTTCATAAAACTGGTTTCCTTAAGCTGATGACATGTATGCTCACATGGATGAGCATTTTCAGCAAAGTTCAGGTGATCTCAATCAAGAGCATCACACAGCTGACTGAAGTGCCTAGAACAGAGTCAAATTAAGCTCTTGGGTCATGCCTGGATATTAACTGTTCAGAGATGAGAACGTTTGCCAACTTAATTCAGTCTTCAGAAGGATATAATAAAAAGTGATTCTCCTTCCCTCTATTGATGGTACTGATCATCAGACTTAAACAACGGTATTACCAAAATGTAACATGCCATCTTCGCTGTTAAGGATATCACGGAATCATGGAATCTTCAGAGTTGGAAGGGACCTCTAGAGATCATCTAGTCCAACTCCCCTGCTAGAGCAGGATTGCCTAAAGCACATCCCTCAGGGCTGCATCCGGGCGGGTCTTGAAAATCTCCAGAGAAGGGGACTCCACAACCTCCCTGGGCAGCCTGTTCCAGTGCTCTGTCACCCTCACTGTAAAGAAGTTTTTCCGTGTATTTGAACGGAACTTCCTATGTTCTAGCTTGTGCCCGTTGCCCCTCGTCCTGTCGCTGGGAACCATTGAAAAGAGCCTGGCTCCATCCTCCTTAAACCCACCCTTTAGATACTTGTAAACATTAATCAGGTCCCCCCTCAACCTTCTCTTCTCCAGGCTAAAGAGTCCCAGCTCTTTCAGCCTTTCCTCATAAGGGAGATGCTCCAGTCCCATAATCATCTTGGCTGCCCTACGCTGGACTCGCTCCAGTAGTTCCCTGTCCCTCTTGAACTGGGGAGCCCAAAACTGGACACAGTACTCCAGTTGTGGCCTCACCAGTGCAGAGTAGAGGGGGAGAATGACCTCCCTCGACCTACTGGCCACAGTCTTCCCTATGCAGCCCAGGATGCCATTGGCCTTTTTGGCGACAAGGGCACACTGCTGGCTCATGGATAATTTCCTGTCTACCAGGACCCCCAGGTCCTTCTCCTCAGAGCTGCTTCCCAGCATGTCCGCCCCTAACATATACTGGTGTTTGGCATTCTTCCTTCCCAGGTGCAGAACCCTACACTTGCTTTTGTTGAACCTCATTAGGTTCTTCTCTGCCCAGCTCTCCAGCCTGTCCAGGTCACGCTGGATGGCAGCACGGCCCTCTGGAGTGTCGGCCACCCCTCCCAGCTTGGTATCATCAGCAAACTTGCTGAGGATACACTCTGTCCCCTCATCTAGGTCATTAATGAATATATTGAACAAAATTGGTCCAAGTATTGACCCCTGAGGGACACCCCTTGTTACAGGCCTCCAACTGGACTCTGTGCCGCTGATCACAACCCTCTGAGTTCTGTCACTCAGCCAGCTCTCGATCCACCTCACTGTCACCTCGTCTAGCCCATACTTCCTCAGCTTCCTAATGAGGATGTTATGGGGGACAGTGTCAAAAGCCTTGCTAAGGTCAAGGTAGATGACATCTACGGCTCTCCCCTCATCCAGCCAATCCGTTATAACATCATAGAAAGCTATCAGATTGGTCAGGCATGATTTGCCCTTGGTAAATCCATGCTGACCACTTCCAATAACTTCCTGTTCCTCTATGTGTTTGGAGACGACATCCAGAATGAGTCGCTCCATTACCTTCCCAGGGACAGAGGTGAGACTAACCGGCCTGTAGTTCCCTGGGTCCTCCTTCTTGCCTTTTTTGAAGATTGGAGTGATGTCAGCCTTCCTCCGGTCCTCAGGCACCTCTCCTGTTCCCCATGACCTTGCAAAGACAATGGAGAGTGGTCTAGCGATAACATCTGCCAGCTCTCTCAGCACTCGCGGGTGCATCCTGTCAGGGCCCATGGATTTATGAATGTCCAGCTTGGCCAAGTGGTCTCTGACCCGGTCCTCCTCAACTAAGGGAAAATCTTCCTCTCTCCAGACCTTCCCCCTTGCCTCCAGGGTATGGGATGCGTGAGGGACGGCTTTATCAGTGAAGACCGAAGAAAAGAAGGCATTCAGTAACTCTGCCTTCTCTGTGTCTTCCACCACTAGGGCACCCGTCTCATTCATCAGTGGACCTGTATTTTCCCTAGTTTTCCTTTTTCTGTTGATATACTGGAAAAATCTCTTCTTGTTGTCTTTAACTGCAGTGGCCAAGCTGAGTTCTGATTGAGCTTTGGCCCTTCTAATCTTCCCCCTGCATAGCTTTGTTATATCTTGATAATCCTCATAAATTGCTAAGCCCCTTTTCCAGAGAATGTAAGCCTTCCTTTTTTTCCTGAGGTCCAGCCAAAGCTCTCTATTTAGCCAGGCTGGCCTTCTTCCCCGTCGGCTCGTCTTTCGGGACATGGGGATGGCCTTCTCCTGTGCTTCTTCTTCAGTCCTTTTTTCTTGCCAGTGCTTTTCCTCCTCCTTGCTGGATAATCCCAGCAACGTGACAACATGCAGAGGTTGTTAAATCAAATATGATTTAATTATTTTTTTTAAAGTAGCAATCTTTTCATCCCATCACAACTAAAGTGTTTATTCTTTTCGTCCTTTCATTGAAAATGAACGATTCCCTGTGCAATTTGCCTATCTTAGTAAAGAGGTGAGAATTCATTCTTGGAAGGCGATTCCAAAATACTGGAAATAGAGTAAGAAACATCTACCACTGTCACCCATCACACTCTTAGGCTCTGACCACAGTTTTTACTGGTTCAGAAAATTAAATACTGCCTTCTGATGAAGAGAAAGCAGAGAAGACAACCATATTGCAAAGCATATTGCAAAGAGATAATATGTAATCCTGGACTTCAGCATGGATTTATGAAGGGCGGGGCGGGGGGGGGGGGGGGGGCGGGAGAAATCACACTTAAGCAAGCTACCAGCCTTCTACAAGGAAGTGACTAGCTTGGAGGATGAGGAGATAGCATTGGATGTTATTCACTTCGACTTTAACCAAGCTTTTCACACTGTTTCCCCATAACATCCTCACAGACAAGCTGATGACTCAGACTACTACTGAAACAGCGGAAGCTGACTATGCTATGGCGTTGTACGTACAGATTGGAGGACAAGATGCTGGAGTGCAGCCGTGCAGAAAGTGTAAGTAAATCAAGCACCACTGTGGGTGCACAACACAAAAAATACATATCTTCACATTAAAATTATGTTTCTTCCTTTCAAGTTCCTTAGCTATGCTGTGTACCTGCTAAAACTACTAAGTTTTAAAACGGTCAATCTTTAATTAACAATTTGAATCTTTTACAGATTCCCATTTGGAATGACGCAGCAAATTTTTTTTTTAATCTGTGGCTGGGTATTGGGAAGGAATTGTGCTATGACTTTAGTCTACATTCAGGATAATCAGGAAAGGGACAAGACAGGCTACAAAATTGCTCCGCTGGGGACTGTTTCAAGGAAAGTTTTCCTAGCGGAGTGATGCTATCAGAAAAATATAAACACTAGTCACAAACAACTGAGTTTCCATTCCCAAATGGTTTATCTACCTATTTCAACATCATGTGAAGAAGCTGCATTACAGTAATGCTTTTGAAGTCATAGTTAAATTATACTTTTATTAACAGAGGAAATAGCATGCCCAGAACAAAACTATTTATCAACACCAGTGATGTGTTCTGTCATGCATGAGATTAACATTAGGTTATAATTGTCAGCTCATAACACCACTACTCAAGCTAAAAATATTTTATACATATAACACAATAAAAATTAAGCTTGAACAACCTCCACATAATCACGTGTAACTCTTCTCTATCTTTACTTAAAAGCCTAATGTATGATGTCAAGCGTTTATTACCTTTGCAATTCTAATATTTCATTTGCAATTTCGGTTCCTATACTTCCAGCACCAAGAACTGTTCCAGAGGACATTCCAGGTACGCTTAAAGACTGTTTTGCAGCATCTACAGTTAAAAAAAAACAAAATAAAACCTTAAGTTTGTAGCAGTTTCATTACGCAGCAAGGAACAATCACCTCAAGGATTAATTTTAAAGCCGTTTTTGTTCTATATCTCTAATTTTCAGAAATTAAATTCCTTAACACTAACGCAAGAGGGGCAGTGTTGTCTCATTTGAAATATAAAGGTGATGAATACATTTGTGAAAATTGCTGCTATCCAGTAATGAAATGAGCTTTAATCATTACCACCTCCGTTCTCTCTCACAGACAATGCAAGGCACATGAGAAAAAACACTCTTGGATTTTTCACAAACTGAAATCAGTTATTAAACCAAACAATTTCAAAAGCAAAAATAAAAAAAACAACTTATAGCAAGATGACAAAACAGCATGTAGAAATCAGAATCTATGCATAACAGAAATATATTAACAAAATATATATCAATATCAGTATCACCCTATATTCTATTGGTAAACTCAGACAGTACACTTGCATTTCTTCAGAAAACCAGGCAAAATATGAAGAGGGTCTGTGACAGAAGCATAATATCTATAAAATCTACCAAAATCGTAGCGATAGCAGAAGCTGCTAGAAGGAAAACACATACTATAAGCCCTTCTGATCACAGTTATGTGAATAACATGAATCAGGATGCCATAACTAGAAATTGTCACAAGACTTATCTTTAAAAAAATCAATCCTTCCTTGCACAACAACCTAGAATAAAAAAATTCCTGGACTGAATAAATCTAAATGTGTAATGATTGATCAAGAGATGCACCTATGATGCCTGTAAGAAGCAACACTTGCCTTCTGCCGGCTGGGAACCGTGGGGAACCTGTTCTTCAGCTGACTCGTTATGACCTCTGAGATTTAAATAAATAAAATAAATAAATAAATAAATAAATAAATAAAAAAAACCCAGCAAGTTTTCCAAAGGCAAAACCCAGCATATTTATGTTTGATTTCAACAATACTTTACACAGAGTAGAAACTACCATCCTCAAACCAGTAAAAAAAAAAAAAGATACTCCTCACATGTTTCAGTGTTCAATCCTTTGTACTGTTGTTTCTGATGCACTGGGTGAAATATTAATTTCCACTTATTTTCCAAAATAAAGAAGAAAGGCCAATATAGTTGTCTGTGTTCCATGATAAGGGAACACGGCTACTATTTTTGCTCCTAGGAGGGAGACCAGTTAATCAGAAACAACTGCTGTAAGGACAGGTCAGTGGCTACCTTCTGCCAGCAGCTGCTGCCTACCTTCCCTCCTCTAGACAGCTGCAGATGCCCAGATCTCCAGGGCAGGCAAAAGCGGCCTTTGGCTGTTGGGCAGCATATACCATCTTAACTGCTCTTCTCTGTCTTCTTGAGGAAAAAAGGATATGGGCAGAACAGGTGGGTGATGTTGACTGAAGATATGAACCTGTTACAGAATGGGTAAAAGGCCCCCTTGACAACTTGGTTTCATGGAAATAAAATCCCCTCTGTCCCCCTCTCAAAACCCCAATCATTGGCAAAGATCTTCAGTATCATTGGAACAATCCAAATTACGGCCCCATTGCAAGGCACAGAGAACAAAAAAGAAGAATTAAAAATAAAGAACGAAGAATTTAGGCTCCTTCCTTGCAATCAATTTGGAGGGTACCTTTTTGTCCTGCCTTACATTTCTACAATCTATCAATTATGCTTCTCAACATTCTGACATATGGTAGGTAGGGTAGCACTTAAAATTGGGGCAGCTGATACATGCAGTCTTGTAAAGCTCAGAGGGAAAAGTAAAACTAATTTCACATTTCCATTTATTTGTATCTACTTTTCTTAAACAAACCCCTTCCCTTCTTCCTTTAATAAAGAAACTCTTTCACCTTATTTTTTCTACTGGAAACAGCAATTTTCAGGGTTAAATACACAACTTAAGCCTGAAATAAAAATAACTGGTAAACGCAAAAAAAAAAAAAAATGTTCTTCCAGGTCACTCAACTAGTTTTTGTGCAGTGTTGATATTTTCTAGTCATGTTCTTCTTAAATAGTTTGCTTTCTGTTAATGGTAATTAAGACAAAAATAACATGGGAATTCATATAATGAATTACTTACAATACCACAGTGTTGTTTGATACGATGTACTCCAGTTCTTTGGTCCACGGATTCGTGAAACTAAACCACTGACTCTTTAAAGTAACAAAAGTCCCATCCTTTGCTCTAAATTTGTAGGAATTTGTAAATACTTTTTCTTTATTCTGCAACACTAAATAAGAAAAGAAAGTTGTAATCACCATATTTATACTTAGAAAGATAAAGTTAAAAAAAAAAAAAAAGAAATCTGTTTTATAGCATCATAAAACCAGAATGTTTTTGATGGCCAGAAATACAAATTAAATGCCAGAAGAACTGACAGGACAGGACCCCTGTTAAAAATCAAACTACAGTTTCATTAATGTTATCAATCTTAAATTAAAGCCCGAGTACTCAGTAAACCACTACTAGGGAGACACCTGACTTGGTGAACTTTCATAATCAGTGTCTTTAATTACATGATTAGGCACATTTGATCTCCAGGACTCCTTTGTCATTCTTATAAACAATTGAAGCAGGGGGTTGAAAGAAGCACTAACATTATTCCCTTGCAATTAAAGCACTGCACCAAGATCCAAGACAACAGATGTTTCTCCCTGCTTTTATTACAAGCTTTATGCGGGTATCTCTTAATGCAGACATAGAAAAGGACAATGCTAAGATTATTTAATTTTATTAATTCTCAGCTTCTAGTTTTTTTATTTGTACTGTTTTCACACAACAGTTACATGTAGTTATACGTAGTCTGGGAGGACCAATTACTTTGTACCTTCTTTATGTTTTTCAGCCAGATGATTGTGATCATCTTGATGGCAGTACTCGTAACAAGAAGTTCCTAGAAGCTCTTGTGGCAGATACCCTAAAATTGCTGTTGCACTGTTAGAAATAAAAACATGAACTACAGCGGATTCAAACAATCGCAAAGCTTGTTTTCTTCAGTATCAGATAAAACAGAAAAATTAATATTTAAAGAAACAGATGCTCGTGTTCATGTTTGGGAAAAAGATACAGCATAAGTATAGCTCTAAAACAACTGGAAATATTATTCACTGCAAATTATCCATTTGCAATGAATGGCAATTCAAAGACAAAGTTTAAATGTGCAAAAGACAAAGACAGTGTTTAAACGTGCAAACCACATGTACACACAAAATATTCATGATCGTTAGGTCTTCCCCATTAGCCAATCAGAGTACTGGTCATACATAACGAGTCATTCAAAATATTTTGTAGCTGAATTTTGCTCTGCCTCTTTAAGGAATAGGTTTAAACTGATACGTTTAGATGAAAGACAAGACGATTGAAAGCAATAAAAAGCTTCCAGTGACAATAATGAAATTAAAAATGAAAAGTGGTAACTCAGTCTATACAATAAATAAAAGTCTGCTTTAGAAAGTTCAGAAGATAGGAGCATTGCTTTCACTTCTAATGAAACAATTTGGTACCTCATTGAGACATAATGTATGTGTTCCAAATAGTAAGATTTTAAGAAGTTGTAGTTGTTGGTTAAGTGTTTATTACTTAAGTCATATGCATAGCTATGAAGCTCTAACTTGAGATTTTTCTTTATGAATAAGTACATCCGTGCATTTTATGACATATCTTGCTAGCTCATCTTTTCCTATAGAATACACTTACATTTATACAGTACGTTTTATGTTTGACAAAAAAACAAAGCCCAAGTACTGACAGATTCAGAATGAACTGCTTCCTGTGTACAGCACCTAGAAATTCTATCCTGCTTGAGAAATTACAGTTCTGACAGAAAGTATTAGAAAATTTAACTAGTGGTGCTATTTTCATTTTCTTTTCATTAAAGAACAAAATGCTTACCGCTGATCTACGTAAACAAATTTTCCATCCATGGCAAATCGTGTAACAAATTCTGTTGCTTTGACTTTTATCTCTCCACTCTTTTGTGGAACAATATAAGGGTGTAACCTCCCAATTGCAACAAGACAGTTAAAATTACTATTGTCCTTTTCTACATCATTTTCTTCTTCTACTCCCACCTCATTAGGAGGCCAGTTCTTCATATAACCAGTACAGTGAATGGTGCAGTATCTTCTGTGATCTAATAAAAAGAAATGAAATAAGAAGCAGTTACGGTTCAAAAAGTAAACTGAATTACTTTTTTTAACTCTGTTTACCATCAGACCAGCAACTATATTTTATGCTTACCTACAACAACTGTACAAGACTATAGATAATTTTACAGAGTATTTTTTAGTTAATTTTGTACTGCTTATTTTGGCTTACCTGGAGAGAGTGCTTCTAACGCTATGTAAGATTTGGGAAGATAAGTTTTAAGTGTCGGCAGTTCAAACACAGTTTAACAGAAAAAAACCAACAGTCTGGTAACACACAAATCACTTTTTTTTTTAATATAGTTTCATATGTATTGTAAATTAAAATAAACTAGAGAGGCACTCTGTAGATTCCAAATCAATTTACCTTTTGTGAACACAATGATCTTAACATATGCTTACTGCAATTGCTAAAAGAATCAGTCAAGAGAACAACCCAAAGAAACCTAGCTTATTTTCTTATTTATCTTAGGCTTCTAATTCTCTAATTTTCTGTGAACACAAATATTTAAAAAGTCTTAAATTACAGCGTACACTGTAATTTATTTCTATGGCTGGTAGACTCTTTGCTGCCTATATAACATGCAAACACTCACATACGCATCAAGGCACAGAGATGACATTGTGTGTCCTACGGTAACTATCTTTCAAAAAAATTGACAAAGTATTCTTGATATCTGTATTCTGAACAAATTACGCTTTACATAGAATTGACTGCATTAATCCTACCAACTATGGAATACACAACTGTAAAATGAAAAACTGAGTTACCCTACTCTGACTTTGTCACAGTTTCTCAGATTATCAAGGTGCCTTCCCTCAATACTACTCTCCCGGGAGACATTTATACAAGTTAAATTCTTATCTCACCAAGTTAGCCAGCACATACGTCAAGTGAGACTGAATTCTATTTCCTTAGACTGACAGACCTATTTTACAATTTACTATTGTATGGTATATCTCAACAATAACAGGTTACATTGGAAAACAAAAGCAAGAGGATTTTTTCAGGGTTAAACAATTTCAGCACGCGTTTGCAAAAATCAATACTAATGCATTAAATAAAAGCTGGAAATTACATTTTTAAAAAGATCCATTCACTTAAAACTTGACAAGAGTATACTGCTGCACACGCATACCAAAATAGGAACTAAATTAAAGTTATCGGAAAAATGAATGGAACTAACACGGATAAGTTAACTTTACTAGTAAAAACAAAAAAAAAAAAAAGGAAAATTCATATTTTCTAAGTACAGACAACACAAAAAAGTAAATAAAACAAAAAGTTGGTTTACTTGCTTTTTTTCCTTCAAAACAGTAGGTTTTGCAGGCCTTATTCACAGTTATCTTCAAGACATATGCTACTTAGTTTCATTCTTCTGATCTGCTCCAGTGCTTTCAAAAATTTCCCTTAGATTTCTAAAATTTGACTACAACAGACAATGCACTCCTAAACAGCCACTGTAACTCAGGATCCTCCCTCCCTCTTTTACAGAAGTGAGTAGGGAGCAGAAAGAGTACAATTAGACTGTTTTTCAAAATTAGACTGTTTTTCAAAATTAGACTGTTTTTCAAAACGTGTCGCTAGTACATATTTACACTTCTCTACAGCTACTTTGTAAAGTCAGTGATAACTACAAGGGTTACACTACTGACTCGTAACGTAAACACACCAAGTTTCAAGACAGAAAGCCCCCGCTTCATCTACACTGTTTGAATACCTTTCTTCTTTGGGTTGGGCAAGCACTCCTTTTCTTCTTTGACTGTGGTCCTACTACATTTTATCCGACAGAAGAAGGAACGTCGAGCACCAGAATTCAGTCGAGCTGGTCCAGCTTGAAAATCTGTGTGTACTTGCAAGCCAGCTTACAAAAATTTAGTAAAGTAGTTAAAAAAACAAAATCCAACAATAAAACTTCAGAATACAAGGCCTTTTCTTCATTTTAGCTTCCAGTACATTCTGCTTACTCTTTAGTTGCCTAAATTTTGTCCTTGCAATTAAAAATGAAAAAAGTCTAGTAACTTAAATAGGGCAAAGGATACGTGACTGTCACACAGATTCTAGAACTAGAAAGAACTACCAAACTATTCTTAAACCCCTCTTGATATTTTGAATGGTATTTTAATAAATATGCTTTAAACTTTCAAGTTCTATTTGTTGCAAGGAAGAACTGCAAAGATGCTTATAAAAGCCAGCTGTAAAATAGTGACTAGCTGCACAGTACATAACATTTTCCACATTAGAAAGAACTGTAAACAAAATATGATTTGGTTGAATTAGGATTGACACTTAGCATTTTCAGAGAAGACAGTGATTCTTGATATTGTAGTATTTTATCCCATGTTCGACTACATCAGGTCTTTTGTATTGACAAGACCTATCAAATACAAGAAAAAAAAGTAGTATGCCTGGTAGGAAGAATGTCAGACCACATCTTGGTAAGTATTTAACAATGCAAGTTTCAGTCATTATTATTATTATCTAAAATAAATTATTTTCTGGGCTAGCTTTTAAACTGTAAGTGCATTCTAAGCAGCAGATAAGCATTCAAATATGTTTGGTTCATAGAAATTATATATATTATATGTACATCCATGCACATGCAAACACATGACTATGTCATGCATAATAAGTAAATTTATTAACCTCTCTTTAAAAAAGTCTGAGCACATCCAAATATGACTTACTTTTCCCATCCACGAGCTTCTCCCTAGGAGAAATATCCGAAGAAGAAAGTTGCTCCTTAACTTTTGCAACATCTTTTGGATGCAAGTAATCAAATAAACTTTGTCCAATTAAACTGGCCTATTTAAAAAAAGACAAAAACAAAACAACACCGAAACTCAACAGATGTAAGAACCATATGGTTTTAGAACAGAACCCCATACATATTACTTATCTCAGAAAAACAACTTTCTACACCATTTAAAAAAAAAAAAAGTCAAGTATTTTGATCCACGTTTAATTTGCCATTGTTTAATATTATTTTTATAAAAACAGGGTAGTAAAAACATAATTTGTTATTCCCCCTTTGCAAAATAGCAGATTTATTTGGATATTAAAAAACAGTTCTGTAAAACCAAATGTTTTGTTTATGTACATAATATGATTCCTGATCCTAGCCAAGTAAGTTTAAACAAAATAACTCCACTCACAGACTACTGTGGGGGGGAGGTAGGGAAATAGGAAGAAATATTCATGCTACCTAATGAATGAGCTTTAATTTGGCTGGACGAACTGGCACCACTCAGCCAACAGCTGTCTGGAAGTAGGGATCAGCTTACTTCAGCACTCCTTTGTAGGGGATATTTACAGGAATCTCTCTATTTACAGGAATCCATTCAACTTGCTGACTCTGCTGATGCCGAGTAACTGGTCGGCTGCACTACCGTAGGCAGCACTACTTTCTTTTGAAACAGGAAGGAATTATCAGAATTGGGCTAGGTTTTTTTGGTTTTTTTTTCCATTGCTTACCTTCACCACAGCAGGTCAAATCAATGGGTAGGAAGGAGCTGTGTTGACAAACAGTATTCTAGATGCAAACCGCAACTCAGTTTGGACCCATGCTACTTGCTACTTATCACTGCATACATAAAGGGGAGCACTTTTCTGATAAACCAGAGTCAGAAATGCATTTAATGAAAAGCTTCTTAGAAAGCAGGACAAACATACAGCCGCTTTCATTTGCCCAGTCCACATCTAACCCTAACGCAAAGGGAAAGTGCTACTGAGAAGGCTAATAGCAGCCTTGTTAAAATACGTAAGTGTAACAGATTAGGCAGCAGAATGGGATTCATAACCTAGAATGATTCGCAAATAAGCTAATAAATGCATGGGTTGTCAGTCATGTTCTCTGAATCTCTTTGGCTGGAATAGCAAAGAACTTATGGGTCTGCAAGTAGGTATGTCTGATGCGAGACACTCCAAAAGGTACTTTTTAGTCATTGAGTAAATTTAATGTAGAAGTGGTGGTGTTTTTTTTAAAAAAAATCTGCTTTATGTCTGTTCCCATAAGATGATTCACTTCACTTTAATTTAAAAAGATATCGGTTTTAAATACAAAAAAAATAAAAATCTATAAAACAAGGTCCAGATTGGTTACCCTTAAATTTTGAAGAGAATTAACATAGCACAAATGGTTTCAAAGTTATAGAAGTAGACAGATGGAAGCACTAACTGTTTTAGCCTCTGTTGTTGGAACAGAAGTCATAGATACGTAGAATCACAGAATGGTTTGGGTTGGAAGGGACCTTAAAGATCATCTAGCTCCAAACCCCAGCCATGGGCAGGGACACCTCCCACTAGACCAGGCTGCTCAAAGCCCAATCCAGCCTGGCCTTGAACACTTCCAGGGATGGGTCATTCACAACTACTCTGGGCAACCTGTTCCAACACGAACAAGTTATCATGCCTTGATTATTTGTGGTAATTGTCCATGATGTTAAATATCAACTAATGGAACGTACTTACATTTTTCATATTTCTCTTATCCTATAAACTAAGCTAACTCACACTGTATCAGTTTCCTTCAAGTTAAGGGTATACACATGGACAGTTATTGTGGATGAGGTGTTACGTAGTGCATCTGAGCCTCAAGGCATTACAAGGAAAGCTTTCATTAACTTCCACTGCTGAAAAACTAATTTTCCTTGGCCTAAAAAAAACCTCAAAATCACTTCATTATTTAAAAGAAATTCTCTTGGAGATAGAAATTAGGACATCTTCAAATTATCCCTTCCTCTCAGACTAGCAGTTTTCTTACGGATGATCAGTTGAAATCTGGTGCTATTACTCAGGTCAGGAACACTGACTGTACTTGCAAATATTTTGTTCCAGGATATTCAGCCTTACTCTGAAGGAGGTTAAATCAAAGAAATTCCAAGAAATGACACACGAGGACTGTTTTTTAGTAACATACAATAAAATGGAAAAGTTTCAAAATTTCCAAGAAAATGCAAGGTAAAAGCATACCAAGAAACTCAGTTATAACCACCTGATCATAATTAAGTATTTTGCAAACTGATTCTGAGACAAACAGAATTTTTCCTCTGTTGCATCCAACCACAAATAGGAATCCATCTGCAGCCTGAAAATATAAAGATACTGTCTTTAAAAACATACAATTAAAATATACAATGAATATCGATGACTGCAAGGAAGCAACTTTTAAACCTCATTTTTAAAAATTAACAAAGTTATACATCACAACAAAAAGCAATTAAGATTACAAGGACCAAATCAGACCTTCAACTACAGACAGCTAAAGTTTCTCAAACACAGCTTTGGGAAAAGAGGTGTCCACCTGCAAAACAGCTTAACTTGGGAGTCATCTTACAGATCTTGGTGAAGTCTGTTAATGCAGCAAAGGAAAAAGAAAATTGCACACGAGAAAGGGTAAACGGGTGTGGGTATATCATGAAGTACAAAAACGAGAAGAAAGAAGAAAGATTTTCTTTCAGGTATTATTTCTGCACCTTTTTCAAAGCAGATTTTAAAAAATTAAATGAAGGAGAGCAAACAGTTGCAAGCATATTTATGCGTAATTAAAAGCATTCTCTATACTTGCATGCAGACTTCAATACCAACATAAAAAAATTTAGGTATTAAATACACAGATTATATAGAGATTTATTATCCCTTTAAGGGCTGCTGTCTGCCATGCTCACAAATCATCTTCTGTATCCCTTTATGAAAAAGCCTGTATAGTGTAACGCATTTATAAACCAGTACTTATCAAGTACATCAAAGCACTTGCTTGAAGAAAAAGCTGGCAAAAAAAGCACTCCTCCAACTAAAAATTCAAGTTAATGACAGGCTTTAATGAGGACATCATTTACCTGAGAGTTTCCTTCCACTTACCCTAAGGATTAACTGTCGGAGCTCATCATCCTTTAAAAATGATGGTTTATACCGGACTTCTGTATAGGAGCTAGTGGAACCTGGAAAATACATTATTTGTAGACATAATGTCAAAAGTTACATTTTAAATTTACTTTTGACAGACTTATACAGACAAACTTGCAAAGTTTTCTTTGCAACCACAAGAGCTGAATAAAAAAAATTAAATTCTAAAAATATTAAAAATAAAAAACCTCATATACATATGCTGGTAATGAATATGGGCACACAACCAGTTTTTCTTGCCCTTTATTTAGCATAAAACAAGGAAACTTCTGTTCAGATATCTTTAATGTACTGCTAGAGAAATAGTATTATGAGAACTGAATTTTCTAGAAACATCTCATTGGCCTATTTCAGAATCCTTAACATTTGCTGTATCGGAATTATTCCAACATTATCAATTGTCGTGAATAATGCTTCACTAGTACTATATATCCAACAATCCAAAAAACACTGTTGTAGTTAAATTGAATGTCTCACTAAGTGTAATGAGACTGACTGACTACATTTACTGGTCTAGCACCCATGGCAAGTACTCTAAAATAATTTTTAGCCATTACAAGCATTTCCACAACTTCTTCTAGATTTAATTTTTTTAGGTAAATAGCAGTTGACCTTTCCAACAAATTTCAGCATTCACTATCATTCCACATAGTATCTCATATTTTCTTAAGATACATATAATAACTGTGCTTACAGTTGACCAAATTATTATTCTGAAACATTGCTGCCAAGAATCCTTAAATCTTGTGTGCTGAGAGACCGTGCAATATGCAACTTGTATTTGGATATAATTTTTTTTAGGAAAAAAAATCCCAAAATCTAGCAATAGCAAAAGGAGAGGAAAGACTATACCCTGGTTTGATCCTGACACTAAACCATTCACTGAGATCCATGATTAATTTTGCAAGCTGACTGAGGATATCAACTTTTGTAACTCCTTTTCTTGGTACTCTCTAACATTTCATGGTGTTTAAGACTTTGATTACATTAAAGTCACGAACCACTCTGTTAAGCATGTTTTCTCTTGAAACATTCCTTTTGACTACTGTTCTTGCAGGCAAAAAAAAAAGTTTAAAAAATGATTATGTCCAAATATAATTTTTTCTTTAGTTTTATGCAACTGTTTTTTGTTTTATGAAGTTACACTGTAAAAGACTTAACCTACCACTGAAGTGAGTTCTTTGTGCTCCCTACCAGTGCAACCATTTACATCAGTTTCTTTAGGTAAGTATTTTTTTAATGGTCTTTTTCCATGATGTTGTAAATTTCAAAGGCACCAGATAAACATGAAATTCCAATACAGAGGCAAAGGGCTGATGCAATCACAAACATGGGAATAACAAACAGGAGTATGAAGACCATTTGCTTCTCTATTAGCAGTATAGCTAGAAAGTATGATGGCAAGCGGAGAGATCACAGAACACACTTTCAATTTGTGGGTTGGAAAATAATGAAAGACAGACTTGCTTGATCGCTGTAATTTTAAAAAAGAATCAAGGAGTGACTTAATTGCAAGGCATACCCTTAGCAGACAGAACATATCAGACACTGAAAGGTGGGTTTTTTTCTGCTATACTAAGCAAAAAAGAAGAAATAAAGTTCCGGAAGTTACAAACACATAAGAACAGACTCGAAACTG
Organism: Chroicocephalus ridibundus; assembly: GCF_963924245.1. NCBI lineage: Eukaryota > Metazoa > Chordata > Aves > Charadriiformes > Laridae > Chroicocephalus > Chroicocephalus ridibundus. Next base: position 145,556,168 of record NC_086284.1, read on the forward strand.
AATTCTGCAAGGAAATGTAAAATAAATGACCTTTGATTTATTTAACATCAAAGAAGGTACACAGTATAACTCCCAATAGAACAAGGACTTTCAGGATTAGTTTCCTAAAACCCACCTTTTAAAGATTTTAAGTGTTGCACAGCCATCCGTAACACTGTTAGCTTGTCTAGCTTTCGTGCCATGGGATTGCACTGAGGTATCATAGCAGACAATTCCTCTATCAAATTATTCATTTTGTCTCTTCTTCGTTTCTCTGTTTGACTGTGAGCCTCTCTAAGAAGAAAAATTATTTTAAGAAAGATGTAGAACACGTGATTTAACCCATAATATTCATCAATTCAATTTTGGTTCCAAAATTGAACATATCACACAAACTACTACTGCACTGAAACAGTTTTCTGTCACTACTTGTATTTGAGAATTGAATTGGATTCACTTGAACAAAACAGAAACAGTCACAATAATGATGTGAAATATCGAGGGGAAAAAATATCTCGAGCAACAACTTGATTATATGTGGCAGGAACAAGAGGCTATGAAGACTTATAAAAGTTAAATTCTTCTTGTGACCCTGGATGTCCAAGTGAGTATCTTGACACCTTATTGTATACCAGAGAACTTTTGATGTCATTAGTAATCACTTGAAGACATTTCTGCTCCCCGACTCTATCTCTACCTGGCCTGTGTAACTATGATGGGGTATTCATTCCACTACTTTTTTTTTTTTTTCACTTGCTAAAGCAACTGTGAACTCTGTTTTATGCAAACTCACAACAATCTGAGATGAGCCATGCCTTGTTGTTATCTCGTTGCCTTAGAAATTACTCTGATGGAAGGCAGACACAAACACAAGCATTTATTCATAGCACAGCACAAGCAATAGACAACGCACTTACATGTGCTTATAACAGATGTAGTGGAAACTGAAAGAAAAAGCTATGCCTAATTTCACCAGAAGTATTTCAGAAAGTTTCCTCCTTCGTTCACCTGATAAGGTGGTAGAAAGGATTTCAGCCTCTGTGCATACCTTGTGTATCAGGTTTCACCTCTTGGTAAACCTCTGTCCAAGAACTCAACCACAGAAAGAGAGCTTCTCTTATTGGACAGTTTTCATCAGAAAACACCTTCTAAGGCACATGACAGTGCACATCACAAATATGTTTGTATCTCAGGTCACTTTTTCTTTAATCCTTTCTAGTGGAGTATGTTAGCTTTTCTAGCTCCCCTCTAACATCGTCAACAGATCACAAAAAATTTAATTCTATTCCCTTCTTACCCAGAAGACAAGCTAGCCACTCAGTTAAAATGAAGATTATTTTCCTTTCTGATTGAGACCAGACACAGTGGTAGTTAACCAAACTGAGGGACAATGTGTTTTGGTTAACTATCTCCAAAACTCTTCCTCTTAGGCATACTGTAACAAGAAAGCATTAAAGGTAATAACGTTAACTACATCTGGCCTATTGAGAAACAACAAACTACAGTTTTAAAGTCCTCTATTATTTTTTCACAAAAATAAATCCACCCTCCACACAAATAATTCTGGGTCATTCATCCAAACAATTAGCTTTTCTCTCTCTAAAGCTTCTTCTAAAATTTAATTTTATCAGTTATTCAGGTTCAAACAACTTCTCCTTCATGTCAGGTAGGAACAGCCAAGTAATATATTCTGTATGCTCCTTGAACCGTAAACCTCAGGAAGACAGATACAAACATTTGGGGAAGGAGAACAGTCTTCGACATCTCTAAGAGTCAATGACAAGTAACAGAAACGTGAATGGGTAGATGCAGAAACTGAGGTGATGACTGGATAATTCAAAAAGCCTGCTGTTACATTGCCCAGTTACAAAGGGGAAGGGAGAAAATAAAGTTCTCCAATAAGCTTGCGAAAAGCAACATTGGAGGGAGATAACTTTTAAGCAAACCTTCAAAGTGTCTTATAACTATGTTTTTTCCTCCAACTAATGAACTAAAACTTAAGGAAAAAAAATTAACAATACAACATGAGAGTTATTAAAGCAATGCACAAAACAGAATGTTATATAGCAATTTGGGATACTCAGTAAAGAAAAATGAATTTTGGAGTTAACAAAAAAACCTGTAAATATATTTTTGAACAGTTCCATTTCTTCTGTTTAATTTAAATTGCAAGAACACTTCATAATTATTAGTTGGCATACTGTATAAATAATGCTTTTGACAGCAGAGTGGATTTTGTATTTCTGCTTTGACATCTCTGCTCACATAACAAATGAAAGACACTTCTATTTTTAAAACAACTTTATGAAACAGCTCTAGTTTTACTAAGTGGCCTGTCTACAGTTTAAAGTATTTGTTTGGACGAATCATGACTGCATTCAGTCACACAGCATTTCAAATTTCAAAAATGATTTATGTGAATTTCCATTTGGATTCAGGTAAGATGTGCACTCAAAGTGCAATGGCAAACTTGAATAATTCCGTACACAAAAAAAACTTGTTCTAGAACAAGAATTCATTGTCATGCTTTAGCTGAATACATTTTCATGTTGGATACATTTTAAATACCTCCAATGCAGACAAATCTAGAAAAAACAATTCTCAAATTCATACAAATTGAGGATTAGCTCCTCCCTTTACACACAACTTGAATGTACTGCATTTAATTCTCACCTTGAAAATTTTAACCTCAGGTTTTTGCTAAACCATCTGAGACATCCTGTAACACAACTTGCACTAAAATTAGTAGATAAATAAAATCCTCAAGGAGCCTCTAAAAAATTACTATACATTTAGGGGAGAAAAAGGAAAAGTTTACTGTTCAATATTTGATAGTTCCAATAAACGTTACCCCCAAACTCATATTTTACTATTGTGAATCCTAGTATTTACTAGCAAAATGTACTTTTATTGCAAATTAGTACCTGAAATCTTTTATTTTAACTTGTTCTTCATCTTCACTCCTAGAGAAAACAAGAGAGAGTTTTACATTGCACATTTAATACTAGGCACTTCTTCCCTCCCATGAATTCAAGAAGAAAATGCACAAACCCACAAAAATGATCTAGCAAGTGATGCATAACAGAAAGAGACAAAAGCATAACTTCCAACATTCATATTTATGTGAACATATTATGGGAATATTTCATAATTATGGGGCTATTTCTCCCCTGGAGCAAACAAAATCAACAAAACATTCAAATGACTTAAGTCCAGACTTTTTGCCTTTTTTTTTTTATCATTTAAAAGAGACTTCATCAATTCATGTTTTTATTTCCAAAATCTTATTGTCAAAAGATGAAAATAACAATCCTAGCCTAGAGTGGCCCTAAAATACACTTTAATTGTTCATGGTCAGAAAAAGTAAAAATTAAGTATTTTCCTATACCATACAGCAATGATTGGAAAGCCTATGTAATAAAATTGTAAATGAAAGACAGTCATAGTGCCTGTATTACAACAAATACTTGGTAGCAGGAAAATATAGATGATGGTTCAAACAAGGGCAATGATCTTTTTCATCTCTAAGATTACTGTATTCTTCACCACCATCTATTAAGAATTTCAGAATGTGGCCTAATAGGTATCTTGCCAATTCAGTACGAGCACTTTGGCAGTTCCTATACAAATACTGGCTATTATATTCTCTAAAAGAAAAACTGATACAAATATTTTTAGTCTTTCTACAGCAGTTCTTTGGCTTTCTTAATTCAGCAGTGGAAAGGTCTTATGCAGTACTCCAATCTCCATTCCAGAGGTGAGACCTGCTGGCTTATGACCATTTTAGAAGAGGCACATGCTTTACCAGGATTATAAGGAGACAGGCCAATTAGTCAGCAGATTTTCTATGAGGAAACAGAAGTAGAGGACTGCTGGCAATTAAAGCTTTAGGAAGGATCCAAAAGGGGCTTCCACCTGTAACGAAGCACTGACCCCAGTGAGGATCCAGCAGCCAGAGCCAAATTAACACACAATTCAGAGATACAGCTTTTCATCCTGAAATTTCACTGGAATTCAAGAATCTTCTAGACAGTGTGATAAACCCAAACACAGGAGTAGGTCTGGCTCACAAGACCCTAGGACTTTCTTCAATGAAACTGTTTCAGATTTGGATGAGATAACAATAACTCATAGTTTTCTTTCTTTTTAAAATAAACTTTTACCAGAAACGTGCATATACTATGAACTCCAACAGAAGTTACATTGACCGTAAGAGGAGAAGAGGTACGGGGAAGTCAGACCAACTGCAATGCAGCACGCAGCCTGTTAACTAACTCGCCTTCTCCCTTAGGAGCTCCACTTGGTGAAGAACAAATTTGCTGCTCAAGCAATCAGTCACAGCCTTCAATGGATTTATATAGCCTCTGTCCTAACAGCTGTGCTGTTACTGATATAAACAGTTAGATTAAAACTACCTTGACTACTTTCCCATTATTAAAAAAGAGAAAAAAGGAAGACCTGGGGAACTACAGTCAAACGTACCTCTTTGCTGGCAAGATTGTGGAGCAGATCCTCCTGGAAACTACGCTAAGGCACATGGAATATAGGGAGGTGATTGGTGACAGCCAACATGGCTTCACTAAGGGAAAATTGTGCCTGACAAATTTGCTGTCCTTCTACAATGGCATTACAGCATTAGTGGATAAGCAAAGAGCAACTGACATCACCTACCTGGACTTGTGCAAAGCATTTGGCGCTGACCCATGCAACATCCTTGTCTCTAAATTGAAGAGACATGGATTTGATGGACGGACCACTCGGGGGAGAAGGAATTGGCCGGATGGTCGCACTCAAAGAGTGTGGTCAACGGCTCAATGTCCAAGTGGCGACCAGTGACGAGTGGTGTTCTTCAGGGGTCAGTACTGGGACCAGTGCTGTTTAACATCTTTGTTGGCAACATGGACAGTGGGATTGAGTGCACCTTCAGCAAGTTTGCCAATGACACCAAGCTGTGTGGTGCGGTTCACGTGCTGGAGGGAAGGAACACCATCCAGACAGACCTGGACAGGCTGGAGAGGTGGGCCCGTCTGAACCTCATGAAGTTCAACCAGGCCAAGCGCAAGGTCCTGCATGTGGGTCGGAACAATCCCAAGCACAAATACAGGCTGGGCAGACAAAAATGGATTGAGAGCAGCCCCAAGGAAAGGGACGTGGGCGTGCTGGTTGATGAGAAACTCAACATGATGCAGCAATGTGCACTTGAGGCCCAGAAAGCCAACTGTATGCAGGGCTGCATCAAAAGAAGCATGGCCAGCAGGTCAAGGGAGGTGATTCTGCCCCTCTGCTCTGCTACCTGGAGTACTGCATCCAGCTCTTGGGCCCCCGACATAAGAAGGAAATGGACCTGTTGGAGCAAGTCCAGAGGAGGGCCACAAAGATGATCAGAGGGCTGGAGCACCTCTCCTATGAAGACAGGCTGAGAGAGTTGGGGTTGTTCAGCCTGGAGAAGAGAAGGCTCCGGGGAGACCTTCTAGCAACCTTCCTATACCTAAAGGGGGCCTACTGGAAAGATGGGGAGGGACCCTTTATCAGGGAGTGCAGTGATAGGATGAGGGGTATTGGTTTCAAACTGGAATAGGGTAGATTTAGATCAGATATCATGAAGAAATTTTTCACTGTGAGGGTGGTGAGACACTGGAACAGGTTGCCCAAAGAAGCTGTGGATGCCCCATCCCTGGAAGCGTTCAAGGCCAGGCTGGATGGGGCTTTGAGCAGCCTGGTCTAGTGGGAGGTGTCCCTGCCCAGAGCAGGGGGGCTGGAACTAGATGATCTTTAAGGTCCCTTCCAACTCTAAACATTCTGTGATTCTATATATGGGATGGCTAGATCATCTCTTCCTCCAAAGCGTTGAGACTTTTCATAGGTATTTTGATTTGGTTACTGACGCGCAAGGAACTTTATGGGGACTTGTATTTGTAATGATACAGTGAAATGCCCAGCGTAATCTTGTGCATGCCAATGGATGATTAAGCCATTCCTTGCCCTGAAAGAACCTGGGAGACTTCTTCCAACCCTTGACATAGCTGTAATGGAGAATGAGCTTTTAGCTCTTTGCAGTTTTCTTTCTTCTGAAAGTTGAGTTTCACTAAGAAGGCAGACCAGAACTTGTAGGACTTTTAATATGTCCCGAGTGGACTTTAACATTGTAATTGATTTATACTAGGAAAAATTGAGTGCAAACTTGACTCCACAACAATCGGTAAGACTCTTTACCTCCAGCTTCAGTGTGGCCAAGATCAGTATTAAGAATAATTGCAATGTGACTGTTAAAACTGAAGTTCAACTAGAAAAATGGGCTGGATATAAATCCTCTTACAGCCAGGCCGTATTTTTTTTTTGTCCTGTTCTTTCTCTGCGGTTAACATTGGAGAACGAGTTATATTCAAAACTAGCATTTTGGCAAGATGTTTGTGTCAAAACAATGAAAGAAGTCCATATTCCACATAATTTATTTCATAGCTAAAAGTAACAGCAAAAAGGTTTTTCAGTATTTCTACTAAGGATGCAGTGTGTTTCTTCTCTCCCGGGGAATTATGTCCGAATAGTTTTCAAACTGCATTTCAGCATCTTGGTGCAAATACAAGTCATATTCTAGCTAAGATATGTGGATGTCCACTTTAGATTTTAAAATTAATATAAAAGGTTTAGAAAAAGGAATAAATTTTTGTAGTGTCTATGATTGACTACATGAACATAGGGTGAAATTCTACCTCATGGCTAGAATGCAGGTATACTTAATTGGTACTAGAAAGAACAGAATCTGTATTAATCAGGAAAAAATAAAAAATATCACCTTTTCCTCTATTTTCTCAATTGATGTATTAAAGATACTTCCCCATTTTTTCTAAAATGGAAGCAGAGGTTTTAAAGACAGGAGTATATTTATTCACACTTTTCCATCATGAGCACCATGGAAAAAATCCACAAAGAAACAAACGATTTATCCCCAAAGATTTTTATACTACTCAATAGCCACGTACCAAACACTACTACCCTGCAGAAAGTGATCTGTGGGTGCTGGTTGACTGTAGGCTCAGTAAGTGTCAGCAGTATGCCCTGACAGGCAACAGGGCAAACCACATTGTGGGGTGCATGAAACACAGCATAACCAGACAGTTAAAAGAGGTGATTATTCTGATGTATTCAGGATTGTTGTGGCTTTGCCTTGAATACTGTGTGCAGTTCTTGGCCCTACAATTTAAGAAGGATTTTAAGGTACTTGAATGTGTCCAGAGGAGGGCAACAAAGCTGGTGAAAGGGCTGGAAGGAATGTTCTATGAGGAGCAGCTAAGGACTCTAGGTTTGTCTAGTTTGGAGAAGAGAAGGCTGAGTGGTGACCTCATTGCTCTCTACAGCTTCCTGGGGAGGGGAAGTGGGGAAGGAGGTGCTGATTTCTTCTCCTGGATATCCAGTGATAGGACATGTAGGAATGGTTCAAAGCCGGGCCAAGGGAGGTTTATACCGGACATTAGGAAGCGTTTCTTTAGCGAGAGGGTTGTCAAACACTGAATGGGCTTCCTAGAGAGGCGGTTGGTGTTCCAAGCCTGCCAGTGTTTAAGAGGCATTTGGATAATGCACTGAAGAACATGCTTTAACTTTTGGTCAGCCCTGAACTAGTCAGACAGTTGGACTAGATGATCGCTGTAGGTCCCTTCTAATTGACATATTCTGTTTTATAAAAAAGAATATTGCACAGATACATATAAACAAATACATTTTCTAAGAAAGGTATCCAGGTGCAGAAAAAGAAATCACAACACAGTAATCATGTAATTAATAACTGTCCTATGACATATATACACAAAGGGTTTACTTATACTGCACAGCCAATCTTAACTCTGGTTTGTCACCTTGTAATAGCATTATTTTAACATAGTTGTGGTAGTTCTATTTTAAAAAGCACCTGACAAGGTTAAAACAAACAAACAAAATTTACATGCACCAGTCCTAGAAGGGTATGAGACCTTTCCTTTACCTCCCTAGTCTTTACATTTAACTGTTACTTTTCATTCATTCCTGTTCTTACCTTAACTTCAATACTAACAAGTCTGGTAAAGTTATAAGCAAGTCAGAGTGTTGTCTTAGAAAGAAATATCAGAAAACCTTAACATTGGATGGACCTATCCATCCTGTTAATTAGCTATAATGCTTATCACCTTGTGCTGTGCAGAGACCTGCCCTTAGATAAAGCATTCCTTAAGCAAACCACGCAGCTCAACCAGCCAAAAAGGAAAATCTGACATGTTTATAGCACTGAAAACACAAATGAATTTATAAAAAAGTACCTTTTCTGAGGATCACCATCAACTTCAACTGTATCCCTGCAGAAACAGGTAATAAAGTAAGCAAAATGTAGGTTGAAGCACAAAACGATGACTTGGTATCCCCAATGAAAAAAGTCACAGAAAAGTTTTAGTGGAAACACCACTTGATTAGTTATTTTCAGCAAGAACATTAGTTTTTAGAAACTAATTACTAGTTCTTATAAAACAACACTTTTTCAATTAGTAATTCAACTTGGACATGAATATTTCTTATGACAGAAGTTTCATGAAAGGAGAGATCCAAACTTCAGGGAAACACTTTTGATGAACCAGCACTTTTACCGAACAGGTAAAAATCAACAAGTGCTACTGAAAAAGAATGGAGACTTTTTTTTCAGAAACAAATGTGTTTCTGGAGTTTTCAGTGATCTACAAGATACAGTTGAACCTCCAAGTTGACAATTATATCAACATCCACTGTATGGCTACATTCTGTAGTTCAACAGACTATATATGGAAGAAGTAGTGATTAAAGAGAACTGCCTTAATAATCACAAACATATGCAAATTTCCTACCTCCGCTTTTTTAAACATGGATTTTCCACACTAGTTTAGAGATACTTGTAATGCATTAGATCTGCAGCCTGACCTGTGTCCCTTATTTCTGGCTGATTAATATAGCTTTGAATAGATCACTTTAAGAAAAAAAATTTTCTATGTAAATGATTTTTTGGTTAACTGGCATCTGTTTGGCAGTTATAAAACAGGAGAAAACAGTCGACAGTATCATCTCAATGAAGTATGACCCACTTTAAAAGACTAAGTACTACTGTAGGATAGTGCTCATTTTTAGGTCACAGGTCCCTCTGGACATTAAAGTAAATGGCTGCCCTAGTCGATGAAGAAGCAGTTCTGATTCTGCAGTTCTAGATCAAAGAGCTTAACTAGTAATCTTGTTTCACACTCTAAGGTGATACTCCACTGTGCACTTGTGAGGCTTCAAGCAACTTAATGACAATTTGCTGCAAGGAGAACTTGCCTTTACTAGCAGTCAAAGAAGAAGAAAAAAAAAAAAAAAAAAAAGAGAGAATTAGGATTGAAATTTCAGCATTAGAGACATATTACCCAGACACTTTAGGCCAGGAAATGGCATTATAGAATCCTACATATATCCCTTAAATTTAAGGATTATTTTTTCTATTTTTAATAACACAAGACTGTCAAAGAATGCATTTGGAAGAAACCATAATAAATAATGGTAATAAATAAAGGAAAGAGGATTAGTTACCATGTTGCATAAATAACAGATGAATGTCTAAAATTTATGTTGAGACACATACAGAATCAATTTACTTACTGGTTATCAGAATCACTTCCTTTGCGCTTCCTTGGAATCTCAGCCACAGAAACATTGAAAGAAGTGGTGGTAGCAGGCTTAGTTATTGTATTCATGAGGCTGGGGACTCCAGAAGCAATGCATGGGTTTCCATCTGTTGAGAAATTATCTGTGAATAAGAAAAAATTGCTCAGTGTCCAGCATGATCTATATCATCGTGTATCCGTTCTGATTTTCATTTGGAAAAAAGAAATTGTCTGTGGGTGCCCTCTATGCCTCTGACACAAGAGACGTAAAGGTTCCACTGCTACAACCTAAGCACAGAAAAGAGTATACTGTCTTCCCACGGTGCTGTAATGATCTCATTGACCCAATCAACACACCAATGCAATATAAAGCACAGCTATTCTCATCCTCACACAACCTTAGCAGATTATACACCTCAAACATCCTGATGTAAAAATCACAAAACGTAGGATTAGCTAGCAGACCAAAATACTGTGACTAACAGTAAATTCAGCTTAAAAACCATGTTTTTAAACTGAAAAAACGTATTTTTTAAAACAAGCTGGATATCTAAAAACTGAAAGTTTTCCATAACTATGTTTCTGACATAAAATCTACAATTACACATAACGTCACTCATGTAAATTGGAAGAGTCTTGAAAGCTTGACAAGTTCTACCTTAAAGCTCCCTTCACAATCCTCCTCCCAGGAAAAACTGCTTTGTTTCTGGGAGGGACAGAAGAAAGTCACAAACCAAAATAATCGTAGCAACCTACTGGGAAAGGAAAACTATCTCCAGAAATCTCATCGCTATTACACTTTTCTTCTATGCAAAGCTATCACAAAGAATCACCCAGCTGATGTTGAGGTAAATAATCAGAATTAACTCTGTTTCAGCAAATCAGCAGTCTCTCCTTCAGGCTTCCTGTCCTAGTGAGGAAAGTATCCTATGTGATACATCCAGAAACAATATAAGAGTTAACTCCACAAAGGGACAGATGAGGGATTGAAAGATGTCATTTAAGGAAGTGAGCATCTCCTACTCTTAGCAGTAGGCAAAACCCAAGATGGGTATTTTCAAAATCCAGCAGGAAGAAAAACTGGATACTTTATTGTGAGCTGTTTTCTTTTTTTTGTTAGCATCTGTGTTGTCTGTAAATGATAGGTAAAAGTGTGCAAAAAGAACAACATGCAGTGTGTGTTTTTTTCTTCTTAGGTGTATGCACATCTCACACCAGAAAAATTGCCTCCTAGGTTCTCATTTTCTGTTGGAATATTACTCTGGAGAGTTAAATGAAAATAGGCTAATACTTGAACAACAGCTTGCCTGGTCTTCCACTAATCCTCTCTCTACCAAGTCAGACTACACAGAGTCAGCCCTCGTCTCATTGTAGAAAGCTCTTTAACTCATTAAGTCACAAAGGAAGTTCCAAAAAAAGAGGTGGAAACTCAAAGGATCAATAAATACTTGACAAATAAGTAACAACCTTTGGGCACCAGCAACAGAAAGAAAATTTGGCTACTTCAAATACACAACATATTCAAATTAGGCATATTAAAAATATATTAAAAGAAATTACATCATAAATACAGGGGCACAAATGGTAGATTTTTGTAACATTTTTGTGATTAATCATCACTTCATAATAGTCTCTTTTTATATTTCTACTACAAATTCTTGCAATTATTAAGTAAAAAAACTCCAACCTAACAATTCCAATGGAACCCTTTATTTATAAACAGTAATTTTAATTCACTTAGGTAATAGCAATCTATAATTACTAGATTAAGTTATTGAAGTATAATCACACTTCATGAATGAAAAGAGTACTTACTAAACAGAAACCTACATGTACCAAAGACAAGAATGCCTTTATCACAACAGATCCTTTCGTCCTGGAACAAAGCAGGACAGAACAGACCCACTGACCTAAATACTCCTTTGCACACAGATGGCCTGCCTGCTTTCTAAACCACTTCCCTTTAAAGAAACAAAATGAAATGCATCACTTACAGCTTTTCCAATTTATCTTTCATATTATCAAAATAACTACTATTTTTTCATCACACACAAACAACAAATTCTGAATACTGCACTTATCTCCTCTACTTTTCCTAACAACACCCTTTTCCCTTTTTAACTAAGAAAACCAAAAATGTTTAGACTCTCGGCACAATGACCTTTTAAGAACTTCTACAGTACAATTTTTAGGTGATAAATTGAATCCTAAATACTATCACTGTGACAAACTAAATGTCATGTTAAATGCCATCTAATTAGATGCCAGTAAGATAGCTGGTTGATCCTAGACAAAAATACAAGGTTAAGAATCTGTATTGATCCCTGACGTGTACAGTATGCAGCACATATTCTTTGCATATATTTTTTAAGACTCTCAAAAAAACCCACCCAAACCAAGCCCAAAAAAAACCAACAGACACGAACAAGTCTTTTTAATATCTACTACTTACTGAACAAGAAGCAGACAGAAACAGTTCATAAAGCTAAGTCAGCTTTGAGAAGTCAGTAAGAGCACTTTAAAATAATCTCTTAGGGCTTTATAATAGCTATCACTATGATACTAGGTGATTGCAAGGTGCTTACTCTCTCCCTGAGGAGTGTCTTAACCTTGTATAGTCTGTGATAAAAGATTTCTTTACTTCTCTGGCTATACCGCTTTGGGAGTGCCAGATAAAGGATTTAAAAATCTTTGGGTTCACAAACAGAATGAGCTAGAATGGACCCCAATAACCAGGGTGTGCTTCTATGACAGGAAAAAGCTGGATTCTTACCTTTCGTTTGTGCACCTGGCTGAATTTCTTATATTTTCAATTTCTGTGAACGTTTTCATACCACTAATATCAAAACCAACATCCCTAAGAACATATGAAGCAAAACTAGATGTTTCCCAATTTCATAGCACTCTTGCTTCATGAAAAATAATATCCAGAAAGACCATTCTGTATTACAAATTTATTTTCCTGGAAAACCTAAATCATTAGTCAATTTTTAAACTACTAGAAATCGTAGTTTAAATAGAACTAGAGCTATTTTGTTTTACCACCCCAAAGGCTGTTAAGTACACTAGTCTGATTTGCAAGTCAAATAAAATTCCAATTGAGAAATGATACTCTGTTATGATATTATTGTTCATGTCAAAGTTTTGCTAATGCTCTGCCACACAGATAACCACATTTTAATGGAAGTGAATACTTCCTCAAATACATATGTCTATTTATGATCTATGTTTGGCTCTCAGCATTAAGCATACATGTTTATCTATATTAAAAATTAAAAATATTTTAAAGTATACTATGCACATCAGGACGGATGAAAGTAATACTGAAAAAAAACTCCACTGTAATCATTCTCTCTATGAAAGAGCAAAGACCATCCAAACATTACAAACACATCATATGAAAAATAGCTCATTCCCAGTAAGTGTATCAGAAATAAAAAACTATTATTTTAACGCTAACTTTAGTATATTTCATAACAAGGCAAACAAAGTACTTAAGGAAAGGTTATCAATATATACACAGTTCTCATCACATCAACACAGAAGACCATACCCTACTGAACTACAATCTCTCTCACGTTTTTCTACAAGAAAAAAAATTTAAAAATTTACAGTCCCCAAGGAGGTTGGCAAGGAAGTGAACAACTGCAAATATGCTACAGGAAAATACCTTTTAGGGGTGGGATATGAAAAAGACATATGAAATCAATGTTTAGCAAAGGTTCTGTGTTCATCACATGCAATGCATTAAGAAACAAGGCTTGGGAGACTCTGTATTTTTCCAATTACTGACAATATTTTCTAAACGCATGCCACATTCCTAAGCTATTTTCTCTACTAACAGTTTTAAGGTTTTTAGTTCCTAAACAAACACAATCTATTAGAAAAGGCTTATGGCCAAGCTCCACCAGCCATAAAAGGTGAGATTCATCTGAACAAATAAAGATGTCCACATTTGAACTAGCCATTCTAGTCCCTCTTGGAAGGAAGAAGATATTTCTAGGGTGATTCATCTCAACCTAAAATAGCTTTCTAGAGTTGGCTAGATGAAATACAACATTTTTAGGGTGATTCATTGCAATTTAAAATAGATTCCTACAGTTGGTTAGATGAAACACAGTCCAAGAGTGCCTACCTCTATTAAATAATTATACAAAGACCAAAGTAACTACCTCAGACTTGGATATCTACTCTGTAGACATCTAAAGATAAGAGAGATGCATCCCACCCAAGGTGACTCTAGAACTACCATGCAATTCTTAAATTATAACAGCCACAGACAGCATCTGTTTGTGTCACATGCAAAAAGTTTAAGTCAAGGACAGTCTTTCAAAATTATTGCCTTAATTATCCACTACCACCTCATGACCCGCTCACCCCTCTGTGAAAGGTTAGCTTTTCTGGCTAGGTTTACTCCTCGTAGGCTTTCCTAAAAATATTATTTTGACACTAAAACATTATTTTGACTTTTTAGAATCATCAAAAGGAAATCATCCAAGATAGGCATAAGCACTCCAAAAATCAGCAGAAAAATACAAGTCATGTAGGTATTAATAAATTAATAAAAAAGCCATCAGCCCTCATTTAGCCAATTTAAAAAAGAACATCTAAATCCATCTATGGGGATATTACAGTAAAACACACTTGAAATAAAATGTCAGTGAATAAGTACATTTATAAAACTTACAGGTGGCACTCTTCATAGTCTGTGAATAAATGTACACAGCAGACTTGGAGAAATGTTGCAGCTCTGCAGCTGCTTAAGTTAACAATGTGGTAACACTGGCATAACCTTTCTAAGAATAAGAAGGCACTTTCAATCTGGGTTCCTATTTTGAAACACTTTCTGGCAGAGGGAAGGAGAAGAAAGAAGCTGCTTTGAATTGAAATTTCTAAGACCACAAATGCCACAGACTATTAAAATGGGTATATTTTCCAAATGTACGTTCCTGACATGCACAAAAACCTTTAGCTTTGCCAAGTTTAAAGAAGAAAAAAATTACATTAAAGTGACTGCAGTTAAAGTGGCAAATAAGGGTTCTTCAGTCTAACTAGATGAGCTATTAAAATTGAAATCTACTCACGCAAGCCATTATGCTATGTCTATGGCGATAAATACAATATCCATAACAGCAACAGGTCAGCAGGGAGAAGCAGCCGGCGCAGAAGCCCCTGTTTCTGATTTGTAAGTAGTTCAGGGAGCTTACACTAAATCACATTTAGTCTGGTTCACTGGGCCAAAAATCCTTACAATGCATACGTTTTAAAGCTGTCTGAGAACAAACCACTGGTTCAGTCCCTTATGTTTGGAGTATGTTTGGTATGTGCCTGGAGTAGAACTAACCTTGCTATACAGTAAAATTCTAGTTTAGTTTCTTCTGAAAGGAGTCCAGTTCATTTACACCAAAACTGCTCTGCAAACCAAACCAATGAGCAGTAAGTAGGGATGATGGGATTCAATTCAAACCAATGCTATTGCTCTGAACCAAAACGCAAATGTGTGCACAGCCTCTGAGTACTTACCTGACTTCAGGGTCTCAGTCTGAAGTCCTTTATGAGTGCAGTTAGACAAAGAAGCAGAGATACACACACAACCTAAATTTTCTAAACTGAGGCGCGCACACACACACACACAAATCCAGGCACACAAGCAACCTAAATTTTCTAAACTGAGGTACTACTCAAGATGTTAAGTTGGATTCTTAAGTTTTATTACAACTGAGAAGCTGATTTTTTTTTTTAAGATATAAGATGTCTCTGATTACCTAAGCAATTACAGATATATCTGTCTATACATGCAGCACACACACAGGATAGCTATTCAGTCAAATAATTTCAAATAACTCTGTCACATACATTGCTTTATTTTACTATGGAGTTATTTTTCTAAAATTATTTAATAAATTCTTACTGCAGATTTTCATTAGACAATGAAAAAACTATACCTATATCCTACATACATACTGTACTGTATGAAGAAAAAAGTTCCAGATGCTGTGATATGCATCACTTTACAGGTCCTGCAGATCTGAACACCTATAAAAGAACCAACCTTATTTTCCAAATAGGAGTTAGAGTTGCATTAAATATTCTTTTCATTTATTTATTTCAGAGCTTCAAAATAGACCACGAAAAGCATCTTCAGGCTAGTTACAGCAAGTCTAGCATCCAGATCACAGCCCACAGTATACTCTCATTGAAAGCTGGGGAGACAATTTTCGTCGGGGTTAAGTTGTGAAAAGAGCAGAAATGTACTGTCAAAACAGTTTTTCTCCACTAAATTTTATAAGCCTGCATAAAGCAGGAGCAAGATACAGAGACTTCAGTAACGAAACCATCTTATGAACAACACTATACA
This sequence comes from Chroicocephalus ridibundus, assembly GCF_963924245.1. Lineage (NCBI taxonomy): Eukaryota > Metazoa > Chordata > Aves > Charadriiformes > Laridae > Chroicocephalus > Chroicocephalus ridibundus. The sequence goes on from NC_086284.1 coordinate 145,572,131, forward strand.
GAGAATAAACTCGTATAGGTTAAGACCAATCCAATGTACTTCTGTATTTGTTTTTAATATCACAAAATGACAGAAAAAAAATTATAATATCCTGAACTACAGAAATTTAGATCAAACATTAACACAGGCAATTGATTACTTTCTGTATCTATTTTTATGTATTTTCACCACTCAGAAGAAAGTAGTCAAGAATCACAACTTGCCAATTAAATAACACATTTACTTAATAGATTTCAAACACCAAGTACCTATTAGCGTATTAAAAAGTATGACTGTAACTAGCTAATGAAAAGATACTACACAAGCCCTTGAAAGGCTACCCTGCTTTCCCAGTCACTTTCGGGCTCAAACCAGGTCGCTGATAGAAATCGAGAGTCTCCTATAACGTAGTTCATTACTGGAAAAAAAAATACATACTTCTCCAATCACACACTGCTAAAGGAATGGAGGGCAGCTGTTTTCTTGCAAGTTTTTGATTCATATTATTGTAAAATGCGGATTCCTGTCAAATCAGCTGCAGAACTTCATGGTTTTAGCTGGCCTTGGAGTCTACACAGAGAATTTTCAAGAGTATTCACAATGATTCCCTTCCCACAATCACCCACCAAATTATTTCTTCTTACAATGACTTTGATTCTTAGCTGGTATGAACTGTCCAGTTTAGAGTTTGTTTTTCAGAATGTGCATGTGTATCGACAATAATGTGTACACTCAAGTGAAAAAAAAAGCTACTAAGTAGCTAACCTTAGCGTGGACCTATTCCACAAAAATTAAGATACTTTTATCTTTAAAAAGAATGATTAATAGAAAGACCATTCCTTCAAAATCTGTTAGGGGAGTAGGTATAGACATAGGTAACTAAAGAAACCAGGAAGGGAGGGTTCTTTCACAGTAAAACACGAAAGCCTATGGTTCATTGTTTTCCCAAATCTATTTGTCAATGCAAATGTCTTCATATTTGGGGTTTTCTAAAATCTGATTATTTACTTTCCTTACTGTATGTAAATGATATAGAAACAATAAATCTTTGTTTTAAACAATTTAACAGACTGCAAAAATTCTATAAAAAAAACCAACACCAAAACCCCACTTTGTTTTCAAATACTAGATTACTTGCTACAAAATTATACCAGTATTTACGCAATCAAGCAGCAGAGACAGAAAAATGCCAATTATTCTAGACAACCAGGATCCCCATATACATTAAATCACGCATAACCCAACACATGTTTAGAAAACAACTACTAAACCTAGAAGTATTGGTGTTAACTAAACAGAACTGCAATGATGACTTAGGAAAGATTTGCTCACTTCTGTTTTTCAAAAGCCCCTGCAAAACACTTCTTTCTCCTCGGAGAGGGGAAGCAACACACTTGTTTCAAAGCAGGAGGAGCATAAACAGCTGCTGGTGGTTTACAACCAGCCATGTTTTAGTACCAGAAACTTATGATTAAGAACAAGGAAGGAACATCAAACCTTGGTCGGCACACAAGCGTGGGCATGCACATACACACACAGAAGCCAAAATTACTATAACTAAATTTATGTTTACCTACAAAAAAAAAAAAATCACACTAGTCTAACAGAAACATATAAAACGACTAAGTGTACATCAGAAACAGTATGCTATATACTAAGTTAAATAATCAAAAATATTTTAGCCCACATCACATCCGTATGATGATACATCTATAACAGGAATAAGCAGATGCACAGAGCACATTACTCTCGGGATTTCTCTGTGTAAGCGCACAACATAACTTATATTGTTGCATTCGGTTGCATTCTCCCCTGTGTACCTTTCCTGAACTTCCGTTAGAGAAAATGAGCTAGCTGCGTGCAGGTCACGCTTTGGGCCGGCGTGCGTGCAGACAACAAAGCGAATTAATAAAAATAAACAAACCGAGCACCACAGAGCGATACCGAGAACACGACTAGAGCGAAGTGCCCTCACAGAAAGGCTCTGTACCCCACGGGCTGCCGCGCACAGCCCGGAGACGCTCACCCCTACCCCTGTCCCACAGGCACCAGCCTCACAACAGTCGCGCAGGGCTCGCTCGTGCCACAGCACGGAGGGAGACAGGGAAACAGACAGACAGACACAACCCAACGCACCCCACCCGTACCCGCGATCGCCCCCCACACGCAGTGCAAGGCCCCACCCAACAGCCGTCACAGCGGGGCTGGGGGCACTCACCCGCCCGCCAGCCGTTCAACGGCTGCCCCGCAACGGCCCTCTCTCCCACCTTCAGCGGTCCGCCGCTCCTCCTCGGCCCCCTCGGCGCTCCCCGCTCCTGCCTCGGCCATGGCGGGCGGCCCGTGCCCCGCTCCACAGCGCCCCCGGCACCGGCGGCATGCAGGAGGTGAACTAAGGTGAGGGGAAACCCGTCCTGCCGGCCCGGGGGAGGGCTCACAGGCACCCCGACAACCCTCCTCCCCACCTTCCCCCCTATCCCTGGCACCGCCTCAGCAGCGACACCACCCCCCCCCGCCCAGCCGGCGCCCTGGCCGGCGAGTGGTTTCTCGCGAGATTTCGAGCGGTTCGCGAGCCGGCGCCCGGCGGCGGCGGGTGAGGGGTAGCGGGGTGGCCGCTTGCCCTCTCTGCTGCGCCTCAGGCCGGCGGCCCTTCCCTCGTCCCCAAAGAGAGGAGGGCCGGAAGCGAAGGCTGGGTGGTGGCTGGTGCCGTCCGCGCCTCCCTCATCTAGAGCTCTTCAGACCCGCGAGGGTAGTCGTGGCAGTTGGGCAGGCCACCACGCACCAGCCGCTTTGAGTATATATGGCGGCAGTGCTCCCTTCTGGCATACTGGAGAGCCAGGGTAGGCGTGGGCCACTTCTGACCTTTGCCGTATGGGGGGAAAATCCCGAAATCGCTTTGCCTTGGCCTGTGTACCCATTACATTTTCAGGCTACTGTACAGAGGATACCCCGTCTGAGGAAAAATCAGGACCTTGGAATAATTTTGGTTGTGGAAAACCTCTGTGGGTTATCTGGACCAGTGTGTGGTCAGAGCAGGGCAGAGAACGGTCACACGTCGGTAAAAGGTAGCATAAAAATAGGGTTAACTTTTACCAGTATATTAAATTGTGTTCGTAGACCTGGATTACACTAGATGCTGAGGTTGTAGTTTAAGTGGTTGAGTCGCCATCCCTGGAGAAGACATGTAGGTGTGGCACTTAGGGACGTGGTTTAGTGGTAGACTTGGCAGCATTAGGCGTATGGTTGGACTCGATGATCTTAAAGGACCAGGAGCACACTTTTGAAGTTAATCTACCCATCATCCTCACCGTGCTTTTCTTCACACCCTGGAGCAGTCTTGGTGTGTGCGAAGTGTATTGCTTTTGCATGAAGACCTCAAGATGCACTCGTAAGAGCTTAATGTGCTCTAGCTGTTAACAGGCATCCACTCCACAAGACCCTACTAGATCTAATCTGAAATGAAACCTCTAAAACATGTACAGTATGGGTGTTAAGACCTCCGCAATGCCTGTTCCACTTGACAGAACCTCTCTTGCTGTCCTGCCTTCCTTGTTAACATTGATGTAGCCTATCCTTGCTCAGTTCCAATTGTAGGTGTGGCAGAATAGGCTCTTGTCTAGGAGTCACACATCCTTACCGGTGCCATCTTCATGGCTGTGCTTGCGCCACTGAGCTCAGGTTTGAGGGAACCTGCATGTATAGTGCAGCTGGTATCGCTCACCAGTAAGGCTGGATCCAGATGGTTACCTGTGTGAAGGAAGCTATTTTTGCAGGTGAACTGTTCAGTGTGCTTTCAGAGCTTCTCTCTGTTATTAGTGGGGTTCCTTTGGAACTAACAAAACTAAGTGTAATACTTTGCAAAGTATATTACGTTCTTTTGTCATCTGCTCTAGTGGTTAATATCTAATTTGTTAAAATGTATATCTTTGAGCTGCAGAGAAGTGATTGCTTATTCAGATCTGGAGGCATAACATTACTCTTAAGATAAAAAGAAAAACATCCTTTGCTAAAGTGAAAAAGGAAGTGTGACTATACAAAAAAGATCCACTTGGTTTTAACAATAGCAAAAAATATTATTTACATAAATATTTTCATCATTGACTACATTATGCTGAGGGGAAGTATATGTGTGTGAATGCCAATTATCTGTCTAGGTCAAAGGAAGTTGCAAGCATGTTGCAACTTAAGGAAGTTAAGATAAACCTATCGGTTATGAAATTGCTCTTACAGAAATAAATTGTTTGAAAGATAGTGTTCTGAAAGGCTATTTTCTTCAAGAGGATAGTTACATGCATCCAAATCATGAGGCTGGAGCTGTAGAAACAGTGCAGAGAGAGTCTTGTAGCAATATTTATAAGCACCTTGATGGCAAGACTACAGGTGATTATGATTATTTATAAATTTACAAGAAACTATTTACTGTTGACTCTCTTAAAGAAAGCCATTTTTTTTCCCTTCAAAGTTATGGAATTTCTGAAGTCCTGCTAAAGATTCTTACTATAGCTTGATATACCTGGACAAAAACGTCATGTGTTTAAAACAGCTGTTTCTGTGTCTGTTTTCTATGTGTAGGAAAGTTAATATTTTATCTTTGGAAAGCTAATAGCTTGAAACAGAAGTCTCATCAGATCTTTGCCTCTCTGCTTCCATCATCCCATGTAAGACAGCAGTTCAGTATTTTCTTTCTTTTCATTATGTATAAACATGCATGTCTGCCAAAACACCTTAAAAAACTTGAGAAAGTAAATCCTCACAAAATGACATGGGCAAAATCTATTTGAACACCTAGATTTTAATGTAATGTGGTGGAAAATAGTAACTTGCCTAGTCAAAGATACAGCTGGGGAAAAAACCAAACAACACAACAACATAAAGATGTGTTTCATTCATAGATTTTTGAAATTTAGGCAAAATTTAGTTGCCTAAACTCCAAACTATAATCTTGGGAACAGTTACTCAGATGCAGTCCTGAACTCCATCTGTGCTATCTTTTATACTTTGAAGCTCCCAACACATTTCACGTTCGACATGGAAACAGCCCATCCGTATGGGAGTGGGCAGATCCGCATCTTGCCCATAGCTAAGCCCAAGGGTTACACTAGGCATGTGGAAGGGCAGAGTGGGTGAACAGCTCTAACAGAATGTGCTTCCCTGGCTAGGTAAGCGTGGGTGCCAGCTACTATGACATTCTCAATGCACATTTTTTCATAAGGTACTTTTTTCCCCTTGCAAATCCAACTTTCATCTCAGAACTTTGTTACATGTAAACCCACGGTTACTATTGCAGTGATTTATATGTTCCATCATGCTGGGTTCAGATGATCTTACAGAATTTGTATTGGAGAAAAGCAATTACAGACCACTTTTGCCCTACATGAAATAAAAAGCAGTAGGAAGAGCTAAAAAACAGGAGTTAGACAGTGTTGCCATCTTTGAGAATATTATTAATACAGATTTTTTTTATTCATATACTACAGCTGATACTGAAAAAAATGCCAAGAACTTGTTCATAGGAGCCGTAAGTGTCATGTTTGACCCTACTAAAATACTCTTTTGCCCAAGTTTTGAAGCTAGAAGCTCCCTCCTCTAGGTTTGCATCGTCAGTGGACACCCAAATGTTAAGGAGATTTCAGAAGAGTGAGTCAGCCACACCATTGACTGAAAATCTTAGAGACTCAGTAACCACAGAAAGTTTAAGATGGCCGTTGTTATAAAGTTCAATGAGCTAAAGATTTAAATAGTTCCAGAAAACTGTTTTAACAAACTTAATAGCTTAACAGCTATTAAACATAAACTCTCTCCATATGGGAACATTCAATGAGGACATTCAAAATGCAGTAGTTGCTTTTTTTTAAAACTGACTCACTTGAAACAGAGTACCTTATTCACATTTTTTTCATATTTAATATTTTTTGTGCAGCAGTAGAAATACTTGTAATTCAATGCAGAAATCTTCGGCATTTTATGATATGTCTATGTCAGAATATCAGATCAATCTCTTAGCAATATTTCTGCCTGTCGTGTTTTCTTCTGTGTGTTTCTCATCCATGGTCAACATCACATCTCCTGGCACTTAGAGGGTTCTTATAAACATAATGCACTGCCAATTCATTAACACAGATTTCAAACATCATTTATTATACTTGTTTCTTATTCAAAGGTGAAGATGGGTCTCTTCATTGAATGTGTAATACATTTCATATATGACAGTAACTCGTGTTTATAGCATATAGTTAGCCTTGAGTTTTGGCAGAGTAGGATCCCAATTTATGTAAGGCACTGATTTTGAGTAGGCCATACTTGATATTTTTGTCCCGTTTATAGGTGAGCACTTTCACTTGAGTAGCTTTTAGCTATAAAATAGAGAACAGAATGCTTTATGTAAGCAATGGGTAGCCTCTTTTTTCCAAACAAGTTACACAACTTGCTAAAGGGGTAAAAATAACGGTCAAACCTCAGAGCAGTTAAATGATAGGCCGAGACTGAGCAGTTAAAGAAAGGTGTCTGTATTATTACTCCTTTTTCTTTTCTGTAAACAATTAATGACATCCAAAGCATAGTGTGTCTTAGCTGTTACACAGGACATGAAGAGCACCCAGTTAGCGTTTCTCTGAGACACCATCCTGAACAGGATGCAAATTTCTTTGTGTATTTGCAGGGGCCAACCTAGCTCCATGCTTAAGAGACCTAATTCAGAAGCTGAGAGTGACTGGACAAAAGCACTCTCCTCTGAGGGAACACTGAGAGGTCAATTATGTTATTAGAGTGACTTGTATTGCTTCACATAAAAACATACTTAGGTGACTGCTTAGGGCAAGCAGCTAACTTTTTTCTACTGAAATTTTATAGCAGTAAACTGAAGTTACTCAACATACCTGTAAATACAAATGCAGATTTTTCACAGACTCCTCTTCCAGAACACAGGTGTTTATGGTTTCCCCTCAGACCTCAGTATTACGTGTCTCAAAGTAACATAAAGAACAGTATCTGGTGTCGTGAACAGACTAGCTAGTTAGAAGAATGAACACCATTTAAAAACCCATCTGTTTTAGTCTGTGGTTTGTGCTTGAAGGTCATTGGATTACTTTTAAGGGCATCACAAGCAATTTCTTGACTTTGCTATAAATTCCGTGTCTGTGCATTAGCAATATCTACTATCATTTTAAAGCAAAAGTTCTTCCCCAAATCAGGAGAGCCTTTTGCTTCAAAAATTATATAAATGGCATAACTATACTCTAACCAGCCTATTAAAAAAAAAAAAAAGCCCTTTAAAGTTATTTCCACTCAATAATTTGTACGGAAGCCCTTATGAAAAAAACCAGCACAAAAGAATTCAGGCTTTGATAGCAACGGGCTGTGCTACACTGGCACAATACAGCATGTGAAGTTGTATGGATTATGCAGTATGTTAGACTGGATTGTGACAGTGATACAGCATGGCCTTAAAGAGCTATGAATCACTGAAAAATTCCTTGCACGATGAAACAAATTTAACTTGAGAAGAGCTTTCAACTCCTACTTGCTCTCTCTCTAATATTGGAACATATTAGTATTGGAACAAGTAGGATGATCAGTTTACTTTGTGGTTTTCTAACAAAACAAGTCAAAAAATTAGCATTTTCTAAAGTGTCTTCACATGCTTGTAAAACTCTTACCTAAAAGTCACTGAATTTGATGGTGCCACTTTTGATTTAAAAACAAAATAAGCTTTAGTTTTTAAGTAGTCTTTTCATTCACGGCAGAATCTAGTTAATTTTCTGAATGCCTAACAAGAGCCTAATGTCTAACGTCTCTGCAAACCAGTATTGCTGTTACAAATCTCTGCGCAAGGATAAAGCTGTTTAGGGGGCTTGTTGAAATGAAAAGCAACTGAAATGTGCCCATGGTGCACAAGTGGCAGCCCTCAAGCCGAGTCCTACCTCTCTGGGATCATTGAGATCCCACCCAGTGCCTTTTCTGCTGTGGCCAGAAAAGAACAAAACCAGCTGTAAGGGCAGCATATCTCCAAGAAGGCAACATCTTTTCTTGGGTTGGCACACAGCCAATCTTTGAACTGCCAAGCTGCAGTTGTCTCATCCATCTTCCCTGCAAAGGTCCCAACAATACATTACATCACTGTCTGAAAGTCTGCTTGATTGAAGTAGGCTTGTCACTCGCAGTACAGATTCCTGGTCTTTTCAAGTGTCAGCAGCCTCATATTAAACAGGTGGTATAGGAAGAATGCAAAGATGCAGAAATGTAAGCCACCTTAAACCCGTGCCGCTAAGTTGAGGCAGAATTAACTGAAAAGAGAAACCCAATGACTGTTGCACAGAGTGGGTCCCTAAGTATGTCTAATGTTACCCAGCAGAACTGTGCCAACCGAATGCATCACATTCATTGTTCACTGCCTGTGAACTTCACAAATCAAGAAGTCATGCCAATCTGTCTGCTTCCTAGAATATGCAAAATCCATGCTAGGGCTCAATTACATACCACACTATGTCAGAAGAAGGCATTTAAATAAATTGTACATTTTGCAAAGCTTCCTTGAGTCATAATATAATTTTGTTTATAAAAAAATAGGTAATATTTTCTTCTTTAATAGCAGAAGTACCATGCAAGTTTGTCACCACTGTACTTGAAGCCAAAAGGTATCATCTTCACGTACTGCTTTTTAACAAGTTAAATTGTATAGATAGTAAAATCTTTTTGTCTCATCTGTAAAGAACATAGAAGCATGACATCAGCGAACAGCTTGCTTTTGAGACCATACTTGTTCACTGCTTTCTTTGGGCTTTAGATAGGGATCTTTTGCTGATGTCAGTGGGAGCTGGATGAGACCTCAAAGGCAGCCTACTGGATTGAAAATCTTGAGATGCGTGTCTAGTTTGCCAGTGATTCATTCTGTCAGGATGAGAAAGTCACTGAAGTTCTTATCTGATCATTTGTTATTAAATAGATATATTGAAGTCAGAAGTAGAAGGGAAATTAAGTGTCCAAGACTAGCAAAGCTATTGCAATCTTTTGAGTAAATCCTAACACTAGAGGTGTATGTTCAAATCAGTGCTTCCATTTCAAGTCTCAAAGTTTTGTGGATGGCCGCATGTGCATGGACGTGGCCCAGGGGAGCATCTTGGCACCTGCTTCCCGTTGAAGCTCCATTACCTTCCTATTCCAGCCCTTACATCCACATGGAGGGGCAGATTCTGCCTACATCCCTGGAAGGAGACAAGGTGTTACATAGACTTGGTGCGTATATTGCACTTGCTATCTGTAGCTGCCATCTCTCTTACAAAATGTGGAGCAGGGGCTGTGGTTACACTTTTACACAACAGCTTCAAGGTCACAGCGCTTACTCTGCTGATGAGCTTGCCCTTTCAACATCATTTAGTTTAGTGGGCAGGAAATGTAGAGGGGCGAGGGCAAAGATTTGGTGTTTGGAGGGGGGAAGGATGGGCAGCGATACCCAAAAGAGAAGGAACTGCTACCAATGGAAGGTGGACTGCCCAGGGACAGCACATATAGACAGCATGTACTCCTAGAAAAGAGAGAAGCAGCAGCAGATGGTGGTTCACTAGAAACAGATTAAAGCAGCTGGTATGGAAACAAGATGTGGCATCAAGGGTCGGTTCGAATCAGAAACAAACTGTTCCTAGCAGCGCTCTGACTTCATTGGGAAATGAAAAACCTGGGTTAATTTCTGTCCTCAGCATGAGAAGGTTCAAGCCTATGTGCCCCATTTCCCCAGAGAACAGTAACCTCCACGCTATCAAATAACCTGGAAAGAGGTGGTGGGAGAAATAGGAGGCGGTGAGATGAACTCTCTCTGCATGTGTAACGATTAATTTCCCCTCACACTGACTGTAGAAGCGTTCCTGCGCAGTGAAGTGTACAAATCGCAGTGACATTACTATTGACAGAGAGTAAGTTCATTGTATGATATTTACATTAACTCACCCTTCAACTGTCCCAATAGTTAACATTCCTGGTATCTTTCAGACAGTGACTTTTTTTAGGCAGAACTGGCATTCTGTGCAGCAGAAGCTAGCAGTCAGCATAGCTGAGAGGTTACATTCTACTGGCACCCGCATTTAAAACCTGCTTTCATCTTTGAAATTCAGCCATGGGATAGGCATTTTAGAACCTCTGCGATATTTAAAATTTACATGCACAATAAATAAAATTACCTTAAAGCAGTACATTAAGCACCTCCTGAACTGCAAATATACCCGTGTCTAGTCCTAGAGCTGGGAACCGCTACTGTCATCACTCCCAACAGCAAGACAGAGAGACTGTTTTGAATACTCCTCCCTTCTCTTTCCATAGGAAGATTGTCAGAAAAGACCTTTTATTGTCCAAAGCATAATTGTTTTACATATGCAAGGCACACTTTGTACAAGAGTAAAGAAATAAGAAATGCACAACAAATACTTGCAGTATGTTTCATAAACACTAAACTATATAATATTTAAAAGGGGTTGATTTAAAACCAAAAGTATTTCTGCACATGCTGAAGTCAGCTTTTATATTTGCCATTAAAGTGCTGTATTTTTGAGGAATACTGAATTTTGTAGTGCAAGGAGATAAGGAACTAAGCCTGCATTTTCTTATGATACGGAGCTCTGAGATATAATCTATGGTTACTGGAAGAAAAGCGCAATCCCATTAATCAGAATTTGTAAAATTCTGTTAAAATGGTATCATTTACTGAAAGCAGCAATTCTAAAGTGGAGGGAGGGCTGTTATTCACTGGAGGGCTCCAGAGAAGGCCAGTCACCAGCTTCTAGGCTCCTCTTTGCTTTCAGCTGCTCAACTCTGTAATAATTTTTTTACATGACCATTTCACAACTGCATCTGCTGCCACTGCTCTAAACTCAGCAAGGAACAGGGAATAGCGAAGCAAAGGACACAACTGCCTGTGAAAGCTTTTTTGAACAAATTATGGCCTACAGGGAAGAAGATAAGTCTCTGTGTGAAGAGCAATAACCATTTTAGAAGTAGCTTCATGTGACCGCAGTTGGTACAAGGTGAGCAATTTTTGCTATCTCTACTTTCTGATTGAGGGTAGCAACACTGGAGTTTTTACCATCTGTGGAATTTGAAATGAGAATACACAAAATAGTGTTTCAATTCCTTAGATGTCTCCTATTCTGGAAGATAAACAAATCTAGTACACTGGTGTGAAAAAAAAACCCAAAACATCAACTTTACAAAAAGAATGCTACTTTTATTTTCAAATGCTGTAAAAAGCCTCATATAAATTTTTATAATGCTTCTATGTAACTTTCCCAACCACAACTAATGAAACAGTCTAGGAAAAATATAGCAGTTGCCATTTCGACTCCAAGAACAAGCTGCTGTAATATATCAACATTAAAAGGACAAGGTACAGTATGTTACAACGCTTGTAATTGCTCATATTATTGAAAAAGTGAGAGCACTTCCTAAGCATTAGAGTATAACCGGGCTAAACTGCAGTATTCCCTACTTGCTGTTGCAGACGAGGAAAGTCACCTCTTCAGAAGTAGCCAACAACACCCTTTGTACTGCTTATGCCAATTTGTCTTAGTAGTGTGGAGAGCTGTCAGCAAGCCCCTTTGCACTTAGGTGAATTCACCCATGTCAGATGCTATTATTCCATACTGTATCCAACGGCTCAGGTGTTTAACAATTGACCTATAAAAATAACACTTATATAACTCTCCAGCAAGGCAAATTTAACAGTGCAAATGCAGTATCAACAATATTTGATTTCTGAATGCTGGCAATTTTTTGCGTCCTTTTGCACATGAGACAACCTCTGCTGATGTCCTGTGCCTAAGGCCACTCACTCACGCTGATTGGAGATGGAACAAAGTGCAAAAGCTCAGCTGCGTTTCCCAATCCAAGCTTCATCCCCAGTTCCAGGGTATTCAGATCCAGAATTTGGATTCAGGCTCACCACTTCCATCTATGCACTCAAGTTTTCCTGCTGGAATAGGTTAACTTCCCAGCAAACCTCTGATAACAATTTGCATGCACAATTCCACATTTTAACAAAAGTTAACAAAACATACTCCCAGAAAATAAATTTTCACGTGGTTGCAATCATCAAGCCATTTCAGGATCTTTGGTACTCCAAGAATAAGAAAAATAAATGGCACAGTGACAAACATTGCCAAAGGAAAAAACACAACCATCCAAAGGAATATGACAAAAATAACAAAACAAAAGATATGTTGCACTTCCATTTTTTGAAAACCAGTGTAAATTAACCTTCTGTTCTCTTTAATCCATTACAGTGTCACAGTTTCACCTTTAAAAAAAATTCTATCATCCTAAAAGCAGTAGTTAATATTTTGTTTAACGTGTCTTACTGATTAAAAAAATGCTATGTTTAAAAAAAAAAATAATCAACTACCACAATACAGAAGTTTATGCTAAATAGGCTGCAGACTATTTCCCTATGGATACAACTCCTATGTGAGCATTGATATGATTAATCATCCGGAATTTTTTGAGTATTATCTTTAGTGTTACAAATATAAGGGTTGAGCTTTTTCCCAAGTTTGTAAACCAGTGAGTATGTACAGACATAGTTGTTGAATAGATAGCTTTAAATTAAGTGTGTATTTATCTCCCCTCCCCCAAACCCCACAGGAAAAAAAAAAATCACCAGTTATTACTGAACATTTGCAGTTTCCATAAAACTTATCTTGTCTTAGCAAGTTCAAGCAAAGACTTCTTTTTATATTACGCAAATAGGGTAACTGTGCTCTTTTGAAATGTGTTGTTCACAGGAATTTCATTTCTGGTGCACACAGTGCCCCAGGAATGAGATTAGAAATTAAAACTAATAAAAATTTCTCTTTTGAATAGTAGTGTCCTTTGAGGCCAAGTTTACATCTTGGATCTTTTCTGCCCAAGCTTCTCTGTCTTGGTAGAATAGATTGAATGCCTTAGAAAAGGCATTTCCTCTCCTGAGAAGCCTTAGAAGCTGTTAGGGCACTGGCAGAACGAAGTCTGAAAGTGTAAACTGTTTCTGGGCAGTCTTTGCATGGATACAAGTTGAGCTTTGCTACATTGACAAGACTAGGAACAACAATGGAGAATTTCTGAGGGATCTTGCCCCAACAGCAGTAAAGGGGTGTTAATTAGTGTAAGGTTTGGGAAGGAAAACTGGGAGATCAGTGAACTGTTCTCACGTAAGTCCAGCATTTAGGCAAAAGTTTAGCTTAGCCATGTTCTGATGTTAACACTGTATAAATTGAATGGGCCCTAAAGCACTGGCTACTACTCTGTGATAACCTGAAGAGTAAAATTTCTTGTAGAAATGTAGTATAAATAACAGATATTAGATGCTTGAAGGGAGACAAAATACCGGAGGAAAGATATCACTGGGTAGGATAACAAGGAACCTAGTAGCTGTTGGATTGAGGAAGACTACAGTATGTCAGTAAGCCGCTGATGCACAGAAATCTTGCTGGTAAATGGGTCTTTTATGCAGCAGCTGAACACCTCAGTATGTTTTTGAAGCGTACGAATAATTCAGAACAGCTGATACCACGGTTCCTAGCAGCGATAAATATTTCTGCAACGGCTTTATAAATAGTCACTTACATTTTGCTGCAAAAGCCAGTCTAATGGGATCTTTCCTACTGTATGCCAAAACATCCTGTGCTTCACTCCAATGGGTGTTGCGGAGGCTTTAGAGTGCCTTTCACTTGCATTCAGAGGAGGAAGACAGCAACAGGGACTGTGCTCATTCAGTTTCTGGGGGGTTTTTCATTGCTGTAAATCTCTTTTGTAACCATAAAAAGATCTCTACTGTATTCTGACAGATTCAAAGTACTGCAGTTAATATGCAGAGATATAGATAAATTTGCAGAAATATGCAGTTAATATGCAAAGATATAAGTTTGCCAGCAACCAGATAATTGCAAACTGAGGAGTGCAGTTCAGTCCTGAACTGCTGCTGGGTTGAGAAGCAAAACCATACCCTGCATATGAGGGATTTCAGCTTCAGTTTCCTCGACTTCGGAGGAGACCCATCTCTGCTGTCAGTGTGTCACCATCCTGCAGACTGGGGAGAATAGCATTTAGATGCCGTGCCCAATTCAGTCATGATTGTGCTTCCTGGAAACTGGGCTGCAGGGTCAGCTGAAACTTTGTAATCCCATGGTCCATGTCAGATAGAGATACTAGAAGAAGATGCAGGCCATGGGACAGTCTGATTCTAGTGAGGCGCTCCATTTCCTCTGGCTTTGCAGAGGCTGCTACGGCGTATTCTGGAAAGAAAAGGCTAGAGCAGGAGCAGCAATTTGATGACTTCTAGAATACGTTTTGCACAGACAGAAAAGGCTATTTGAGTTATGAGTAGCAAAAAGATGATCAGCCTTCCAGCAGAAGCAGGAACACAGTCCTGGAAACTGCCGTCTCTTCAGAACCTGGTATCAGAGAGCTTCCCTTCTGTTAAAAATCTGTATGATTTTTATCGAGATTCCTTTTTTCTTCTGAAGTTGCCAACAGGCACCATCATCTTAAACAGTAACGCCCATTAACTATCATTTCAGGCAGAAATACCACTAAAGAGATCACAGAGACTGTTTCAACACCACACACAGTGGGAAAAAGGAAGAAAGAGAAGAAGGGATGACTGGCTGATAAAGCCCTCCAGTGGGGAAGAGGGAGAGTAGGCAGGGTACAATTAGGCCAACAGGACACTGCTATTTAAAATAATCCAATGTTGCCACACTCGTGGGGTATCTGCAGACCGCAACTGGAACACCCTTGAGCAACCGCTCAGAGAATTTTGCAAAATGTGGGCAATGGTTTTTTTATACTGCATATCTAAAACCTACCAGGTAAGCAGAATAATAACAGTGCTGCATAAAATGATATGTTTTACTCCTGGGTGGATTAGATGGTTTACAGTACAAACACAGCCACAGTACAGAGAGGCATAATTAACCGTTATACACACATAGGCAGTGCAGTTACAAAGGGATGTACGTTCCTTTTATTCCAGTACCTTCGTCTAATAAAGTTAACAAAAATATTCAAATATTAAAAAAAAAAAGCCAGCTGGCACTGCCAACTAATTCCTGTAGTAGTCTTAGAAATCCTAATCCTGTAGAATTTCCTTGTGAAATTGATGCGCACCAGAGTCAATGTATTGATAACTAATGCCAAGCGGGTCTGGTGATGCAGCTACCTGAGGTTTGTATTTTTATTTTGTGGGTTTGTTTTTTGTTTCACAACTTCCCGGCTTTCATGTAGGAAGGGATTGAGCCACGCTGCGTGAGCCCTTCAAACCTCTTGTAGGTATAATTGAGGAAAACCCAGTCTTTGGATTTGTAGTCAGGTTCTGTTGTGTTTGGCACTAGAATTTAGAAACAAAAGTAAAAACAAAACAAAAAAACACAATTAGAAACAGCACTGCTTCTGAGAGGACTTTACACAGAGCACTGACAAACAGCCCTGAACTCTTATTTCCTTGAAGAAATCTTGTTTTTAATCAGGTCATTTGCTTTTTGTCAATGGTCTGAGAAGAGTTATAATTTCAGCATATATCTCTGAAGCAGAAAAAGGTTTTTGTTATTTTGTTTTGGTTTTGTTTTTTGTTTTGGTTTATTTTTTTCTCAGTATGTCCACACAACGTAACAGGCTCCCATACCTTGATGGCAACCCCTAACACACCCACAGGATATACAATTACAAAACCTGTAACACTTAGGATGCCCCAAGCACAACAAATGCATGTATACATATCATGTTCTCCTCACCACAACCAGGAGAAAGAGATACATCCAAGTTCTCCCAAGAGAACTACACACATCACGCACATATTAGTCTCCTAGGACTTCCTCCCTGCTTATAGCTTCAGCAAGGCTTGTACCGCCTCCTTTTATGTTATAAACAGCCCACACGGCTGGCATGCTGCACACAGGCATTCACTGCAATGGGCTTCTACATTTAGCTTTCTGGTTGCCGCTTTTAGAGTTCTATAACAATATATTCAACTCAAGATGCCAAACGCAGATATCAGTTTGTATTTAGGTATCTAGATGTACAGTAACGTTTTCAGTGGGTCCGAGATACCAAATGTACTGGTATTATCCAAATAAGGACTTAAAGAATTTAACTTAGGCACTGGAGATTGATTGCTTTTGCATTAAAAGGCCAAACTTCCTTGCCATTAAATAAAAGCCATTTCAGAAGAAAACTCCGCCTTTTGATAATTCTTATTGGTTGTTAGCACATCTACACTTATCTGTCATCAATTAATTATTGTTATATATCTGTCTATCTTTAAGCCATTAGTAATTAATTGAAAACAGTGGGAGCTGGGAGATTTTGGCATGTCAGAGAACCAAGACTTACGTATAAAAATTTCCTACTACTTGCCAATAGGAATTAAAAATTAAAAAAAAAAAGCCTACAGTGATTTGCAGAGCTACTCAGGTTCATGTAGCACTATGATAAATATTCATCTGTCTGAAAATTTTTGCACAAATATGTGAACATTTACGTTTGGCATGAAACGCAGAAGTCATTAAAAATCAAAAGCAAATCACTGCATAATGTTTTAGCAGAATTTGGTTAGACAGACTGTACGGTAGAAAACTGCACTGTTTTCTGTGCTCACTATATATGCAAATGATTTTTGCTAATAGATTTAACTGTAAAAATCTGTGGGCTTTTCTTTTTTTCTTCAAAGTTACACAGAAGTAGAAGCCATGAGAGATCACAGGCTTAATTTATATTTTAAAAAAGTCTCTAGATCAAGTCTGTATGTTACCCTTGATTATGGTACCAGAAAAATGAATATAAACCAACAACACGAAAAGCATCTGTGAAGTATTCTGGCACATCATAGATAAAAACTTGGAATTTACAATGGCAGTCTCACCTGGCTGTAAAATATCAGATTCAGGAAATTCATCGAAGTTGGAAGTATCATCAATACTTTTGATTTCTATAGGGATTGCTGCTGGTCTTTCCCTGCAAATAGAAATAAGTGCCAGAAAAGCAAATGCTAGGAAAAGATACAAAGTTTTGTTTAACTTAGCTTTTTACAGTTACAACATCCCTATAATTTAAAGCACAAAGTTTCCACTGAATCCACCAGAGATGTATCTGACTCACCTGTTTACTGACATTATGGGGAGATTTATTGGTTTCCTATCTAGCATTAGTATCTTCTTGGCAAGCTTGGGGAATATATAGTTTTCCCATTAACTGAAACAGCATTCCACACTTATCTGCCATGTAGCTATTGATATGATCTTTGTTGTCACTGTGAACCACTGTGGTTATTCTTCATTTCATAAACCCAGCCTACCCAGCTGAGCAGGATTTTACTTGCATCTGAAGCCATCAGATGCGTTGCTTTGCAATTCCAGCCCTCATCAGCCTGGACCTCATCCAAATACCTGACACACAGCCACCAGTATCTCTCATCCAAGATGAGTTGGCTCTGACATGTTACTGCTTTATTAGCTCAATAATTAGGCAGCCCTTTAAGAAGTTTTAAGGTGGTTTCCAAGTTGCTTAAGTGATCTGTCCCATGAAAGCATTCAAACACAGCACTATGGGAAAGTCATTAATTCACACCTGTAAACTTATTACAGTTGTACTTACTACAATTACAATTAAATCCACGTCTGGGTGGAACAGGGAAACCATTTTGCCAGGCTGCCAAATGTGGCATGAACAGATGGGTCACTGCTCTTGCTGCTTATTAAAGTCTCCCACACCGAAACAATAAGTTAAATGAGGCTTTCTGCACCAGAGGAAACGACAAGTACAAGAGCTGGACAATCACACTACCACAGTACGAATTTTCACATACAAAACTGCAATATTACTGAAAGAACCGACTACCTCAAACAGTAGCCATCATTTGAACTGAAAGTACCTGTGGTCCCACCAAAGTCTACTCTAAAGGTGTAACCACGCTGGGTATGTGCGGATGTAGCTCAGCATCTGAAGGCACGAGCTCAGGCTGGAAGTGGTATGGCTGCCTCAGCCGAGCCTTCTACCCAGGCTTGGGCCAGCAGAATTTCGTCACAGGCTGCGACTCTGAGGTGAGTCAGTGCCTCTGCCCAGCACTCTGTAGACATACCGGTTCACTCAGGTGTAGTATCTGCAGCGTGCAGTAAAGACGTGCCCTGTGTTTTCCTCCTAACTTGCTGCCTCTCCATTCATCTATCTGCCCTGCATTTTTGGAATAGAGTTTGCTTTTCTCGTGCTCCTATTACAAAAAAAGTCAATTGTAATAGCTGCAGAGCCTGTTGCTACTGGAAAAGGAGCTCTCTGCTGATATCAGAGCATACATCAAGAATAACACAGCCACCCTACTACAATTTCTTTCCATCCTGGGCGCTCTTGGGCAATCTGAGGCATGATTTATTGATTTAATGATGTATCATATTATCTCTGATCAGATTTATGAACGCCAGCAAGGCCTGAAAACCTTTGCTGTCACCCACCTACTGCCAGTAGCTGCTTTTCAAAATAAAATATGCTTTGGAAAGAATTATCCTTGACATCACAGTACATTAAATTCTTGCTTTCATGGCTTTTATTCTCTCTATAAAATGTATGTATATACCTGATATGTCCCCAGTCCACTCCTTCAAAAAACGGATGACTTTTTATTTCCTCTACTCCATTACTACCAATTCTATTTTCCGAGTCAATACAAAACCTGAAAAAGTGGAAAAAATAAAGGGAATGTTACAATAAGTGCGGACAGAAGCAATAGCAAATAAAACTGCCATAGTATCCTGTATCAGGAATTTGAAGAAGTTCTTTCAAGTTGTTCCACCACCTGGGGTAACGTAAAAGCAGCTCATTGCATCTAGGAGAGAGGGGAAACAGTATAGGTAGAATATTGTTAGAGTCCCGTGATGATAGTAACTTACAGCTTTTCTAAACTGTTCTATCCCCATCTTCAAGGTTTGTGAAAAGTTGCTGCAAGTTCTATCTCTGTAAGATTAGTGTGGAATGGAGGCTTAAGTCCCTACCGCTGAAAACTCCTCTGCATGTTCTCAGCTATTTAAAATCCATGTTTCAAAGTCAAAATAACAGGAACAGACCCAGTTAGTGAAATAGGACTACTCCCTGACGTCACATTTTGGAATACAATGAGCCAACAGACACATTTCAAAACATGCTGTGTCCCTGTTCTCCCTGTCACACCCTCTTCCCTCTCCTTAGAGGTCCAGGTGCTGGTGGTACAAAGACCCAAGGCATATTTCTGGTATGTCCCTGTGCATAACCACCTCAGACTCCAGAACAAATTGTCAATTTATGAGAAGCAGCTGTGGGAAAGTCCATAGAGTCAAGAAAAAAAAAAAAGAGAAGGTGGAATTGGAGACAGGGGACTGTTGAGATGGCAACTGTTACCTGCTCAAGTAGGCAGGAGAAAAATGCCAACAAGGGAAGTAAAACATCCTAAACAAAAAAATAGGGAGGTGAAAGCTCTCCAACAGCAACTCAGCAACGTCGAGGATTTGTTCCAGGGAGCAGCAGACGCTGACTTCTCCTCTGGACTGACATCTGCCTGGCTGGAAAAGACTCTGAAGTATCTCATCAAGGAGATGGTGAGCATACCAATGCTTAGCCTAGGAGTTCATTAAATCCTAGCTATATCTTTGCTAACGCATGCAAAAGATAACTGCTTTATATTTTTATACTGTCCTTGCAGTCTCTTTCAGCACAGCAAAAGGTGTCAAAAGTGACAGAAAGAGGGAAGTTTACAATAACAGGGAAAAACTCCCATGTCAAAGAAAAAGCTTAGTATTGCCAAGTGTGGAGTCACCCGATGATGCTCCTGGAAGCACTTGGTAGCGTGGGGGTGAGGGCCTCCTGTTGCTCTAAGCAAGTCAGCTGGCCTTTGTTAAATGAAATCCTGTTTGCCTGGATGAGCAAAGCCTCTGGCTGGTGATTTAGTTATCCATAACCCATAATCTCTCCACACAATCACATCACCCAGATTTGCAAGGGCACTTTTCACATCAATAAATTTTCAGCAAGTGATTTAGTAATGTCGCAAGTTCCACTATAAACTGTCTCCAATGATAGACTGTAATGTTCTTTTACTTGTAGTTGAGTGTCGTTTGGAAAAAAAAAAAAAGCTTGTATTTCTGCTGCAGCCCAGCCAGTTGGTTGACACCAAGTGCTAATAGACCTCAAACCTTGTAACAACAGTTAGCCAGACCAGGTCTCAGAATTTGTCAGGCTTTGTCTGAATTTGAGCTTATTTTAGTTTGGTTTTATGCATATCCATAAAAATAAGGAAACTTTAGATTTTCTGGAACTTCCTTTAGGCTGAAATAACCATTGTCTAACTTGTCCAAGCTCTAACAGACAAAGTACCCAATGGCCAGGTGTTTGTTGCCTAACCTGCTGTTTTGACCTTGTTTTAGTAATTGTCTATAACTAAAGATGTTTTAACCTAATTTAAATCCTTCCATATATATAGTGAAAAACTAATAAATTCAGGTAGTCATTGTATAACTGAATTCATGAGCTGATCAGCAAGACATGTTAACAAATAAACTGCCCAAAATATTTGAAAATGCCCCAAACACAGCCAAAACTGAGGAGGAAGAAATCCTTAGCAGCACCACTGTACACTTCCCAGCAAAGAACTCAGGATGCTGACAAAACACAGGAGAGGTTAAGCAAAACACTAGAGAAATAGATACAGAGAATGTAATAAAACCGCTATACTCAAACTTATTAATGAATATTAGCACAAATTAAATAATTTGAACTGTGTTAGTATCACTGTAACTGGATTAAGAATAACTTGTATTTATTATATTTGTTGTATGCTACTGGAGCACTGCTTGGACTAATAATAAATTCTAGCTCTTGGTTCTGCCTATTCAGTACATTCCTCTTATGCCCTGTAACAAAATCATGTAAGCTTGTAATATTATCTTTGAAAAAAAAAAAATCAAAGCCAAAAAACATCCCTCCCAAAACCTCCCAGGACAAGAGAGCAGATCTGCTTGACCTTGACACCGAAACCCCTCACAAAAATTTCAATGCAAACTGAACAGATTAAAAACTGGTGTTTTGGAAGAAGCAAGTAAATCCAAAACATCCAAAGATTTCTGTTCAGTGCATTAAATGCTGCTGTTATTTTCTAGTTCCCTCTGAGAAGGGAAAAATTGTGTGTTAATCACTTTTTTTTTTCCCCCTCCTTTTTTTTCAGTCTGCTTTGTTTCTCTTGATGCAGTGGTACAAATCAAGATCATTACAGCTTATTCCTTCATGTTAAACAAACGGCAAAGGGAAGAAGACTGAAAAAAAGAATCCATCAAGGATGGTGACACAGAAGAAACCAACTTTCCCTCCAATCTGAAGCTTCCTTCATGCAGAATGGCAATTTACCTAATGGAGGATGACTATGTCTGCGTGAGCGGCCAGAAGTGGGCTTTTGTTACTGACCTTAGAATTAAATCCTTTGCTTTCTCTGAAATGGGTACCTCTGGAGGAAATACCAATGTTTCTTTCCAGTTCATAACTTTCCTATAAGTTTCTTGTGGCGTTTCTGAGCAGAAAGGTGGATACCCTGCACAAACAGACAGAATAATTAACAAGCTTTACCCAGAAGAGGAAAGTGACCTGGGCCTCTGCTTTTGCCACCACAGCTCCCAGTTAAGTAGCAGTAGCCAAAACTTTTCTCTTTTGTAATGCAACATTAAAGGTTATTTTTTTTACTTCCAAGTAATGAGACTGAACCTCAAAAATATTTAATAGTGAACAGTTATTCACTGACACAACTGAGGCATCATCTCTTGTTGTCTTTCTTGGAAAGGTGGGAGGACTTCAAAGTTTTCTGGAAGCTGAATTTGGGGCTTACTTCAGGGAGAACAGGATTAAATTCTGGTACCTCCACTACGCTGGGGATCGGGCTCAGTGAACAAATGGACACTGTTACCTTTGAACCCTTTGGGTGATTCTTTGGTTGTGTCTTTAACCTACCTATTAGCATTTCATACATAATCACTCCCAAAGACCACCAGTCACACAGCTTGTTGTACCCAGTCTGCATAAATACTTCTGGTGCAATGTAGTCTGGCGTTCCAACAGTAGAATATGCCTGGAAAGAAAGAATAAACTCTTTAAAAGACAAAAACTACAGTTTTACACTTTGCAGAACCCTTTCCTGGGGATTCGCATATAGGTGCTTGTTATTTGGATGGACAAGAATGCTTAATTTGAGAATTCACGGTATCCAAAATCCCAAGAACATTATTCTTTTACATGAGGAAGCACAGAGAACCTTGCAAGTAAATGGAAGTCATTCTCCTAAATGTGATGAAATCACAGAATATACCCACTGCAACATCAGAAGATCATCTTAGCTAAAGTTTCAGGTAGCCACAGTATTAAAATACCCAAGAAGTTCTGTTGTTGTTGTAGTTGTGGGTTGGTTGGGGTTTGTTTTGTTTTTTTAAAAAAGGGATAACCAGTGGTAGATTCCCATGTGTGACACACTATCCGTTCCATGTATTACCTTGTCTTTATTGCAAAATTGAGCTCCTACTGGACCCAGGTTCCATCCTTTTAACCTTTTGAATGCGTACCCTAGATGATTCTGGCTAATGACTAAATCTTGAGCTATTTGGGAATTTCTCTTTACTGATAGAAAATTTTGCACAGGGCACGGGGGCAAGAAAAACAAAAAAACAAACAAACCCACAAAAAACCAAAAGTCCACAAAAACCAGTTTTGCCAGAAAAATCTTTTACTTTCATTTGTCCGGCCAGAAACAAAATACTTCATTTTATCAAGCAGAGCTGAGACATTTAGTTTTGAACCAACTGAAAACCAAGCATGTGTTTCCTTTTGTTGCTCCTTTTCAAATAGTGTTGGTAGAAGTTGTCATTTTGATCTTTTATTCTCTGTTGGACTGTCTCATGATTCATTGAGCTTCACCACACCATTCTGCCACATCAGCTACTGACCTGGAGATGTAATCTAACTCCAAGCAGGACTAAGGGCATGAAATACAGCCCCTATGAGCATGATTGCGATGTAATCTCATTATGTCTCATTAAAGCAAAAACAATTCGAAAGGTTTTTGGGAATACTGTGGCATATCACTTTTTAAACAGAGTGTGCAAAATAAAAAGTTCCAAACTTTGAAAACTGAGGTTTTTGCAACTGCTATTTGGTGAAAATTACGAGTAGGGCTGAAATTCTGAAAGCCCATGGCTCACAGATACTTTCCTTTGATTCCGTTAATGCCAGCGGACCCTTTATTACTTGACCACTCACTACAAACCCAGGCTGCATCACTCCAGTGCCAATATTCTCCACTGCCTTTCTGTTATAATCATGTTCAGCAGACGGACAAACAAGTTTCCCCCACGATTCTCTGAACAAGAATCACACAGCTACCTATCTTCTTGCAACACTGAACTGCAGGAGTTAACACACGGTATTGATGCCAGGTCAGTTTAGGAGACATACTCAAGGTACAGCTTTGCTAAGTGGTTGCTGGCACCTGAGGTTAGCTAGTCCAGATGCTCATAAGGGAAACAAAGGCATGGAGAAGAGCAGGGCCTTGCTAGTCGTAGCTGTGAAAACAGGCAGGCAAAGCAACTCAGCTGATGGTCATCCTTCCACCCTTCCCCTGATCTCTGAGCTATTCCACAACTGGGATCACTAGACCACCTTCTTTTGAGTTAACTGAAATTTCAGGAGTTTAAGAGAGCAATATCTATAAGACATGAGTTTTTTTAAAAACCAGCAGCATTAATGCCCAGTTTTTATTTAACTGCTTCTGTAAAATAAAAAAAATAAAATAAAAAAGTTATACGTGATTACATTAACTCACCAGCTGTCGCCTGTTCTTCTTCCATGTTTCTGCTTTTCTCTTTGAGTTCATATTCTGAAATGCTAATTTACAAAATAGTTATTAGACAATAAATGCATTTGAGAATTAGGAGAAAATATTGATAATATTCTGTTTTCAAAGAATAACTATTTTATGTCTTTAGAATGCTTTAGTCTAGAAACAAAAGCTTAACTATAACTGGAGATGGGAAAATGATAACGAATAGCTAGTGTGCAATTTGCAGCTGAAACTCAGGTAAGTAGGACATGCGATCAGCAACTCTAATTTAGAACTTGCTAAAAGTCTTACAGATTGATCTGAGATCAGCAGCACTGGCAATTCAGACACAGGCGATATTTTTTTGAGCAACAAGTGAAGAATCCAAGAACTGCAGAGGAATTTTACATTTGTAGAATAAAACACTGACATGGACGTGACACCAAGGCGTGCTGATGAACAACTTTACTCTTATGAAAAGCTTCCTGAGATTGTCACTGACTTCAGTGAGTCGGCACATGAAACCCATGTCCCTTCTGAAAGAGTGTTTCTGTAACTTCATTAACATTGTTATGAAAAATACGTTAAAATGTAGATACATTATGTGTATCTGTGTACAAATGTGCAAAAATACATTAACACTGCAGAAATCGTAATTTCTTCCTGTGAAATGCTCCCACATCCCAAGGAACGTGCATTTCCAGTTTTCCAACTAAATGCAATCAGCCTGACCAATCTTGCTTAATCCAGCAGAAATAAATTATGATGTGGCATAGCTGCAGCTCAAAATTATTCAAATATTTAAACTAGGACACCTTATACTTACAGAAGTCACTTGGCGGGTTGTGTGTAAGGTTCCTGTAGAACTCAGTTCTGTGAGCCTTCTTTAAACCTGTGCATAGCCCAAAATCAGACAGTTTTACGTGACCCTAAAAAAAAAAAAAATCAGAGAAGATAAAAACATAATTTAGAAAGGCAGTGCTCGAAAAAAGGTTTTAATAACTGCACTTGCCTTCACAGGCCACGATGGACTTGCACAGGACTACCTAACCCAGGACAACAGGCAAGTAATGACTGAATCTTGGTGTACTGCAAGAGTGTGTTTTCTCTCAAAAAGGTTATTGCCCCCTCCTCCCCGGGAACGGTTACATCTACAACTCTGGAACAGCAGAGGGCAGCTAGTTTTCCTGGTTTTGTTTTAAAGTGGATACCACTGAGACCGAGAAAGCCTCCAGGACAAAATCCCTTTGTTTTGTTTTGATGGTAACCTGTTTTTAATCAGGTTTCCAGACATCACTGCTACATGGTCTACAGATTTGCGTATGATGCTTGCTGGGTCTGTCTCATGGCTCACTGTAGTCAGAGAACCATTGAATTGCCTAGGTTGGAAAGGACCTTTCAGATCATCTAGTCCAACCCTCAGCCTAACTCTGACAAAAGCCACCACTAAATCATATCTCTACGCACTATATCTACCCATCTTTTAAATACCTACAGGGATGGTGCCTCAACCACTTCCCCGGGCAGCCTGTTCCAATGCTTAATAATCCTTTCAGTATAAAAATTTTTCCTAATATCTAGTCCAAACCTCCCCTTGCACAGCTTGAGGCCGTTTCCTCTTGTCCTGTCAGCTGCTACTTGGGAGAAGAGACTGACACCACCTCTCTACAACCTCCTTTCAGGCAGTTGTAGAGAGCAATAAGGTCTCCCCTCAGCCTCCTAGGCTAAACAACCCCAGTTCCCTCAGCTGCTCCTCATAAGACTTGTTCTCCAGACCCCTCACCAACTTCATTGCCCTTCTCTGGACCCGCTCCAGCACCTCAATACCGTTCTTATAGTGAGGGGCCCAAAACTGGACTCGAGGTGTGGCCTCTCCACCTGTGCTGAGTACAGGGGGACGATCACTTCCATAGTCCGGCTCGCCACACTATTCCTGATACAGGCCAGGGTGCTGTTGGCTTTCTTGGCTACCTGGACACACTCCTGGCTCATATTTATCTGGCAGTCAACCAACACCCCCAGGTCCTTTGCTGCCAGGCAGCTCTCCAGCCACTCTTCCCCAAGCCTGTAGAGCTGCATGGGGTTGCTGTGACCCAAGTGCAGGACCCGGCACTTGCCCTTGTTGAATCTCATACCATTGGCCTCGGCCCATTGATCCAGCCTGTCCAGGTCCCCCTGCAAAGCATTTCTACCCTCAAGCAGGTCGACACTCTCACCCAACTTGGTGCTATCTGCAAACTTAGTCATGGTGCACTCAATCCCCTTGTCCAGATCATTGATAAAGATATTAAAGAGAACTGGCCCCAAACCAGGACCCCCTCCCCAGGGCTCGGCTGAAAATTCGCAAACGTCCATGAATTGCTCTCACACCAAAGATGCCAGGAGGGAAAGCTGGACCTTAATCTCTGTGTCTGGGAAGTGCTATTATCACCCCACAAACCATGGTGCTCCGAGCTTTCCTGGCAACTTCATCCTTAAAACAAGCAATTTTCACTGTCCCAAGCGCCAGGCCAAAAAATTGCACGTCTGTAGTGATTGCTCTCAGAGCCAAGGTGCCACAAGGAAACGCTGTCCCTAACTCTCACCGCCTCCAGAAAGAGCTTTCTTTACCGCACAAACCATGGTGCTCTGAGCTTTCCCAGCAACTTCATCCTCAAAACCCCATGTTTTTGCACTCTCAGCAGCGCCAGGCTCAAACATTGCCAGCGTGCAGCGACTGCTCCTGCACCAAAGGTAACAGGAGGGAAAACTGAGCTTTGTTATGACTGTAGAGGAGAAGCGCTTTTATTGCCCCACAGGCCGTGGTGGTGTTAGCGTTCCTGGAGACTTCATCCTCAGAACAACCTTTTGTCACTCTCTGTCACTGTTCCGGCCAGACCAGCCAACAATAAGACAACACACGCTCCCCGCCCCAAGGAGAGGCAGGAGAGAGACAAGGAGACCCATGAGTCCAGAAAGAACCAAACCACCTTAATAAAACATTAATAAAAAAATAAAGTGGAAGTAATGAAATAGATACAATATATACAAAACCATATCAAGCCCACAGGAAGACACCACCAGCAGGCACTGGGGAAGTCCCAGACTAGACCCAGCGACGGATGGGAACCACACCCTGGATCCAGGAACACACAGACTGGGACCAAAGGCAGATGAACAGACAGGGTCCTCCCCAGATGTCGGCCACTGAAGACGAGCGCTGACCCTTGGATCCCTCAGCTTTTATACTAAGCATGGCAGATGGATGGAATTACCCTAATGGTCACTTTTGGGTCACCTGTCCTGTCCACTTCTCCCCACAGATGAGACCCCTCCACAGGGCAAACAACCAAGTCAGCTGACCCTGACTGCCACAGCAACAAGTAAGAGCAAGAGCTTCTCTAACTGAACAGAAAGTTGGCTCTGCTTCACCCCAAATCAGGAAAGTGTATCAGTTTTTAATGCATATGAATATGAGCATTTGGACAGCCTCACTTAAAAGGCTTTCCTTAAAAGCCTTAAAAAGGTTAAAAGGCTTTCCAACAAAAAACAAGGGCAGTTTTTCTTTGTTTAAGTATACTAGTGTTGAACAAAGAGAAGAAAATGACCACTGACTGCCTTTACTCCAGCTAGTTTAAAATCACTGGTGTGGCACTACCGGTTCCCACCAATTACCATCACAATAAATGGCATTGTCTTCAGACGGTACGTTTAAAGCACAGGCAGTTTACATGCACATTACATGCCTTAGCATCCAGTAGAAGGTTATCTGGTTTAATATCTCTGTGGATGAATCCCAGCTGGTGAATAGCATCTATGGCCAGCACAGTTTCAGAAATGTAAAACTGTGTCTCCTCTTCTGATAAGGTGTCTTTCTTCATTAGTAAGGTCATCATGTCACCTAATCAAAGAGCAGAAAATACAGCTTAGAAATCAAAACATTTTAATCACAAGACTAATTCTATGTGAAACCCCAGCAGAATCCAAATTTAACCTCATAACTGTCTTTATAGCTACTAATTATGAAACTATTGCGGCAAGGACCTACAAACCCAACAGACTTTTTTTAGCAAACTGGATGTAAGACTGTTGAAAATCCTAAATAGAAATTGTAATTGGATATACCAAGAAGATACAGTGAATTGTAATGCATAATACATGTATTGTATGTGTTCACTAGCTTCAGCAGTAACAAGCAGAACATTGGATCAGAATAATTATTTAATTCAAGTCTATTTTAACAACCCTCCATAATCTTTCTCCTTCCCCTAAAAATCAGGAGTCATTACATTACTGGGACTTCATTTAAAGCAGCATTAAATTTTTTTATTATAACAAATAACACAGTATGCTTGTTTCTAACATTTCATGAAGCTGACAACAAAAGCTAAGGAAGAAGTACTTCTATCACCTAACAACCACAACATACAGCTTACCTCCAGGTAAGAACTCCATGATCAGGTAAAGATTTCTTTTATCCTGAAAGCTGTAAAACATTTTCACTACCCAGGCTCCATCCGCTTCAACCAAAATATCTCTTTCTGCTCGGATATGGGCCACCTAAAATTAAAAAAAAAAAAAACAACCCTCCACTATTATTGAAAAACAATTTAAATACTTCAACAGGGAATGCCATATTATATTTCTAGTCCTACAATATATTTTCATGATCTTTAATGAAGAAACTATTTTTCATACTCTTAATACTCATATTTTTCATAGTTTTTTACTAGGTACTACAAAGTCCTCACAAAATACCCAGCAGAAACACGCACAAGTCAACTCAATGTTGAAAATAACTGTTCACACAACTTTGCAGAAGCATAGCTTCTTAGGCTGTTTCTGTTTGTTGGAAATAATTGAAAAATATGGTGGAAAAGTGCAATTCCCCTTTTTACTGTACCCTGAACTGAAATAGGAACATTCAAATAAATGACAGAGCTGACCATCACAGAGCTTTATATTGTACTGCAAGCTCAGACAAAAGTTTAATGTGCAACTCAAGGTGCAAATACTGACAAAGTTATTGGAAAAGGCTAGATCTGGTCTCAAAGAACGCAAGAACCTAGAGGTAAAACGGTACATGCATTATGATTACTATCAGAAGTTACACGATTTCTCATGTCCGTATACAAAGAAACAAAAAACTAATAGCTACTTCTACATAGATATCTCACAGGTTAAACTTGGCAAGATAAGCCTGGGGAATCTTAGCAAGAGTGACAGAGTGCCTAACCTAGTAACTTCCTGCAAAACCCGATTCCTTCATTGTTGTGAAAAGAGGGAAATATCCAACTCACATTGCAGTGAACTACTGTCTAGTTCCCCAGTCCACATTGTACACCCTGCTGATGGTGCTTGAAACCCTTCCAGATGGTACACGGAGGCTGTTCCTATGCGTGTGCATGGCGAATCTTACTTGAACTGCACAGCGAGTGCCTTGTCCAAGTGGAAAAAGGACTGGGATGAGTTTCAACCTTTACTAGCGATGAGTTCAGTGGCCAGTATTAAAGCAGTGCAAAAATGGTAAGGGTCTCGGGATATTTAAGGCAGGGGGAAAAGGAAGAGAAGGTGGAGCCATTCCTCCAACTGATGTGAATGAAGCTGGCCCAGAACTGATACATCCATCACTGCTGCTGATGTCGGTCCTCGGCAAGTGAGTTTGGGAATGTCTGACCTTACTCAGGATATTCCAGTCTGAGCTGTAACTTTGGAAAATATACAGAGAGCTGCTACCCCATGAATCCACTGGAAACTAAGAGTAATAGAGATTGGAGGGATAGGTGTATGTTTCACTAGAATATACCCTCATCCTGAAGGAAAATGAAAGACATATGGAAAAATACTTCTCGACAGCTTTAAGATTTTCATTATTCATACACCAGAAAGCAACTTCTGGAGGGAAAGTATGTACCACTATTCCAGCTTTGAGGGCTATTTCCAATAAGCACCAAACAGAGTCTTCTGCATCTCTTCCCCAGTTTCACTAGCCAGGAGCATCTTTACATGTGTTTCTTTTCACAGGGTACTGGTCTCTCTCTGTAGTAGGCACTCCAACTTTAATTTATCTAGCTCTATCTATTCTCGTTAGAAAATATTTCTTTCTACCCTCCACTCCTCAATGTAGCTATAAAATATAACATTAAATCCTTGCTTAGAAAACAGCCAGGATATGTCCCAGTGCTATCAGTCTTGGAAAAAAAAATATTCATTTTTTTGTATTTGTGTTCTGTGTTGCTTTCCATTGGACAATCCAAGCAATGAAAATTACAGCACATAAACATTCTCCAGGGAAGATTACCATCCCAAACTGAATGGAGAGTGAGAGCTCAGCCTCCTTACCACATCAGGTTATGAAATGGGGGGGAATGGGGGTAGAGCTTCAACCAGAGGGCCACGCACATCCTGGCTGCTGTGCAGAACATGCTGCTCCTCTGGTTCCCCATATTCAGGGCATGGGCTTGAGGAGACAAAAAGTCTGCACCGGGGGCGGGGCGAGGGGGGAAGAAGTAAAAGTGCCACTGCAGGGAAATAGAATAGAAGAGCAAATGACAGGTAAGGTTTGAACAGGTAAAGAAAGTCCTCTTTTATCTCTCCTTTTGCTTGAGACATCTACGCTTGATTTCTATGCTTTATGGTGCTACAGTACTTGCTGTGTCCTACCAGGAATTTGCAGTGAATTGTTAACTGAAAAAAAAAGTAAAAGCAAAAAACCAAACCAAACTAACAAAAGCAAAGCAAAACAAAACAAGACCCACCTAGAAAGCAAAACAAAGGAAAACAAAGGCAATGAACAATGCAACATCTGTTGGGATCTAACTATCAAAAGAAAATATCGAGTACTCGCAGTTTTTACTTTGTCACAGTGTTACTTTTCAAGCAGCATTTTCCTTGAAATGCAGTTTTACAGATTAAGTACTGCAAGGTCTGCCTTGATAAAGGAAGGGAGGAAAAAAATATAAGTTTTCGTCACTATTCCAAATTGGTTGTCAATGAAACATTTTTAAATTTTTTTTATTTCCTAACTTCTTCTTTTGTACTGTGGCAGCAACTCTATAGATTTTGTGGACTGCTATACCATTATTGGAGTTATAGAAGAGGAAATTATCACTAAATAGTATCTGCCACAAAGAACTTCAGCAATTTTCTAGACAGCATAAGTTTGAAATCTAGGGGGCACATACGACACAAACCTGCTCTTTCTCCAGCATATCTGCTTTTCTTAGTATCTTCATTGCATAAATATGACCTGTATCCTTCTTCTGAACAAGGCGTACCTATAATGAGAAATACAAACCCATCAATCTTCTCTACCTCAGAAAACAGAACCCATCATGGAATTTACGGGAAGGCCCAAAATTGCTGGGCATGGAAAAGTTCTTTTGTTCAACATTTAAAAACACACGGGGGAAAAAAAGAATTTTCTACACCATGTAAAACATTAACACTGGTGATGAACAGACAGTTTGAAGTAGTTACTGTTTTAGGAAAACTTAGCAGGCACAGTAAATTCCAAGTAACTGTGAGACTGTGCTAAAATTCAGGAGCAGATACAACCATGATGTGACACAGGGTAGGGGGGATGTTTATGGAGAGGAGCTGTGCAACTGCAAATCTGTCTTTTCAGGGGGCCACATGGGCAACATGCGTTTGGGCCAATAAGAAGTTGTGGGATACTAAAGGCCTTTCCAGGGCCCTTGAGAAAACGATGCACGTAATTCATTACTAGACTTATCACACTTGCACAATTACTCAAATAGCTGTTCTTCTGCAATGCAAATCTACAACTGGAACTTTTTATTCTGTAATTAAAATGTTTCATTTTAATGTTCAATGCAAGTTTTAATATCTTACTCAAGCAAGAAAGCCACAAACCTCTCCAAATGCTCCTCTTCCTATAACTTTCAAAGATTCAAAGTCATCCAAGCCAAGCCTAGTCCTCTTCAATCGCAGAAACTCTGTTTCTTTACGAGCGTGTTGTGACCTGCGCAGTTTTTTCTAAGGAGACACATACACAGAAATTTATAAGTCACTTGACTGTATGAAGTCAAGATATACAACCTCCCTTCCCGTGAAGTATTGTCTGTCCCATTAGGATGACAGAGAAAATGTAAAAGGATAAGTCTTTCTGAATTTCTTGATGCATGATCCACAAGTGAGGTATGATCCCCCTTTATATAGAGGCCTCAGGCCCAGTTTCACTTTTTTGGGGTTGTTGGTTTGGTTGGGTTTTTTTTTTTATTACTTAGATATAAAGAAACGGTAATAAAAAAAATATGAAAAAAAATCATACTAGTTCAAAGTACATCAGTCCAAAGGCGAAAGCTACTACCTGAGGCAAGGACTCTTGGTTTTGGGCAGTATGAAGGATCAATAAAAGCTGAAATTTGCAGCCCACCAAAAAGAGTGATGACACGCAACAAGGACCTTAACAGGCAGCAGAGATCCAGCTTGCACTATCTATAGCAAAATTCATTTGATTTAGGGCAGGCAAACACTCACATTTGAAAGAAAAATCTGTCCAAATTCCGTTGTATATTTTTTTTCTATAAAAACGTCAATGGGATTCACTCAGAAGAGACAAATGCTGACCTATGCTCCCAAAGATGCTGAGATGATATCGGAAACTGCTAACAAGACCCATCGATCAGGCACTTGCCAGATTTTGTACTAGGATGACAGTGTCATTTGAAACCACAAGATGGCATTACACACCCACACTCGCTTTTCCCTCTTCCCAGAAGTTACAGCAGCCACACAAACTCAGAAATAATGGAGGCACTGTTCCTACTTATTTCCCTGCCTATCCTGAAGAGAGTACAGCCAGCAACACTGTGGTGGACCTCAAGAAAAGCAACTTATTGACCAAAGTTCTGAGAGATGTCAACTGGACAGAGATCCCTCCTCATCCAATTCTGAACAGAGCAAGTGTGTGCCCAGTTTATTGTTTAAATCAAGAAAAAAAAATGGTTTAGCATTTTGCTTTCTACCCACTTCTTCCAAGCACATCTCATCTTTTTTTTTTCCTTGACAAATATAACTGCAAACAATTTTAATCCTTGAAAAGCATGCTATATACCTGCTGCAGCCATATATATCATAAGGACTAAGGGTGGCATGAAAAGCCTTAGCTATAGCAAGTATCATTCAAGCATATTCACAGCTTCCCTAACAAACAACTTATTTACAGGGGCAACATTCATTTAGAAAGTAAAACTTAATGTCATGCTAGCTAATGTTTCTGCAAGCTCCTCAAATGCCATTTTGAAGTAGTGCAAAAAAAGGAAAGCCTTTCTTCAGAGGTTACTCAGGTAGTATTACCTCTTCGTCTGCAAGGCCTTCCTCTTCCATAGCCACTTCTAGCTTCTTCTGCCTGCAAAGGAGAGAAACAGGAAATAGCTTTTTTTATTATTTATTCAAAACAAACATAACACTACAGCAACACAACACCTTTATTTCGCATATTCCAGACACCAAAGAGTTTGCCTCAAATGGAAATTTGAAGACTTACTGCCCGCTCCATCCATTCACTCATTTGTGACCAAAGCTGTCGAAAACGTATAAGCAAATTTAAGCACGTACTTACGTATTTGCAGAATTAGGCATTAAAGGTCCAAACATACAATCATTTTAATGACTTATATTTCTTCGTATAATCTTGTTGAAGTGAGGCTGTTTTTACCAATTAGGATTACGAATCACAATAAACGTGTGTTTTTTCCACCATTTCTATCTCAGCTCTACCACCAACACCTCAGCCAGCCCCAGCTTTCACCCCCAGTCTCAGCCTTGCTGACATCTCCCTGGTCACACACCTGCTCCTGGCTCCCCTTACCCTAGTGCCAACACCCTGGATGTGTTATCTTCTCCTCCCAGTGTCCTGTCCAAGCCAGGCTCACTGGTCCCAGGGCTCTTCCAGCTGGTGCCATGCCAGGCTGGGAGAGTCTCGTCAGGGAGTGAAGCCTGGAGTACCCCACAGATGGCATGGGGTCAGCACATGGCAGCGTGTCCACTGGACCTCTCTCCTTCCACCCCGCAAGTAGCTGCTTTATGACTGTCAGGGCGAAGCTTTCAGAAAGCTGGTTACCCACTAGCAGCGGCCAAGAGTTCGAAGGCTGGGTGCCAGGCCGCTGGTGTCCTCCTGCATTTTGGGAAGTATAGCAGGATCCCCTAAATTAACAGCCCTCAGTAGACAGTCTATTCTCCTAACTGGAAGCAACTCAATTACATGGGATAATGACTAAATATGATGAAGAGTGAAACCCTGCTGCTTGGTTGAAAATCTCTCAATTAAAAACATACTACCAGGGGAACGATGATTTCACATGCTGATGACAATTTGAAACACAACATTCATTATAATCAAATGCCTGGTGCTTTGGCACTTAATTCAAGTAGCACTTCACCATATTGGAGGCAGAATTGTGCACTGATGAGAAAAGTTAAAGTGGAGATGACCAACGCATACTCCCACACAAAGAGTAAGAGTTGACACCACACAAGAAAAGTTTAGATGTGGGTACTACATTATCCCCAAAATTATTCCTGTGCACTCAAGAGCCTCTCAAACCCTCCCATCACCAACCCTATGCTCTTTGCTGCCCCTTATTTCCACCCCAGGCCACCCTCATCTCTCTGCCTCCTTCCCTTACCCCATCACCCTGTCAAACACCTCTCCTATCAGTCCTGCTCTCTACCTCCTGTACACTCCCTCGTGCAGGGTTTATGAGTCTTGGCATGAGCTCCATGCTGCAGAGCATGAATAAACACCACGAGCCATTGCCTTACACAAAACCAGGTTACCACCCATGAGCAGCTCTGCAGCTGCTCTGCCTCTGTAGAGTTTATTCCCTGTGACACACACAGAGGAATCGGAGGTCACCAACCCCACACACGCAGAAGTAGAAACCTCACATCTGCTGCAAAATAAGACCTGCACAGTGTGGTTTCTGCAAAGTAGTAGTAACGTGGTAAGGAGGTAAATTGTATGAGAACACCAGAAGTGGAGGTCCTCAGTCACTCAATGACTGCTTGGTGCAGTAGCAGGGTATGTTCATGGGTCTGCCAGCACAGCCAGCAACTGGAAGGTACCCAGCGCCCTTTGGGGAGTAGCTCCTTGCTACCAAATACAGAAAAACTTCTGAGAACTGCTCTGTGCACAGGGATCAGAGTGCCCTTGAATAAATACCACCAAAAGCCAATGGAGAAAAGCTGAGAGGAAGCAGAGCCAGTACCTGGTTTCTCTCTCTTCGTGCTGTATAATTAGGTTGCTGTAGAAGTTCTCCAGCGTAAGTTTGGCCACTGTCACTCTCTCCCGGGTGTGGTTACTCATGGGAAAGGATGTTGTAGTCCCTGCAGTCATCGCCATGGTAACATGTACTGAAACAGAGCATGTCAAATCATTACTCACTTAAAAAAAAATTAAAAAATATGTAAGTGTTCCTCTTTCCCACTTTCTGTCTCCAAACTCTTAGACACTATAGAATTCAAAGGAAAGGCAATGTTCTCTAGATATAAAAAACTCCATTGAAAAAACTATTATAAAATTATCCCGAGATAGCAGAAGGACATACTACCCACTCTCTAAAAAAATAACAACATGTTGGCAAAACACAGGGTGAATCATAGCAAAGAATTATGCAGACTACAGGCAGCTCATCCAGCAATGCTTGTCCACAAGTGAGAAAACTGTACATCTGGCAGACTTGAGCCCAGTCTCCAGCAGGGAAAAAGCAGCACAGAGCAGAAAGGAAAAGGGGGGAAGCGACAGGAGGACCAGGCAGCTCCCACAGCTGCACATGTCAGAACTCTATGATAATTTCAATTCTAGAAATGCTAGATGCTACGAAAAGGACAGGATAAAATGAAAAAGTAAAAGGACAAAACCCCTAATACCATCCAGAGGTGAAGCTATTTCAAAGGTTAGAAGATAGCCATCAAATACATTTGAATTTTAAAGATAGTCAACAAAATTGCATGTGGACAGTTGGGGAGATTTCTGGAAATCATTGCATGAAAATGAAATAATGGAATTGCCGTATTTCAAACGTAAAACTTCTGTTGCTGGTTTTTTTTTGTTTGGTTGTCTTTTTAAAGCAACAACCAACCACCAAGAATAGAAAACCCTTTCCCCACCACAAGGCCATTAGGCAACCAGTATTCCGTTCGTCTCCTTTCCGGCCACCTCTGTGCCATGCCAACGCCGATACAGCGTTTTCTGTAGCAGCTGCTCATTACGAGTTCCCTGTGTTTGGATTCTCCGATTTGGGAAGCGGGGGGAATCTTCTTATGCAGCTGTAAATATGTTGCCCTTGTAGCTAAAGTACCTATAGGTCAGGACAGGCGGTCACTGAGCACTTAAAAACTGTGAAGAAAGAGGAAAGAAGAAAAAAGCTGCTCTCTTCTATAGCTTTCATCTTGAACCCAAAGAACTTGGATGTGCCAGAACAACACTTTTAAAGCTATGAAAAGACATCTTAGGGCAGTCCTGAGTCTCTTGCAGCTGGTCTAGGAAAGCCAGTGGATTTTTTTTTTTTTTTTTTTTTTTTAAAAAAAAAGCACGGTTTGTTCTAGGACTCATGTCCTACTTGGAAGTGGGTTGAGGCACTTTAGGAGAACCTCACAGAGGGCAGCACAAATAGCAGCATCTCAGCCCCACGCTCTTTTGCTCAGGTTGTTTTGGGGTTGGTTTCAGAAAATTACACAGAAGTACATACACTTCCTTTTGATTATTTACCTAACCCTTCTACTTCACCAGGGGATTCTGAGGAAGACAAATCCCAAATTAGGTTTATGATCTTCAAGGGGATCACCTAATCCTTAACGTGAACAAATTAAAAGTTTCATACAGAAGAGAACTTGCATATCCACATCAGACAGGAAGACTGCTTAATTCTACTTTGGGGGTTTTGTTTTGGATTTGCCTGCTACCCTCTGTGAAGATGGCATTTCATCTTGTGGATTTTTAATTGGATTTGGTGCAACAATAAGATATTTGTTGTCAGAAATGCAGCTGCTGTGTCACAAATAAGGGCGTCTTATAGTATTATGTAGATATTATTTTAGTTGCGTATTTTGGAGTGTGCAAGATGCCAGAGTTACAAGAATAAAAATGTATTTCTCTATACATACACAATGAGGTTTTAATAGCACTCTGCTGCTTTATGATGATGTCAATATTTCTGGTTTTTAATCAATCTTTTATCCCCTTTACTTTTGTACTAAAGAAAGATGTGAGTTGTCGACTGTTAATCTTTAATAAAAATTAAGGGGTTTATTCTTCACACAAACATGTACCCCATACTGGACACTTCCTGAAAAGTTGGAGAGACACACTCAAATCAAACAGAGCAACTGCTGACATCTGTGATTAAGTTATTTCAAGAAATGACCTAATAGAGTAAAAAACCCGCCTTCTGATCATTTTGGAGCACGAGGATAACATAGCATTAACCCAGGCTTGAAATGGATTAACCTTTACTTAAGGTATAATGAGCGCACCCTAGCACCGTCAAGCACCAGGATATTTATCTTTTGCATGTCTTGTATTCCTGATAGGATAAAATAACACTGCAGTTTTGTTTCCTGTTACTTTGTTTTCCCCATGCTCCTACACTCAGAAATGCAGACATTACCAAATAGCAAATCTAAGTCACTTGATTTTATAAGCCTGTAAAAAGGAGATAACAAATCTGGCACTAGCACATCACACTATAAATAGCCGAGCTGACCCTCACTGTGGTTCTATAGTAGGAAAATATAGATGAGAACCCAACCTGTAAACTAACAAGCTCAGAGAAAGCTATTTAACAGAGAGGAAACTTGTACTGACTTCACTGTCATACTATAGCATGAGTTCACCAAACCAGGAGGGATACATCACCAGAAGCATTTGCTTCCAGCATCCACACACCCCACCAGCCCTGCCTCCAGACCACACGCTATCACAGCATAGGATTTCCTTGAGACAGAGTTTAGTTTACATTTGCTCAGTTTGTAATTGGTGGCCCCAGTTAGCTGTCACTATTGGGGGGGGGGGGGGAAGGTCAACTTTGTGAAAGCAAGAAGTGCCCTGAGCTCTCCAGGTTCCCCAAAGTAAGTGGAAAAGAGCACGCAGACCTGGCAGAAGACACAAGGCAGCCCACAAAATTCCGTATCAACTCACAGCCAAGAAAAGCTCTTCATCCTTCTTCCTCCTCCCTCTCTGCTTCCACTAAAAAAAAATCCCAAACAGAGCACAAATCCAGATCCCCGACAAAATATTCAGTCAGGAGTAATCAAGTAAAATCCTTAAGTATGACCTTTATAAACAAATGACGCCAGAGGGGATGGGAAGGAAGAAGCTTCAAAATGGGGCCTTTATTAACAGCACACTACTTCTACTGACCTCAGCACATTAACGGGAACATTCTGAAAAGGTACCACCCATAGTTCTTGGAAATGCCCTCAAACAACTAGTAATTCACCCAAATTCATGCCATTTGCATAATGGAACCATTCTACTCCTGCTGCATCACCAGCCCTGCATTAGGCTCCACCTGGACCACAAGGAAGGTCATATTAACCAGCCAGATCTATTTGGCCAAAACTCCTCTGGTTGACGAGGACCGAGGACCTTTCTTCCCAAAGGGCCTGTAACCTCAGAAAAAATGATACACCACTGGCTGTGAATGAGAGTGATCAAAATGACCTAATTGATAGGAGACACTGAGCAGCAGCACAGTCCGCAGGACCACCTCTCAGAGCTGCTAGAAGCAGAGATGCCATATGTGTGGCTTGGCCCAGAAATTGAGCCTGTGCATCCCAGATGGATGGCTGACGTCCCAGTGCAAGCCTTTCTCCTGATGCCTGCTCTGCTCAGCAGCAAGCACCTACGGTGTGGACACAGGAGAGACAGGGATGAGGAGGTATGGGAGCAGAGTGACCAGTGGACATCTTGCCCCAAGAGGCAGCTGGGACAGCAGCATAGCAGGGAGGAGATGAATGATGCTCCTGGAGGACAAGGAAGAGCAGGGGTCAGCAGCAAAGAGGGGACAGCAGGCCCAATACTAACTAGCTGGAGTTTTCAAGAGTCTACTTCGAGCAAGTCTGTCCTGACTAACCATCTCCCTTTCTGGTAGAAAAATGCTGCCTGGTCCAAGCACACATTTAATCTTTTTATCCCCAGGACTGGGAAGCAGAGAAAGGCCAAACAGTGTTTACTACAACTTCAGTCTATACTCCCATCAATCATGACAGCTCTAAGTCAAATCCTTGACTGATTTTACTGAAAGTGTTTCCACTGTTGAAAACCCCACGCCCAGCTTCTGCTACACAACTGGCAAATCAAAACTCATGTCGTCTCCAGGGTGCTTCTTGGCAGCTCCCACAGTCCATCATTAATGTTTTCATATTATACTATTGGATTCAGGCTCTAGTTAATCAGCAAAATCACTGAGGCATCCAGTCCCACCTGCTACAACTCAGAAAAGGAGAGATGGAGGAAATAAAGGCACCTGGAGAACTGTTCTCCCCTGAAAGAAACACTTGGCACCTTGAGAGATCATTTTCTAACCAGGAAGAGAAGAGAACACAAAATCCAACCTTCTCACACATCATCCCCAGTCTCCACAGCTCCATCTTGGGACACCCAGGATGTGCAAAGAAGAGAGGGAGCGCAGAGCTGTCACTTGGCAGGAAGGAAGGATGGAGGTTTGACACCCTCAGTAATTTTAGAGCCTATTTCTACATAGCCAGGTAGCTCCAGACTTTAAAGAGAAAAGGATAACAAGGGATGAAACAAGATCCCAACACAGATGTGCTACAAGGTCTCAAGAAATTCGCTTTATTCCCCTTTGGCATACTTTCCATCCTGTAAAACAGAGCAACAGGACACAGATGTGGGGTGGAAAGCATAATCTTAACACTACACATCCCCAAACATCTGAACTGTAGTGATGGTGAAGATTCAAATACTTTGATAAGAAAAAGAAAAGAAAAAAAAACCCAACAAACAAAACACACCAAAAACCACACATCCCCAAAGCGGATAAGTTCACGATTTTAGATCTTTTTAACATATTCTTCCAACCTTTCATGTTTACTTTTTTAATGATTTTTTACTTCAGTGAGAATATAAGTATGTGAGAGTATGCTACAAGCAGCAAAAACTGAAACCAATCTTTCCAGCCTTCTTCTTTATTAGAGGGTTTCACATTTTTCAGGATACTACAGTAACCTATTTGATCAATTCTTGCTTTCTCTTATAGATTGCCAGCAAAAGAGCAAGTCTGTGACAGACAGGGGTGGGCATCACAACTTGGCTTCACTTCTGTAAGAACGGGTCTGAAGGTGCCAGCCTCTTCACAGGCAAGAATCCTGCACGACTGTGTTATATCACATAGCTTGTTCTGACTATCAAATAAGGCTGGATCTATACTATCAAATCAATCTGGACCTAAGTCACACAATGGAAATACCATTCTTGACACTATGCGTGTAGTATAATTATACAGCATCCCTAGAATAAATTTACTCTGGACTCATTACTTAGTGCATATTTACATTAGGGAGCAAACATCACATACAATTCTCTCAGAGAGAAATGCACATTTTTTTTCTACATGACAGAATGACGCTACTTATGTGCTGCTGCTGCTAGGTCTCCAATTAGGATTTCATAGAATGGTTAGAGTCTGAAGGGACCTTAAAGATTAGCTTGTTCCAACTCCCTGCCATGGACAGGGACACCTTCCGCCACACCAGGCTGCTCAAAGCCTCATCCAGCCTGGTCTTGAACACCTTCAGGGATAGGGAATCCACCTCTGAGCAGCCTATTCCAGTGTCTCACCACCCTCAGAGCAAAGAAGTTCTTCCTCATGTCTCATCTAAATCTACCCTCTACCTCTACCCTTTAAAATGTAAGGCTACATACACATTCAGCAGGACAGGGAACATCAATCCTTTCTCCCAAAACAGCGACATCACTTCACACAAAGGCCAGTAATTTTCATTTATACACCCATGCGTGCCCCTAAAGCCCAGCAATTAGGAACGCCATTCACTATTGCAGTAAGAAGGGTAAAACCATAAAGTTTATAAAGTTTACATTTACATTCCAAGGGAATTTGGCTCTTGAATGAAAGCCTCTGGGTAAGGCAGATACTGAAACATATTTCTGCCTATTAAAGTTCCCATTTTCTCAGCATGACATATTTTGTCATTCAACTTGCTCCTGAAATGAAATATACATATGGCATTTTTCAAGAATTAGAAGGTAAAAGAGAAAGGAGAGATAGGCTTTTGGTGCCAGACCTGTTCCAAAGTAAACGCATACAACTCAATAAAGCGAGTACCTTCAGAAACATCAGCCACCACCACTGTGCATAGTGCTGGAGCTCTTCTGGGTGAGAAGCTCGAGCAAACTTCGTAACGCTGCTTGGCTCCTTATAAACAACACAGCAAGGCAACTTGCAAAACCAGGCACTAAAACCCACCGGTGACAAGGATTATACTTTAAAAAATGAAGTGCTATCTATGAAAGCAGCATGGATACAGCAAGGCTTCAAGTATGAGTGCCAAATTGTTTGGATTCTCCTAAAGAGAGACAGGAGATATAAAGAGAGATATATATAGATATGAAAAAAAAACAACTCACCATACACAAATAACAGCATGATTCACACCAAAAGGAAGGGACAGATAAATGAAATAAGCAACCAAAGGCTCAGCAGGATGAGGTGGTGTGACATACCAGCAAGAGCAAGGGGAGGAGCAGCAACTGGAGCAGCAGTCGCCCAGACACCCTGGGCAACTTCTGAAACATGCAACTACACTTGGTATGAGCTGACATGCAAACAGAAAGCAAAGATACAAACGTTGTACAACAGCTGATAGTTCTATGATGAAACAGAAGGAGAAAGTGGTCATGCCGTGGTATCAGCCCGGAGAGAAAATTACTTCCTGCGCTACAGTTTCTGCTAGCACAAATTTGGCAACTGAGCTGTGCATATTTTCACCATCCAATTGTTTATACCGAACCTCCTCCTGGAGAGGCCTTCTTTTTCTGTGACACACTTTAATTTCACTTCCAAAGCTTCTGAGAAACCTCCAGAAATGAACAAAATGCTACAGGATCCTGAAGTCTCCAAGTAGCAAGCAAACAAGAATACCCCGCTACTCCAATCTACGTCAACTATGGGCCAATATTTTTCAGCTCTTGGAGCCTGATCTTAATACTTGTGTTATTACTAAATACAGATTTCCATGTTCCAAACAGTGCGTTATCCAAAGTTCATTTATGTCAATAAGAAAAACCCCTTCTGCTCAATAGGTTTTGACCTAATATTCCTATTCTTGCATCTCTAGCTGTGCTACTGCTGTTACTGAAGTTCACAGCTATCAGCACGTTTGCCAAACACTGCTCTGAGGTACGTTTCAGAAAGAAAAATAAGTATTATGTTTCTACATAATTCATGTTTTCAGCAGTATCACCACTCACAAACCCCTATTTTTTTAATATGCTACCCGAAGGAAGCAACATTCCCTGCCAATACAACAAATCAGATACTTCACACACAGATTCTTCTTCTTCAACGTTATTGCCAAGACCAGATCTTTCTGATGCCCTCTAGTTTTTACAACAGTTCCCATCTGAGAAGGGAAAATGAAATAACAAAGACTACAACAAGTTGTCACTGACACTTCAGCATTTCATTTACCTCATTTATATAGTTAACTTCCTTTAGTTTATTATTAATTCCCCAATGTGCGTAATGTTCTAAGTTTTGCTACTTTAAAGTTACAGAATGAATTACATTTGTTCTATTTAAAGTAGCACTGAGAAACTGAGTAAAATTAGCCCTGTCGGGACAGGCTTTGCTATTTAAAAGCAAAAGATGCTCAAGTGTTTTAGCCATTTTAAGTCATTCTTGCTTTCCCCGTGAAGCGTCTGGGTGAGTCGTCCCTTATAGACACAGCTAAAAGCAGAGTGCGCACCATGACACACCAAGCCCCAGCTCGTGAGTGCCCAGCCCCCACAGCCATGAAAAAACCTTGAGGAGACATTCACAAACACACAGGACTCAGAGATGGAAATGCTGCACAGGTCCTGCAGCCTCAGCAAGCTGCTACGCTTCTGGACTGATGACACCAGGGAAACCTGGGGGACAGCGAGGCCTGGAGAGCAACTTGGAGTATCAGTGGCTGGCTCCAACATGCCCCCTAAGCCCCAGAAGAGCTTTTTACCAATGTACCCAAGTAAGAGATGCTTTCAAAATGAAGGAACTCACTTTCTACCTTGGGCTAGACTCCTAAGTCTATAAATACCCCAAAATATAAAGGAGGGGCTCTGAGTAGACTAGGCAAAAAAAAAAAACCAAAAACAAAACTCCAAAACCCACCATCACACACACCCCCCACAGCAAAGGCCACGGTTGTATGCACACTGGAAGCTGGCATTAGCCAGTACTGTTTCTGAAAGAAGCTGTCCCACTTTCCATCAAACCATCTGTTTGTTTCTCTCCCGCTGCCAGTCAATGCTTTGTGCCAGCACGAGAGGCTGCATAACCCAAATTGATGAACTGCACCGGACTGAAATGATTTTTTTCTTTTAAAATAGTTCTGGCAAGGCTGGTTTCCCCCACATTGATTGAAAAGAGCCACCCCTCCCCGGGCTGAACCTCTTCATTCCTTCCCATGGAGCTTGTCCAACAGCCAGAAGCAAGCGACAGGGCCTCGTCTTTTAATTTGGCTCACAGAAATTAATCTCCCAAATCATTCCAACACACCCGCAGTAATGATAAGGAAATATTTCCTAATATGGAATAAAAACTGAATATTGGAGTTATGCTGCACTCCAGGATTTCCTGCTATTCAACGATGTCGAGCAGCTGGAGTCTCCCATGAGCAGCAGCCATGATCCAGTTCTCTGCTACTTTCAGCACACAGCAAGCACAGCTGAGAAACATGAACTCATTTCCCTGACGGGAAAAGATAGGGGCTGGGTGAAACTATGTACGTATATACAAAAACATACATGTATATGGGTGTATATATAAACTACGTACATCTACACCTATATAAA
This sequence comes from Chroicocephalus ridibundus, assembly GCF_963924245.1. Taxonomy (NCBI): domain Eukaryota; kingdom Metazoa; phylum Chordata; class Aves; order Charadriiformes; family Laridae; genus Chroicocephalus; species Chroicocephalus ridibundus. The sequence continues at coordinate 145,615,972 of NC_086284.1, forward strand.
ATATACACACTTTGTTTTCTTCCTTTTAATCTTCTGTCAACTTAAGGTAGCAAAGAAACTTTTGCTCCAAACATCATAACCTTTGCTTTCACTAAGAATGTGAGACTGGTCACCTAAAATTTAGAAATACAAATCCACTAATAAGGTCACATCCATCTCAGCTCCTCTTGCCTCCATATTTGGCAATACAATTACACCCTTGTGTTCTACTATCAATATCTGTCCCAAAGTTACGAGTACATTTTGAGACATTCTGTACTTAGAACATCCACTCAGCGTTGAATGACTTGCAATGACATACCAAAATCTCCATGAGCTCAGTCCTTTCAAATAACTCATTTTATTTTCTCTACAGAAAGGTTTTTTAAGACAATCCAATCATTTGGGTTTTAGCAGTACCAACTCAAATTGCTTTACTCTGCATGTGGCTGCAAGATAGGACTCCCTCATCCACCCCATTAACCTCATGTAGACAGAAAGGAGAAAACAGAGAGGCCGTACTTCTGCTCCACCAGCAAGGACAGAGGGCTTGAGCTAGGAACAGGAAGGGAACAGAGGTGCTGCTGTATCGACATGCTGCTCTGCCTTCCAAGGAGTGCTCCAAATGGGAGGTCAGCTCCAGGACAACACCCTGGGGGACTAAACGAACCACAAGACACAAGGGAACTAGACTTGCAGTCCCATGTAGCCATCCCTCTCTTCCCAGGGTCTACCGCAGCACCTGAATTGATGTATTTTAATTTACTGGCAACATGAGAAATCAGTAGCTTGCTGTAAAGCTAGCAATGCTGTGTGGTGAAGTGGCATTTCATAGCTTGCTTTAGTTTACTTGTATCTTTCCTTTCTCTTGGCTCTCCCAAGTTTCAAAGTGCTGCAAATCTTTGTCCTCTTAGGAATGTCTAAAACCAGGAAGTTCTTCTATCTACTGAAGTAATTGCATTCCTGTGCACTTAAGCATCTTCTCAACTTTTAGCAGTTACTTGCATCCAGGCATATTCAAGAAAACATTGTTTTAAGATCTGCTAAATTAACTGGCACAAAAAAGCCCATGCAAAATATTTTGCTGCAATGTTTTAGATAATGAAATAATTACAGGCAGAACAAGGTGAATGACCAAAAATCTGCTTCCTCCTCAGTTGCTGCTTTTCTGGATAAAATTATACTCAGGTCTCATGAAAGAGATGTCCCACTCCAAAACACGTACAACTGTCTAAAAGTAGAATTCAGTCATGGTGGATTTCCCTACATCTGTCTCTTTCACGGTCAAGAAACAGAAATTAAGGCAGAAGAAATGAATAATAGTAGGAGTTTCTAATGGGGCACCTGCATAAAGTTTCCCTGAAATTCATAGAATCATAGAGTGTGTTGGGTTGGAAGGGACCTTTAAAGGTCATCTAGTCCAACCCCCCTGCAGTAAGCAGGGACACCTTCAACTAGATCAGGTTGCTCAGAGCCTCATCAGGCCTGGCCTTGAATGTCTGCAGGGATGGGGCCTCCACCACCTCTCTGGGCAACCTGTGCCAGTGTCTCACCACCCTCATTGCAAAGAACTTCTTCCTCATGTCTCATCTAAACCTACTCAATGTCTAATCTAAACCTACCCTGCTCTAGTTTAAAACCATTGCCTCTTGTCCTATTGCTACCTGCCCTTGCAAACAGCCCCTCCCCAGCTTTCTTGTAGGCCCCCTTCAGGTACTGGAAGGCTGCTAGAAGGTCTCCCCGGAGCCTTCTCTTCTCCAGGCTGAACAACCCCAACTCTCTCAGCCTGTCTTCATAGCAGAGGTGCTCCAGCCCTCGGACCATCTTCATGGCCCTCCGCTGGACCTGCTCCAACAGGTCCGTGTCCTTCTTGTGCCGAGGGTTCCACAGCTGGACACAGTACTCCAGGTGGGGTCTGACGAGAGCAGAGTAGAGGGGGAGAATCACCTCTCTCGATCTGCTGGCCACGCTTCTTTTGATGCAGCCCAGGATGCGATTGGCCTTCTGGGCTGCAAGCGCACATTGTTGGCTCCTGTCCAGCTTTTCATCCACCAGTACCCCCAGGCCTTTTCCGCAGGGCTGCTCTCTATCTCATCATCCCCCAGCCTGTATTGATAACGGGGATTGTCCCGACCCAAGTGCAGGACCTTGCACTTGGCCTTGTTGAACTTCATAAGGTTTGCTCGGGCCCACCTCTCTAGCTCGTCCAGGTCCCTCTGGTTGACATCCCGTCCCTCTGGCCTGTCAACTGCACCATGCAGCTTGGTGTCACTGGCAAACTTGCTGAGGGTGCACTTGATCCCACTGTCTATGTCATTGGTGAAGATGTTGAACAGCACCGGTCCCAGTACGGATCCCTGAGGGACACCGCTTGTCACCCCTCTCCATCTGGACATCGAGCCATTGACCACTACCCTCTGGATGTGACCATCCAGCCAGTTCCTCATCCACCGAACAGTCCACCCACCAAATCCATCTCTCTCCAACTTAGATAGAAGGATGTTGTGGGGGACCGTGTCAAAGGCCTTGCAGAAGTCCACGTAGATGATACCCGTTGCTCTCCCCTTGTCCACTGATGCAGTCACTCCATCGTAGAAAGCCACTAGGTTGGTCACACAAGACTTGCCCCTAGTGAAGTCATCCTGGCTGTCTTGAATCACCTCCCTGTCCTCCATGTGCCTTAACATAGCTTCTAGGAGGATCTGTTCCATGATCTTCCCAGGCACAGAGCTGAGACTGACAGGGCAGTAGTTCCCAGGGTCCTCCTTTCTAGAATACATTTTCAGCTTTGATCCAAGAAACTCTACTCTCAAATTTTAGGGATGCTGCAAAGCCTTTCTATTTTTTAAGGAGTCTAGGAAGCAGGAGCAGAGGCAGACTTCACCTTTGGGAACTAGAAGGGACTTTTGCACTGGAGACTGCTGGAGGAGAAGAGGGCATTAAGTTTGTTTTTCTTTTTACTGATGCATGTTTGAACCCCTGACTTTTGCTAGGCTCTTTTTAGACCACATCTATCAAATTCAGTATAGTAATTACACATAGTAAGTCCATGCCAGCAAAGGAGCTGACCGCTAAATGAGATGCGGAACATCAGTGACTGGCTATGGCCTGTGCAATGCCTCCAGTCAGAGTTAATAAGCACAAGAGATCCCTCTGGCCTTAAAAAGCTGCAAATGCAGATAGTGCATCTTGTCAGTATATGCAATACTGGAGAACAGATGTTTGCGCATTCAAATCCCACTACAATAGTTCAATTCTTTAGCTATGATTTTTGGAGAAGGAGACAGTTGTTGGCACATAAAGCAGACTACCCTGATGAGGCCCAGGATACAGAGATGAAAATGTGTGTGCAGTCTTTTAACGTAAAAGAGGAATACATGGTACCACCTTCCTAATGCTGGGAAGCAGATTTGGAATGGCGGGGATGGAGCTGTGTCATACTCTTATCACCAAACCATTAGGAGCTCTGGCTATCAGTACCAAAGGTGGAGAAAGAAATATTATTTCATGAAGGAACCATAATGACAACATCTGATCCCTACAGTGATAACAAGGACAACTGAAAAGAGAAAGTATTACATGATTCTGCCTTATTATCAGACTATTTTAGGGGAGAACAGTCAATACAACTCTGGTTTTGCATTTCAACATTTATATCACTTTGAGAACACACATATCACTATCAATCTATACATCACTTTGAGAACAAAAATACACTGAAGTGGGTAGCTGGGGCTTATCCTTCTGAGATTTAGAGGTGTAGGTATAGAGAAAGACAGCTCTTTCAGACTCACAGAGCCTCGCCTTCATGAAATCTGAGAGTCTTCCTGCAGTCTATTGCTTGAAGTCCCAACTGCTCATCTCCTCTAGGATGAGGACTGACCGGAGGAGTGCTTTGTTATGGCCATGTGTATATACACGATCCCTCCTACACAATCACATATCCACCCTTTCAGGAAGATAAGTGAAAGGCAAATGAGGAAAAGGAAAGTAAAGATTTGCACCTAGGTGAAAGATGATGAGACCTGTGATGGGCATTAGTCGCTTGTGGAAGGTCATTCTCCAGTCTTGACTTGGGAAAGCTCACTCAGAATGAGTAGTGTTTTCCTTTAAATAGATTAATCTAAATTTTATTCTATTACCTGCTTTCCTAATTAAAGGACAAGACAGACACACAGGTGTGGGTAAAAGCACTGGCTTTATCCAGCTGGAAGAGAAAGTAAGAGTGAAAAGGAATAGAGGATATCTGCCTAAGTTTCTACAAGATACTAAGGCTGTATGTAGCTGCTATGCTATGCAGTTAAAAATGCAAGAATGGGCAAATTTCCAGATTTAAAAAAAAATATAATCTTGAAGACCCCAGTTTCATACACTTTCAAGACGAAATTGGTTACTGCAAGAGAACAAGAACACACCTCCTCTAGGAACAAATCTTTCCTACCAAGAAAGCTTCCAGAACAGAACAGTCTTGCAAGATGTCCTGAGGGCTAAGCACGCTCTTGACCGGGAAAAGTAGAAAGATTTATTACTAAGAAGGGCTCTTCATGGAACACAGGTCACCTCATACAAGGGTATGGCCTTTACAGGAAAGTAGAAGGAAAAGCAACACTTAATGTTCCTGCAGAATGGCTCTCACAGTTTCCTTTTCAAAGTGTAAGTCTCTACTGCCCTGTAAGGTGACTAAGTGTCATTGTGCCTGCATTTCTTTGTCTGTCAAGCGGAGACAAAGACAAGTGGAGTTATCTGCAGGAAATTCAAATGGAAATACCAGTTTAGTGCAAACAATGTCTTAAGATGGGGACTGGCAGAGTAGCAAATAAAGAAGTCTTTCAAGCAGTGATCTGAATTGCTTGACAAGTTGGATACAACCAGCCATTTCCCATAAACAGTAACCAGAGAAATACCCAAATACGCCATAGGAAGAATGAGATAATTTCCACTTTTGAAATATTATTTAACATTAACATTTCCTTATGGGGATGGGCCCCATACACAAGGCCCTTACACAGAAAGGATAGACATTACTGCCTGCCAAGTTCTGTTTCAAGGAGTGTCAACGCAGGTCTACAAATTGCTTCTTAGAGAGAGCTATCCCTCCCTCCTCCTCACTTTACTGATCCCTCCAGTCCTGGCCAGCCGCTCGTACCATTTTCCCAATAACATAGCCACAGGTGAGTTAGGTGAACTCAGCAGCCTGACAAAACTAAGCTACCAACCAGTACCATGCTCCTGTAAAAAGACGACCATTCTTGCATAAAATCAGCAAGTTTGTTTGTCCCACCCTCCAACTACAGAACTGCTAAATTCAGTGAAAGAGAAGTAATGAAACATGAGGCATAGAGGACAAGGCATTATCCCTGTTGTGGGCACCCAAAATTCGACTACATCCAAGTAGGTTTTGATACACTTTTGGCAATGGGAGGATAGAACTGTCCCTTTTCACAGTGGCCAGTTATATCAGATTGGGTACAACATAAAACTTAGAATCTAATGGTGACAACTGTTAAACAGGTGTTAACTCTCACCAATGAGTCACATTCTTCTTGCACCAACTTTTGCTGGCTCCATTTGGTAATGGGCTGAAAGCTTTGCAGAGCTTTCAAAAGACAGGCTATAACTACTTTCTCACATCCCCTCTACATCAGGCTGCAACAATAAAGAACACAATTCATTTGATTTTGATGAAAATGGTTACGGTGAGGTTGATCATGATGAACAGCTGAACACCTGTCCCCTAGATGGTGTGTCATACACTGCACTCTGTAAATATAGCTAGGGTCATTCATAAAGACCAGGAAGGGTTTGTGCTATGTGCTGTTTCTGCTTGCTTCGGAAGCCACACCATGTGCTCCTCCTGGAGTACTGTTTGGTTCCTTTACATTGAACAAAGCCCAATGCAGACAAACAGCAATGCTGACATGGAGCAAAAGTCCACACTATGCAGCAGACAGAGACATAATCTGTGCTTGAATTGGAATAGTTTTATGCTCACCCAAAGAATGCAGAGAGCAAAGACTTAGAGCAAAGCCTAATACCTGATCTATGGTTACACACCAGGAACACCCACCTTAAGGCCCACTCTAATTTCTCATTCATTCCTTAATGTGTCTCCTCTCATTCTATTCAACGACTACACCAGAAGAATTACCAGTGAAGGTATTCCTAACGCAGCCTCTAACGGTGACTTGAGGTGGACAAATCTCTCTGTAAAATAAAACCACATTAAATTCCTGGTATTTGCCAATGATGCAAGAGTTGAAGTCATGAATATTTTGAGTTTTCTTTTTCTAATTGCAGATGATATATGTATAGAGGAAGGATGCTCTTACAGCTACAGCACAGGAAACTACATTAAGTAACAAATGATCTGGATTCTATTTTATTTCCCAAGTGCAAACCAAACCCTACAGAAAAAAAGAAAGAAAAAAAAAATGGGCTTAGGGCATGCCTCAGTCCCAACATGAAAACAAACATATTTCTCTACCAAGCAGGTATTGTTAGGAGTCTTAATGAGTTCATATGCACAAAGAACCAGGGCTCTTAAGAGAAAAGATGCTGAAGAAGTATTAAAGAATTATTTATTATCTCATTCTGAAAATTCATTATTTAACCTGGCCCCAAAACTGTGGGGCCCCAAGACATGTGGCCCCTTCTTTATCATTGCACTTGAGCTGCCCATTCGATCAGACTAGACAACAGTTAACTACAAGAGTCAACTGCAGAAGACACATTAATCTGTATGTTGTGTATTTGCAAGGGTGTGTGGCAAGACAAGCAACTGAGATGTTTTTCACTGTTCCAAGGACACAGTTGAAGTCTCATTCCTATTTCAGAAATCAGAGGAAATTATATGGGAAAAGGCAATAGAAAGGACAATTAAATATTAATACACTGCAAGTGGCCAAGTTTGACAATAATATTTCCAAACTGAGCTACACTCAGCCTTGGCAAAATGTTGCTATTGTGAATCCATCTGAAAACACTCATTTGAATGATTTCCCAGTCAATGTTTACATATTCTGTTGCTAATATGCAAATAACATTAATCAGCTGCCTTTTAAAGTACTGATAAATGGACAACATTTGGAAAGTTTTAACAGTTTCCTGGTAAAGCCAGACATAATATCGGGAATGTAGTTCATCACATTGATATAACACAGGATATGAGAGAATACTCCTCAATTTCACAAATCACTAAGCAGCAGCTGCTCTGCTATATTCTCTTCACTTCTGAAAATACAGAGTATTAAAAAAAAAATAAAGAGAAAGGAACCTAATAATGTAGTATTAGTACAGAATAAGAGACATTTACATTTGTGATTCCTCAGGCAATTAATTATTTCTTCAATTGAGTCTCAGAATACATTTCAACTTGTACTCATTTACAAAAACAAAACCAAATAAAAATCCCTTATTTTAGAAGTAGCCCTGCCAGACAGAAAAAGTCTGTGGAAAAACTAGCACTTCTTACTCCACAGATCATGCCCCATTTGATATTAAGCCCTACCTCCACAACCTAGATGCATTATAAAGATTTCATTACTGTCCCCAGGTCCAAAAGGGGACAGGGATGGAAGCAAGATCTGTAGGCTAGTGGGTTGTTGTGATATTTTTTTTTCTTTCTTTCCCCATCCCCTTGAGTAAAATCTTGTAAAATAAATCATGGAAATTTCATCAAGTCCCAAAAGCACAGTGAAGCCAGCCTCCTGGAGGGAAGGTATGCCCCTCCCCCTTCCCAGCATGCCCAAAACTGCAAAGGTCTCCTGGGGTTGTTACCAAGCCTCAAACTGTTTTCCTCTCCTTTGGATTATTCCTCATGTTAATAACACCAGAAAGCATCTTCATCTTCCAATGAACTGCAGCTGCAAACTTTATTCTGCTTCCCTATGTGGTGTACCTTCCTCTCAGCTTTCAAGCAAATTATGTTTTGCCCCTTTAAAGTATTTTCCACCCAGACCTCCAGGTATTTCGCAAAATTGAAACATAAAACACGTCATCTTGGTAAAGCACGTCAGCAATTTGAACTATGAAGGAAAGTAAACAATCCCAGGCTCAATCCTGGGAGGATGTCAAAGGTGTATGAGCAAGGGAAGAACTTGACCAGGGAACCCTGCCTTGTAACAAGTATCTACAGCAGTCTGGAGAACAGACCCCGTCCAACTCCACCCATTTAGTAGTAGAAATACATCCAAGATAACATATAGGCTTACACAGCACTCTCCACATATAGTTCTCAAAATACGAGGACAATTTCAATCTTATTTTAGAAATGGAGAAAGTAAAGCTCAACAAAATTAATCACAGCCACCAAAATAAAAAAGTCAACTGTGCAGCGTCATACCAGCATCTGAGGCACAAAATGTAACTTGCAGAAGCTGCCAGAAACCTGAAGGAAGAGCTGAGACATGGAATCACCACATTAGTCCTGACTCTTACCTTGAGTTTAGTATTACAGTCACATCAGGTCAGCACTGGGGAAAGGCAAGCTGTTTCCCTGGCAAGCCTTCATACAGACACACGTTTGAAAAATAAAATGTGTGCGCTTAAGGAACATAAAAATGTTTTATAGAATCCTATTTATAACACTAAATGGCACAATGAACTATGGGGGAAACTACAATTACAACAGGAAACAGAAAAAAAGCCCAGTTGACCTGAGCCCAGGGTTTTTCAGAGATGCAACTGCAGAGGAGCTCTTACACTGCTGTTTACACCGGGCCCTGGGGCCTTTGCAGCTGCTATTGAGGAAGCACATTCTTCATGCTCTTCTGGAGAAAAACAAACAGATTCTGACCACGCTGTCGGCAAAACAAAAGGAGTCTGTGAATTCACAAGTTTTTGCATGCACCTGCAGGGATATTTTACTAAGGGGAAGCCAGTGGATTTTATTATTGTTGCAATTTCAGCTGCCATAGGAGACTACTGAGAAGTCACACAGCAGTATCAGAGCGTATACACGCATTTGAGGCTGCACAACTGGAAGTCCACCAAGCCCTTGCTTGTACCCATCTTCTCCTGAAAAACACGTTAACCTCTATTCTGCCAGCTGTAGTGTCAGAGTACTAACATAGTCACCCTTGCAGAAAGTAGAAGCAAACATGTCCTCCTAGTGCTTTTTCATCTCCACTGGCTACAGTTAAGACAACGAACTGACTTGGACATGCAACTTTTAAGCACCGAAGGACCACCGATGAATCCTGCCTGGCAGCTGATATAATGCCAACTCTCATTGTGATAAGGGTACCGGGAATTAATCTTTGGATTTAGCAGTTTGCTTCACCTGACCATCTCTAAAGCCTGTAACTGTTGGCCATGTCTGTAACAGGTTTCTCAAAAACACTTTTAGAAACCCAGCCTCATCAAATAGTAGTCCTACTGCAAATGGATGTGACTTACAGTTAAAATATGTTCCAAGGGCCAAACAAAGCAAACAAGATAGGTGGCCTCCCTTCCCCATCTGCACCACAGAGCACTAGACTCTCCAGCAGAAGACGACCAGGCAACTGTCTGTAATGCACAGACCCAGCTCCCACCAAGCTTAAAACAATTTGAATCCAACTGTGGTTTGAGCATCTTGTCATTTTTACATCCTTTAACTCTGGGCACCTCACAGACAGTAAAAATATTCTCCACATAAAGAAAAAAGATGAAGATCTGAAGGTCTATATATAGTGTTTGCTAAAAACACCTCTTTGGAAACATCCTTTGCCAAATAAGTGCCAAAACTTCAAAGGCTGAATTATAATATTGAAATATTTGTAATACAAGTTTGTTTCTTGGGAGGCATGGCTGGCAGTCACAGATGGCATCTTTCAGCTCAAAGACCCGTTCCAGGCAGTAACTGGAAATAGCTGTTTGGTGGCTTATGTGAAATGAGTCAATGGATCTCAGTCCAGCTCTCGATAAATTAGAGCCACATCACAAAAGCATCTGTAAGAGTCACTTCCTTTGTTGATGTCATTCTAAAGGCCAAGGACTGAATAAGGTTGGGAAAATGAGTTATCCTCCCTCAAAATAGCATGTTCCTTCAAAACACGAATTGCTTTTACCTAGGCTCTTTGGTGAAAGTACCCCAGTGTGTTTTCACAAAATATGAACTAATGTAAGTATTTCTTTAAGTAATATATGTAACCCCACACTTTCTCAGTAGGAAAAACCAAGGCCTGCTGACTTTCAACATGCTAGAACCACGCAAAAGGAGAGCGGACAACAGGGATATGCCCATCCCACACACTAACTGCATTTCTGCTTTCCAGAGCCAACAGAAGTTTAAAAGCTCCCAAATATTTTTCTTTAAGAAGATTTAGCTCACCTTGAATAAGCCACTCAATTTCAAGGACTCACACCATTAGGAATATTTGCCTTGTCTTTGCCAGTAAGGAGGCATGGCACATGTAATACAAACTCAGAAAATTAGAAAAAATAAGAATATTTTAAACTCTACCTTAAGAAAACAGAGTCATTTTAAGAGGACACAGATAATACGGGATCAAAACCTTTGATCATGAACATCAGTCTTCATTGCTCACCACATCCCCACAGAGCACTATATAAATCCCGGTGCATTAACTTTGTTAGAAACCAAAGCCATACATGTCACAAATGCAATTCAGAACAATAGTTCTGAAAAAAAATCAATTATATTAATTAATTAATTTGAACTTCGTTGCATTTGGATGGCACAAAGTAATTGAATATAAACACATTTAATATTAGGGGATTGGCTCTGCTCAGTGAATTTAGAGATGCCGAGTTGAGAGAAAAGAGTGCGTTTCATTCAAAGAAGATGAAGGCCTTCTGAATTTTGGTGCTTAGTAAACAGCTGCTAAACTGATTGAAGGACTCCTGTGAAGTACGCAGGGTCAAATGCGGTCAGCACCTCAAAGAGCACCGGATCTTTCAATGTTAAAAAAACACTTATAAAAGATCTTGGTATATTCATATATCCTCACTCTGCCTGTCACTTCAAAATACGTCCCAGGTATCCGCAAGAGTGGCTGGGTTATCCTGTGTCAGTCCCCTCTCCCTCAAAGATGATGTGAATTATACCACCAAATTCAATATGGGAAGTAGATTTAGCATCCTATCAACAAAAGAGGCTTCTTGCCTAGAAGTAGCATTGACTGAGGTACCAAAGCAAGCCAAGAATTACAAAGAAATTTGTCAGTATTCATTTTATTCATACATTGGTCATTGACAAATATTAATTTACATCCCCTTAATCTGGAAAGCCGTTGAAATGCATTCAGCGTAGCTTCCTTGTAGAAAGTAGGGTTATCCAAATTTTACTTCCGTTAAAAGTCCTACACTCCTGGTCAAGCACAAACTACATTCCTCACCTATCCAAGGAAGAGAAAATAAGAGGAAAAAGCATAAGCAGGTGCAGGGCTTGCTATATCACAAGCAAAAAAGCCCCTATTTCCCTCCCTAGAAGTACATATATGATGGGAGGCTACTTCTGTAAGTGACTTCATCTTGTAAATCAGATGCTTTGTTGACAAGATGATCACAACCCTTGAATAGAAGGAAGCTGCACCCAAAGCACAGATTCAGATATTCCAGACAGAAGTCTGACCTTCCATCCAAGACAAATATGGAGCTTAATCTGCACTGCTCTCACTGTGGTTTATTAGTTTGCAATATCTAGAGAAGATTTACTTTATGATTCAAGGAGAAGGGGGGTGGTGGACCTTACTTAACCAACAACTGTGTGGTAAAATCCAGCCTTGCCTTGGCAGGCAAGAAAGGGAGGGAAAGCACTTAAATTCCACAGTGACAGAAGAAAATCTCATCATGCAACTGCATTCTTCAGCTGCATATAGGCAGATACAGATTCACTATCGTTCTCTAATGTCCTAAGTAAGCATACAGAAGCTTTTAGTCTCTTAGTCTGTATGGCAGCATTCTTTAAAGATGACACGACTGCTTCAGAGCACTTAGGCAAAAGAACCCAGAAAATATGTTTATGCTGTGTTTCTCAGACTGAGAAAATTACAGTCAAATACAAATAAGAAAGATACTGTCAAAACTAGTCTCAAAAGTGAGCTTCAAAAAAAATACAAAGAACACTAACAGGTTTCAGTGTTGTTTTTCTTCTTTTTTTTTTTTTAAAGAGAAATAATATGACCAATATTGTCATCAGAATTATTCTCTTGTAGCCTTTGCTCCTTAAACAACACAGGCTCATCCCACACTTGGGAGTCAAAATCTGAAACTGAGATTGGACTGTAAAACAAAACCAACATTAGCTTTCTAAATATTATTGCTTGTTTAATAAAAAGGGCAGAGGGAAAATTAGCTAAAATTACTTATCTTCATTAGAGTATAACAATTTCCCTTCAATTACCTCATAATTATTTCCTTTTTCATTTTTGACTGTCCACTACTCTTTCAGTCCTTTCAAATGCAGTGATCTAAAGCACCCATGCAAAAATGGATGTGTATCAATTTTTTTTTTCTAAACGTTGCTTTTGATTGTAAAGATTATTTTACAAAGCAGAATGTTATTTTGCTTATTTAAACAGATAACAGGGAAGCATATTTCTTCATTGTACCCTTAACATGGCCACACTTTTGCATCTTACTGATGAGCAAAGGTGAAGGCAGCAGCATTTTTGGCAGGGTCCAAGGATCCTCTTTGCTAGTTTCCAGCAAAGGCGTTCAGCAAAGTTATTCCGTCAGCAGCCAGGCTGCAGCACAAGCTGTGAGCAGCAGCCGAAACCCACTGGTGTAGGCCAGGGTATATTCAGACCTGCAAAATTCTCTCATCTGGTTGGGTGATATCATGTTCATCTATTCTTCCTGAACACTGAAAAGGATTTGTTATTCTTTTTTCATTTGCCCTTCCACAATTGGCTTACGTGTCTGTGAGCAAAAGCAAACAGTTAACATGAATCGGGCGCCCTCTGGGATTAAATGGGGCTCAGAGGTATCCAAGTGTGAGCCTAAGGCTTTGGAGTTACCCATGAACCATAGCTGTCAGAGACGATGCTTTCAGTATGAACTTAGAGCAAGTGGCACTGTGCTAGCAGGGAACACGGCAAGTTGGACCGTGATGCCTCCTGAAAAACCAAGTGAAAAGTTCCTTTAAATCATCCTACAGTAACATCAGCACCACTGATACTAATCGAAGAAGCTGGGATTAGAGCTGCAATTAAGTCAACCTGAATATCCACATATTGGTTAGACCACACACACATCTATGGTCTGAGATTCACAGCACCATCAGGGGGATTCACCGTATCAGTACAGCATTTGTTTCGCACTCCTCATCGTGACAAAGTCCAGAGCAGTAAGTCTTGGAAGACAAGAGGACACATCACCGTTCCTGTCGCAAGACACTTTGATACAAGTTCACTTGCATCTAAATTACAGACCATATGTGGTCAACCCTCTGGAAATGCCAAGAGTTACACGCTCAAACTGATTAGCTGGTAAACACGTTATAATCCTCACCTGGACAGCTACATCCTTCTACCCATTACTACCCTGCTGGCACAGCTGAAATCCAAGTTTTCATCCCATTCATTTGTTCTCCTTCAACACAACCTTAGCTACATAGCCTCAAATCTTTGGAGACAATTTGCTTTTCCTTGTGCACCCAGGGCTCCCAGTGACTTCAGCGCGTTCCTTCCTGTTGAAGGAATGGATGAATGTTGCCTGTAAACACTGCTAATTACTGAGAACTGGAGCTGGTCAAGAAGCGGTGTATGCTGCAACATTAAGAAAGAAGCTAAAAAGTTTTCCAATTTCTTTGAAGGTTTGCCAGCAAAGCTTGAAAATCTAGAGCATTCCACTTTGTTCTCTCCCCTTTATCACTAGCTCATGAACAACAGACAGGGAGAGAAATGAGAGGAAGAAGACTTAACGGGGAGGAAGGAATTCCCTTCTGTACTCCCTTCATCTTCCAACCAAAATAACCAATTTTGTTTTTCCAGATCTTTAACTCCCTTCAATCTAAAAGCTGTCCTTCTCAAAAATCTTATAATAAATTACCTGCAATTCATTTTCTTATCTGAAACTATGTCTGAAGATGACTGTTCCTAACACCACAGCTCATGATAACTTCCTGATTTCCAACCTGTGGTCCACAGACTCTGTCAGCAGCACGTGGCTGGTCAGTGGAACAGGAGTGTTTTTTAATCGAAGGTGCATGATGGTCTGAGAGTGTGTTGTGGTTTGACGGTAGTCTGTGGCTCACTAGACTTGAGAACCACAGCCTCAACTTCTGCTGCTAACCACTCCATGGCTTGTACAACTCAACCTCAGAGACAGCTGTAACACTCAGATTCAACTTAAGACTATCAGGGGGACCTTTACAGGACTTCAGCTCACATGTATCTCTTCTAAGCAGATACTAAAGGTCATTTACATTCATGTTTTATACCAGATACACACGGTTTTATTTCCTGCTATGAGGATCCCCCTACCTTCCCATCACTAGATGTTTAATGTAACGTCCGTATTCTGCACTTTGGGCTTTTCAAGTACTTCAGAACATTCTCTGCTCTATAGATTTTTATCCATCTTGCTGTCATTTTGCCTGAATTCAAGTTCACTCAATTCTAGTTGGAATGACTCAAAGCATAACCAATTTACAGGAGATTATTCCAGGTATTTTTAACATAATTCTTTTTTATAAAGAAAAAAAATTAAAAAAATTTTCTAATTGCTACTTATGCAACTTAACCAGATGCTCACATAATACATATTTTATATGAACTCTCCTTTCTGTTAAAGTAAGCTCCCTAAGAAGATAAACAGGACAGAGTAGGGAAAGAGTCTCCATACAATGATTAGCCATATAAGAGAACCCACCTAATACATTTAAACATTAAATGGTCATCTGTATACTTTGTTCACAAGATATTGAGAGGTGAATTCATAGAGAGCTCCTGCTTCTATGCATAGAGAACTTTGCTTCTATGCTCTTAGTCATTACTTCCTAAGATGCTACCTATGCCTGCTAAGATCAGGGAAGGACTAAACAATAAGACTTTAGTAGAAATTGTATTTAGAGTATAATCAGCATTGTTTCGTTTTGTTTCTGCCCCCCATAAACTTGAATGTGAATATTTCCTTTCCCACAGCATTTGCAGAAATCAAGATTCAAGCTGTAACTAATTTCATGAAATTAAGGAAATAAATTATTTTAAACTGTAAGTAGGCAGCTTAATTTAGTAAGAGAAATTTTCTTTAGGCACAACAAAACTTTTGATTCACAGAAATGAAATACCACAAATTAGTCATGAAGAACACCAACTTACCTTCTCAACCTGAGTTCTTTACCACTTTAGCAGACTAACCAAGCACAAACAAAACCAACAAAACTCAGTGACAAAGATGCACGTTAATGACAACAGAAGTGATAAAATTCTGTTCTTTCACCTTATGTGGACAGTCAGAATCCGCTGCAATGCACTTAACTGCCTTCCAAGACATGCCACTATTACGATCGATCAGCACAATAAGAAAACCGTACTTGGTAAGCAAGTCTCACCAAGTGTATTTGCTACACAAATACCTGTCAACCAAAAGCCATTACTCCACTAAATAGGACTGTGCTTTAGCAGTTGGCTGTTACATGTTTTTAACAGCCATGCCTTTCATTGCTGTATTATTGCCTAGTGTCCCACAGAGAAGCTCACCCACCACACACAAAATTCCCTTATAGTTCCAGTTGTTAGAGTTTGTTAAATTATACTTTTAATTATTGTTAAACAGACTTCATTCTCCATATTCAGTTTCTGCAGTTTGTAAAAACAGGTACTCCCATTAAATCCTTACCTTGTGATTGAATTTGTTCTCCTTTCCTGCCCTGACAAACATTAAATACCACAAAACAGAAGAATGCAATTCTCTCTAACTTCAAGAAAAAACAACTGCCTCTAATCAATGCTGTACAACGCTTTTGTCTGTGGAGCTACTAATATAAGCTTTTTCTCTTCATACAGGACTCAGCATGCTAAAAATTAGTGACATTTTAAGTGGAACAATTTCATCATCAGGCTGATATTTGGCTAGTGTTCTGGTTACCTCCCTTAAAAGGCACCAGTGAGAAGGAAGGGCTGGGAACACATTATGCAACTATTCATTGTTAAAAAAAAACCCCACACAAATAACTAAAACAAATTTTAAGAGATGTCTGTGATGAACAGTTTTCCAATATACAAAGCAAGACAAAAGAAACCTGATGCCACTGAACTAATATCTGCTATTTCTACCTGGCTAATTTGGCAACAGGGAATTTTTCGTGAAAGGGAAGGTTCTTCTCAGTTATTATGGGAAGAAGTGGAAAGCTTAAGCCTGCGAGCTGCTCCTACCTTCTCCACATTTTGGTTCAGATTGAGCTCATTGGCCGAACAGGTAGCTCTGCACTGGGAAATAAAGGGGAGATATCAGGCCACATCTGTGTCCTATCACCCTCTCCTCTATGCTCAGCTGTGACACATGGAAATCTAAAATGGCTAATAAGCTCAGCTTCAAACAATGCTAAGGGGGTTCTGTGGCTAAGTAATCTGCATATTGGCTGGCTTGTACAAAACTGCTCTCCTGCAGACAAGAAATATAATTTAGAATGTAACTATCAGTTCAGCTACAAGTAGCTTCTTTTTTCACTAGTGCGCTCATAATAACACTGAGGCTTTCTACCAAGGGAAGCTATAGCTGTTCTGGTGTTACATGGCAGTTGAGTCAGGCCTCTCTCAATATTAGATTCAGCTCTACTCATTCTAGAAAAAAGACAAGTAGAAAACAGTGATCTGTGGGAAAGGTCTGCTTTATCAAGCAATCCCCTGCAAGTGACTGAGCTCAAACTGGTAGTAGCGCCAGCCAATTCAAGGTTTGCATACATGGCAGAAAGAAAACTAACTTGGAAATGAACGCTGTCCCTGGAAAACCCTTTTCCTACAGAGCAGACTCAAGAGTCTCCAAACTGACACTGGTCTGGCAGGAAGAGGACATAGCTGTCCTCCGGGGGGGTTCTCAGCGATATTGACAGAAGTTCATGGTAGAGCACAAGTATGCAGCTAAATTGTCTCTCTGCTGCATCAGTGACAGGGACATGGAGCCTAACCTTGTACAACCAGGAGAGCCCCCTTAGCAAACACAACTCCCCACTTGTAACACGCTGCTTCTGTCAAGCAACTTTGGTTGTTTGCGCCCTTCTTAGCAGTAGCTTCAGGGTAGTCATGTGTTTTACGGAAGTTATGACTTTCATTCCTCGCCCCATCTGGCTTAAACTCCTGTGTATGGAAGCTGATTGTATTTGTAACTCCTATGACTCGGCATGACCCAGTATCTTCATTTTAATTGCACCCAATTTAAGCACAACTATATTTCTCATATTGTTATTCTACTACAGTGGCTCACAAAAAGGGCCCTAAACCAAGTACTTATTTCTGGTAAGGTACCCACTTGACTAAAGTTTTCTAATTGTTTGTTGGAGGGGGTGGTTTGCTTGGTTTTCTTTTACTACAAGAAGATGTAATCGCTAAGGTTTCTTGCCATATTTTATAAATGCACTAGCAGTGCCTTACTTAATGCAACATTACACACGATACCCTCAGAGAATTGTAAAGTGCTATCTTTATTACACATAGTAGAAAAAGGTCTCATGACCTTTCATCTGTTCAAAGATAACAAAAAGGGGTTTTGTTTCCACTTCTGCAGAAGGAAATTTAACAAGTTCCAACATGCCAAGATCTTTGCTAAATTTGCAGCTCCTCTACAGTATGTCAGTGATCACAGGCTCAAACTCTGGAACATAAGAGACATAGCTAATGTAAGTTGCAATATAATAAACACTCTTCCTCTAAACACAGTTCCGCTCCCCATACAGATCCGAGTATCCCCTTATTTCTCCCTCCCATTCACCTGCCACCTATGATAATCTCAATCTGTTTGAGCAACATGTTCGCACCAGGCTATTACTTAATATTGTCTGTAACTTGCTACTAAAAGGTCAATAGTTATCTCTCTTTTTATTGCTTCACGAGATCCTTACTTTTGTGAAATCCCATAATCCCAGACTACCATTTTAATCAACCGTGTTCCCTTTTACTAGTAAAAATATTGATTGTCAAAGGAACAGTTGACTTCTAAGTATCATATAAGTACTCTTCTGAAGCAAGTTTATTACATTAAAATTCTAAATATCTGTTTTCTTCACATTCTGTTCAGTTGCAACGCTCATAAACCATATGTCAGTTAACAAATTGCAGTTTGCAGGTATAAATATTAAAGACATCAATCACAAACTAAATTCAAAATCTACAGTTCAAATCAGAATGCAAAATCCAATGCCAAAATTACCGAGAAATCAGAAAACCAAATATTTGAAGCATAAAGATTATTTTCCAATCCTCTGTTTTCCTTTGCTTTTTTAATCTCTACAAAGTATTAAAAGTGAGATATTAATGCAAGCCTCACAAAATTACACAATTTCACAAGTAAAAGACAGCATTAACCATGACAACTGCCCATTTTAATGCTTCTCATGCTGATAAAATTATTTATGACAAGGAAAATAAGTTTTTCTCCGAATAAATTCATTCACACACACACCCCCCAAGTCCCTGTTTTGTTTTTACTGTTGTCAAAGAAAAATGCTCTGTTGTTTCCTCATGCAGATGCAGTGGAGAATAATAACTGCCAAAAGTTATTCTGTAGTTTTAGACTACAGAGCTGCTGGACTTTTTGTACCAATCAAATGATGAAGTCTACTCTTCTGTGTTTGGCAACAACTAACTTCTGATCCTTCAAGAATAGATCCCCCACCTTAAATACAGTTCACCCTATACATTCACACTATGCACTAAATAACTCTTCCCCGAGTTCATACCCTATCACATTAGATTCTTACTTCTTTTTGCACAACAAAAGATGTTATTTAGTCACCAGACTTTGAAAAATCCTACATCAACCATCCCAAAGAATTAGACTTCAGTCAGTTATTTATCAAGCCCACATTTTCATGCTACAGTAATGCAATTACTACTGATGGCAGGTCTGCTCTAAGTGCAGCTATATGTTGAAATGAGCTGCGAAAGAGAAGATTAAATGATTTCATGGACAACAGTATGTTTGATTTACGTCAACTGTCATTACCCTCAGACACATAAAGCCTCTTTCTGTTGGACTAAAAGCAAACCATTTACCATATAATATCAGCTTAGTAGTCTTTGTGATGATGAATACTGTGTTCAGAGAAGTAATTCTTTTCAGTGTAATTTACATGTCTACCCTGCATCTCCTAAAATACAAATATCAGTGTTTATCAATTGGCTTTATATTTTAACTAAACCACAGCTGAAACTTGGTGGAAAGAACATTTTTATTAGAATAAACATAGACTGAGTGAAAACTGAATTTATAGGGAGAAGATAAGCTTTAAAAATGAGACAAACCCATTACCTAGACAGACACTGTGGACAAAAGCAGTGCTTCTCAAACTGTGACTAAGTTCCTTGTGGTCACTACAAGATTCAAGAGAGATCTCAAACTATAGCAGGTAACTTAAATGACTAAAAACTTCTAACCACCATTCAAGCTTCAGTGGCATACAGATAGACAAGCCAAAAGGAGGCTCGTACATGTCTTCTCGTACATAGAAGCCCGAGAAACAACAGCTAGGCAAATCTCACCCGTGTACACGAGAAGCCATGCAAACACTGAGCCCCATTCAGTGTGCCCTCCCATACCATTCCAATCCATGAGAGGCCCACCAGGGACTCCACTAAGCACAGGATCAGACCCTCAGAGGTCAGCACCAGAAGTTTGCACAAGCAGGTCCACAATGGATCATTTGACAGAAATCCAAAACTTCTGTTCTCCTGGGAACATTCCCTCATTGCGCACCGAGACCATAGGGTCCTGGTCCAAGTCCACTGCAAGTTAATGATAGGGTATGGGTTTGTTGTTTGGGCTTTTTTATATTTTTTTTTTAGAAAGACTAACTTTCTGCAAAAAAAAGGCAGAAAGAAATAAAACATGATACCTGTCTGCTGTAAATATTTGCTTCTGAGTTCTGTTTAACTAGTGGTTTGGGTGTTTCTTTCCCCTGAAACGTTTGAGAAATAAAATGTTTAATTTTGGAGTTTTCTTAATCTCCATTAAGCAATAATATTTAAATTGAACATATACTATGCCACGTACAACATGAAAAACAGCCAAATTCCAGTTTCATAGAACTACACAAATTTGACTTTTCCTAATCCAAAGCACGTTTTAAGAAAAGCAGGAAAACATATCTATGTATAGCACAGAAGATAAAACTGCATCAATTCCATTAGATACAGTAACAGACTTCTCATATGCAATGAGTATGGCCACTGCTCACCACCTCTCAGGTTAGTAGCCTACGGGCTAGTATTTCACTTAACTGCTCAGAGTAAAATTAAGACTGATACTCTTTCATCCCTAAGGTCCTAAAGGACAAGGAATGAAAGCAGTTTTTTTAAGATTTCTATATATATTCAGGCATCTTTTACAGAACATGCACAACAATTTAGTGCGATTTATTAGTGTTATATATGCTCACAAACAAGATCTACTTCAAGTAACTTCAAAAAAACTGTACTTGAAACACTGAATCAGCATACATAACAAAACCCAAAATCTCTGATCTCCAAAATAATTTTCACTGCCCTTCAGCAAAGAGCAAGTAAAAGCAAAACAACATGAATATATCCCACCAAATATCGTATAAGAAAGTTTTTTTTTTTAAAAAAAGCCAAACTTCAGCATTACTTTTTATTCAGAGGCTACATCAAGGCTCACTTATTCCTATTCTGCATTTTGCCACAGGAAATCAGGTATGCAACATCAGCAGAGGCAGCCTTTTAGCGTGCGTGTGAACTCAATTATTCTAACCCAAGACGTTTCAAATTAATTAAAACCAAACAAAACCAGCAGACATCTCGTAGTCCTTAACTTTTATTTTGGCCACTGTAAATTGCCTAAAGATACAGCGCATGAGCCAGACTGCCAGATTATGGGCCCAATCCAAAACTCCTTTGCCTCTGAGGGAAACGTTACAGAAGCAGGGTTTGGGATTCGTCCACCTGACAGTGAAAACTTGTGAGGGTTTGTTTGTTTGATTATTTTTTTAAGCGCACTACAGAGATAATTTTGTCCCTTAATTTGTTTATTTATTTTTAAAGAGGGTGGGACACCCTTAAGGCACCTTATCTGCCGCTGGTACACCCCGTACCACCTCACGGTCGCCAGCCGCGCCTGAACCCGACCTCCCCGGTACGGTACCCCCAGACCCGCCTGACTGCGCCTCCCACCCCGCCGAACCCCAAGCTCACCCCTTCCCCCGCCGCCGCCACCACACCGTGAGGGGACGGGCACCCTCGCCTCAACCGTCCGCCCCCCGGGGGATGACGGAGCGGCTGGCGGCCGCCGTGGCGGGGCAGCCCAGAGCCCGGCTGGCTGGCGGTCACAGCCACGGGGAGAGGGACGAACTCAGGGTAACTTGCGCCGCTGGCAGGAGGCGCTGCCGCTGCCCCTGCCCGGCCGGCCGCCGGGTACAGCGGCAGAAGTCACCTCAGGGGCAGCTCCCAAGCCCGGAGCCACCCCTGATCCTCCCGCCTCCTCCCAGGGCCGAGCGGCAGCCGGGGCTACGGCGATGGCTGCTCCTGCTGCCTCACGGTGAAGGGAAGTGCGGGGGAGGGGGGACGAGGAAGGAGAAGAGGGAAGGGAGAGGGAAGGGAGAGGGAGATTCCCGGTCTCCAATGACAGGGTTCCTTCTCCCGCCACGGGAAGGCTGCTCTGCCGGGGCCGGGCCGAGGGGCGCCCCCGAGGCGGCGTGCTGCGCCGGCTCCCCGTGGCACTCACTCACCTCCCCGCGATGCACCGCCCTCCCGCCGCCAGCTCCTTGCTCGCTGCCCGCGGCCGGCGCCTCTGCACGCACGGCCCCCTCCTCCGCGCTAATGGCAGGAGGAGGAAGGCGGGAGGGCACCGGTGAGGGGCTGTTTACCCGACGGCTCTCGCGAGAGCCCGGCACCTCCCACCCTGCCCGCGATTGGCTGCTGCCGCTGCTCTCCAGCGGCGCGGCGCGGCGCGGCGGCAGGTGCTGGCGGAGGCTGGGCGGCCCGCGGCCCCCTGCCCCCGCTCGCCCGCCCGCCCGGGTACCCCTGTGGCGCCTTCTCCTCTTTCTCTTCCTTCTCCCCCTTCAAAACAGCCGAAAGACCCTCAGGAGCGGCGGCCGGGGGCGAGCGGCCCCGCCTGCGGCTCTTGCCGGAGAGCCGCCGCTGCCCCGGCGCCTCAGCGGCCGAAGGGACTGCTTTTCAGCCAGCGTAAACCTTCGCTCTCTAGAGGCTCTGGCGGTAGAGACCACCGAAGGGCTCGTAAATGTGAAGAGATCTCCTGGTCAGGAGGGCACTGTTAAGCTTGCCTCGAGCGTAGGTAGGTGCCCAGATGCTGAAAGAGAAGACAGCAGAATTAACTGGCAATAGTGCAATTTGGAGGCCTTTCATATCCTCTGCCCTACCAAAGTACAAGGGTAAGGATGTTGATGCAGATAGCTGAAAACCCTGCTTTGGTTTTGGTACTACCTGATCATAAAACAAAGCAGCAACGCTTATGGGGAAAGCTGTTATCCCAAGGATGCAGTGATACAGATTTCTTGCAAAGCCAGCTACGTCGAAGGCAAATCTCCGAGCTCAGATGGGAAGAATGACTGTCAATGTACTGCCGTCTTTTGCTTCTGTCACCACGTGCAACGTGTGGAAGCTAGTGAAAGTTTGTCCTAGTGTTATTGCTTGACTTGAGGATAGTTGATGAAAAAGGGGATGTATTTGGCAGCTGCATTTAATCTGTTTTACCTCATTAGTCTTTATATAGAGACAAGGGTCTTAGGAGCTCTGTACACTAAAGCAAATTTCTTGCTCAGAGATCTTACAATCTCAGGACCTGCAAGTGTATCTACATGTCCCCTTCACCTGCAGGCAGAGCCAGGAGATTCACCATGGACCTCCCTGACCACTGTGGACCTACTTGCTGAGGCCAGTTTTCAGAAGCATTAGATTTGGTAGGTTTGAAAAAACAGAAGCCTAAAATTAGCATGTTTTAACTTGAATGCCATGCAAAAGTACTTCCTGGAGGCACTGCCCATTCTGGTACCTGAACTCTGTTTCCGCGTATGGAGCCTGCGGTAATAAAGTTGTTGCACTCTCATTTACCATGTTGGAGTGTTGAAAGCACAAACATAACCCTGAAAAAGAATTAGCAAGAGGGGAAAACACTCTGCAGTATAGTAAGTAAATTCAAAATAAAGTGGTTACAGATCTAGAAAAGCGGTATTTCACTAACGCACTCTTCCCAGAGCAAAAGTCTTTTAAAATCTCTATCAATAACAATGGTAAGTGGGAGTGACAGACACTCCCCCAATAGGAATGGGGACTGATTTTGACTGGGTATTTCTGGTGCTTAAAAGTTTTGATTTCAGTATCTTGCTTCTGTCTGCTCCCCTGCTCTAAAGCTGTCAAAGGGAAGATGGGGGAAGCAAGGTCAGTCTCGGAGATGGTGAGGACCAACTGTGACAATGAAAATTGAATGAATATTCACAACATGATGTTACAGTTCCTGACTTGCTGCCACTGCTCCTCTTGTGGGTCCTGCCAGCACAGCACGTGGCAGACACTGAAAGTTTGTGGTGCCAGTGGAAAATTACTGAATTTTGTAAGTCCTGTGTATTGGGGGGAGGGGGGGGAAGTGAGGCAAAAAATAATTTAATTATTTACATGAGAGGAAGGGAAAACAAATGGTTCCTAAGATTGCAAAAATTACTGGCATATAAAGAACTAATCTCTTGTTTTAGATGAATGATACATATTTGTTTACATTGTCTTTTTTCCTTGTAATTCCATATAACTTTCCTCATAAGCCAGAAATCTGAGTTTTCCTAAATAGTCATGAAATCAAAGAGAACAACATTGTAACAATAGCACTAGGTGTTAATTAAGAGACCCATGGAAAAACTAAGTATTTCCTGTTTCTATTTTTACGTGGCTGTAAAAGTATTTGTTAGTCGATCTTCTGTTGCAAAACAAACATGGTTTATTTTAATTTTCTAATTTTACATATTTTTTTACATAGAAGGTTATCTTACTGCTATACACATAAAACGTTATCTTGATCTTGCAGTGGGATCATCACTGTTGCAGTTGAAGTCAATGGGACACCTAATGTGAATGCAGTTAAGCATGTCCGTAGTCTTTGAAGGTCTGCATACTTAAAGAAAGTTACAACCAGATGCCCATCCTGAAATCAACCATGGCAGAACCAAACCTGCAAATAATGTCTGTGCAGGCAAATGAAGTGTGGAGAGTTGACAGAAATAAATTAGGTTTTAACCAAAACTGTGATGCAACTTAACAGTTATAAACAGCAGGGTTTGTCCAATAATTTCTATTTGTGTAGTTTTGCAGAGTTAGCCCTTGATTTAGTGGCATAAGGAGCTATTCACTACGCAGGAGGGCAACATCTCTTTAGGTTGCCAGGCATAGGACTTAGAAAAACATTTTGAAACAAAATCTTTGCTCTAAATGTGCATACTCCTGCACACTGTATAAGGTTCCAGCCCTGCAAGTTGCAACAAGGTGCAAAAGGTGCTTCTGCACCCTCTGCTCCGACGGTTCCGGCTGCAGCATCAGGATACACCCTGGTGCACAGCAATTAAAGGCAAACACAAAAGCCTAAATAACACTTGTCAAATTCCACTGAACCTCTGAAACCTTCAAAAAACTTAGGGGAAGGTCTGTAGCAATCCAAAACAATATTGTCCTCATTATTGTAACTCAAAAGAGGGATATCTTATCTGTGAAAGGACATTTATGTGTGGTTTTCATGTATATTTCTTTCTTCTGCAGTCAATTGGTGTAACAAATACAAATTGCTGTATCAGAGTCATGCTGGAGATGTCTCTTGGAAAGATTCTGGTGGTTTTTTTAACCATGAAAGGTCCTTCTCAGCATCAGAAATAACCGATAAATGTTTCATTCACAGGGGGCATTACAAGTAGTTTGCAACTGTTTAATCAATATAACATGTAGCAATCAATCCTGACTTCCCTTTCTTGCTTTCTTACTATTTCTCTATGCAATATAAACCAGTTGTATTTCTTCAAAATAAGCCAAAAAATATCCAAACTTTTAAGATTAGTCAAGAACTAATGCAGACCTAGGTAAGCATAGTACAAGTCATACAGAAACACTCACAGAGATTTTTCCAGTGTCCTATTATGGCTTTTTAGCTGCTCTTGATGCTGTTTTAAATCAAAATTTTACTTGTAACTCCCTGACCCACCTAAATAACAAAAGTACATGGTTTTGTTGTTTAATGTGTAGAAGGCCAGGAAAAAATCCAGGAAAAAATGCGAATCTTTTCATCTATTTTATGACACCATGCTATTATACAACTCTGACAAGATTTCACACCTGCTGAATGTACTGTGGGTCACAGTAGTGAATTAAGTACTTAGAAAATGCTGTGGCATAGAAGAAAATGTAATTTCTTAGTAGGCAGAATGCAAACTTAGAAAGAGGCACATATGGTTGTACTTCATATGTGATGTTTCACAGTTGAATGAAACAATTAAGAAGATCTTGGGCCTGCAATCTCTTGAAGACTTGGGTAACACTGAAATTGTTTTGGTTTACTTCCATGAGAGTATTCACAGAAGTAACGTTACTCACCTGGTTGTTTCCTAGGTTGGACTCCATATTTAGGAAACTGTCATGAATATTTAAAGAGATGTAACAACATAGGAATGTCTGCACTGGTTCAGACCCAGGGTCTGTCTAGGTCTTATTTCTCTCTTCCTGGTGATCATGGGCAGACACCTATGGAAAAGGAAGCACAGAACAAATTGACAATGGTTTCCTTCAAAACCCTCCCACCCTACACCTATCCTGAGCTTGATATGGTCTGTCTAAATAGTAAGTCCAAGGGGTTGCTCTTCCAAGTGCTCGTGTAATCTCTGAAAACCTTGTAAACATCTTGCATTCCCAGAACATGGGAGTTCCACTGTCTGGTGTGTGAAAATCACCTCCTTTCGCTTGTCATGAACCTTGTTCCTGAGAGCATCTCAGTGTGGCTCATCATAGACAGTGAACTACCCACAATGTCCATCCTGGCAGTGCTACTCTTTTTTTTTTTTTTATATTCCATACCTTTTTAGTTGTCTTCATTCCAGACTGAAGAGTCCTAGCCTGGAAGCCATTCCATACTTTTCATCTTCCTTGTTGCCCATCTTTGAACCTTTTCCATTTCTATTACATTTTTGGAAGAGACTGGAATTTCGCTATTCAAGGTGTGGATTGACCACAAATTTATCCCGGGACATATACTTCTTGCCTCACCTCTTAATTTGAAGGCAGAATATACCATTTTCTATGCCTTTTAAAAATTGTAACAAAGTTAAGCAGTGTCAGGAAGAAAGTAACATTAGTTAAATTTTTAAATGAGCTACCTTTTAAAGGCATTTGCAACAATCCAGCTCTCTTCCATACAGACAACTAGAGACTGTTTCTATCTCCGTACTCCTTCGCAAGGAGGTTTAGTTTGTGCTTTCCTGAAAGCCCAGATGATTTTTCTTTATATTAATAGCATCTATGTCACTGGGAAACCTTTTGTGTTTCCATATGTGTAGTCTAAGGAAAAAAGCAACTCATTCATCTATACAAAATCAAGGAAATTACTACAGTCACCTTACAGACTGTCAGCTTGTATCCTGAATGTTTTAGCAATTCACAACTATCCTTCCAAAACCAGCCTTTTGCCAGTTTTCAATACCGTTTAAATTACTTTCTTCCTATGTAAATATTATTATTTTTTAGCATGGACTTCTGGCTTGGCTGCGACTTTTGCGGGCAATTTGGAACCCACAGAATGGTTCTTCCTGGCACAGAGATACCAAATTCCTCATGCAGGAGTTAAGGATGTGACAAATTTGATTCATTTTGTAAGCAATTAAAATATTTATAGCTGAGTTCACTTAAACAACGTCATCTCTTAAAATACTATTCCTGGATTCTCTTTGGAGAAAATCCTTGGTGGACTTGTAAGAGACATATTTAGTACATGATCTTTTTCCATAAACAAATAAACAGGGAAAGTCTGGAACAAAAAAAAATCAGCAAAAACATTAGCTAATAATAACAACTATTTTTAATTGTTATGGAAGCTCAATATTCTTAATCAGTTAGCATAGTCATCTTTATCCTTTCCTTAAAATTCTAGAGAAAAATGAAGTTGACAATCTTTCCAGTCAACCCCAGGGATACAAAATAATATATTTAACAAAAATACTCCTATTCTTCAGTCATATTATTCTTAGTTAATATATTTGATCTGTTCTTACACTATTTCAGGAGTGACCATATGCTTTTTTCCTCTTAGCAAAGATTCTCTGTAGATTCTTTCCTACCTCCATTGTTATTTTCACATTATCCTTATACATGGAAGATCATCTGTATGTTGCAAGCTTACCACACAGTCTGTTTTCTTACGTAATATTTGCTTTCTACTTGTCTTTACTACACAGCTATCTGGTTCAGCTTTTGTGGCTGACATAAAGCTCTTAAAATAAATTAAGAAAAAAAGGAACTGGAACAAGATGTAAACAAAATGATGCAACTTGCTGTCACATTCTGTTCTCTGTTTTTCAACCCTATTTTAGGTCCTGATACTGAAATCTCTATATGCACAGGAGCTATCCCATTGAACACGGTCTCCTGGAATAGCCTAAGGAGAGTACATTCTTGCTTGGAAGGGATGGCTGGCATCACAGCACAGTTAGCTCTCACAGGAGAACCAAGGACAATAAAACAGGCACAGGAGGCATGGAGAGTAACCTGACTGGAACTGGACCTGTCATATTTCTTCCACTGTAACTCAAAACACCACGCTTCAGGTCGCAGGATAGGATTATGTGTCTGATCACACAGAATTGGGCTGAAGTTTACCTACACAAGGTGACAAGCTTACTGCCTGAAAGCCATGGACTTCTGGCCTCTCTCAGTCTTAATATCCCCCTTGATCAGTCGCAGGGGCCTCAAAACCTGCAGTTAGTTTCAGAGTCTGTAGCTCAAAGTATGGAGTCAGTATGGAAGGTAAGAGGATGGGTTACAAGGAAGCGGGATAAAACGTCACTGGGGTTGTGAAGAAATGTTTCTAGAACCATGGCAGGTTCATCCAAATGTGGCTGGTATAAGCTTAGAACATAAGCTTGCAGTCATGTTCGGGCACTCTGATTCTAAGATGCATGGCCCAGCTGGAGATACCTCTGAGCTGCTACACTGAAGGGAGAAGGATTTGGTGAGGGAAGAGGTGAGAGCAAGGGTCACAGATAACCTGAGCAAACCACGGTTCCAAGGATCAAGGGGTCTCAGTAGTAGACCCACTGTTTCCATGATGGAAGAAGTAAGGGCAGTCTGAAGTGATCACCAAAGAGAACTTCAGAGGTATTTCTTACACAAGCTAAACTAATCCAAGACTAATGCAGCACTGCAAACTCTGCAGCACTCCAAAGTGCTCAAAAATCCTAAATCAGCTCTCCCATCCCAAACTTTCACAAAACTGTGATTCCAGAAAAGAAGGAGGAGATGATGGTGATGAAATCTTGGGGTTTAGTCAAGTGCCTTGATTATTTAATTTCCCCTGCCTTGTTTCCCCACTACCATCCATTTCAATGGAATAATTGAAAGCCTGAAAACTCCATCCTAAATACGCACACAAAGATGTAACCCCTACTCTGCTGCATTCTTGATTTGCATTTCCAGTCCTTTCCCTCACTGTCTTCCAGGTCCATTCCCTAGAGCCCTCCCTGTTCCCTAAGTCTCTCTAGCAGTACCTGACTGTCCCTGCACATTCCTACTAGATTTCCCCAACCCACCAATAGATTGGCATAGCTTCTCCTTTGTTTCCAGTGCATGAAGCATGTCCTTGTGATGTCTTTCATTACTGACTTTTCCTTACTGAACAGTATAGGGGATATTTTCCATATTGCTTGTGATTTAATAACATGAGAAGTCTCCTCCAAATTTTTAACACTAATCTGTTTCTCTCTTGAGAAGTGTTGCCTCTCAGCTAGTGCTGAAGCCAAGTGCTTGAACCCTTGCTGTTTATACCATAACTGTGCTTCTCCCCCACCTCTGCTTCTCCCCCAAAGCTATGGGCTGCCAGTAAGGAAGGCGTTTGTTACTGCCAAAGTCGCAGAAAGGGCACTTCTCCAACTTTGTCAGTAAACAGTAAACTTTGGCTCTGCTATGGAAAGCAAAGAGAGTGAGAACTCTTTGCAGGAGCAGAGCTGTCAGTTCTTGAGTTCTGGGTATTTCTCACACATCAATTAAATGCAGTAAAAAACTACAGGGATATAAAAATAATAGTTCTCAAATTGGCAAAGGCCCGTTCTTAAATGAGCTGGCTTCTTAGCAAATTTGCTTAGCTGTATGTATCATCTAATGTGAAATAGGAGTTTCTAGACAAAACATTTCAAAATCAAAGTGTAATTCTAATTTGAAATGGGGGTATAACAATCAGTTTCCTCACGTCTCTTATACAGTTCTTATAGATATCCAGGAAATGTACCCTTTTCCAGTAAAAGTTGAATTGTGCTGCTGGTGAAGTCTTGATAAACTATCAAGAATCAGTTCTTGGTTGACATAAATTTTATGGGGTCTCTGACTCCATAAAATGGACTCTGAGCCCATTTGTCTGTTCTACATCCAAGCACATACATGCACAGTCAGTGTAATTAAATCTGGCACGTGAAGACGTCAAGTGTCCATGCCTATGTGAGCGAGATCACTTGCATTCCTAAGTTTTCATGTCAATAAAGAACAAGTAATGCTACATGCTATTGCCCTGCAAAGTAGGAGATCTGCCTGAATGATCAGCCAGCGTGTGATGCGCAGGCAGAGATGAATGTGCTCTTCTCCCATTCACCTCAAAGCCTCTGAAGGTTTCCAAATGAAGCGCTAACTACTGTGAGAGTTTCAGCAACAGTTTTAGCATTTCGGTAATAGCTTTCAAAGTTTACTCAGGAGAGTAACTGGTCAACCATTACATTTACGGGTCAAGCCCATAAGAAGCTGAGGCAATCACCCTGTGAAGACATACATAATAGATGGGATGACATTTTGAAACCTCACCTGTTTGTAGGCAGAGCTTGCAATGATACTATCATCTTCCCAATTTAGTCTCTCAGCACAGAGATTTAATTAGTAGGCTTTTATGCTACTTTTGTAGTAGAAATGTGCTGTAATTTCCTTCCTTTTTTGCGGCTCTTCTTTGTGAGACTTACCTTTGTTGTCATTCTTTTTCACTATCAAGGTAGTTGAAAATATAAATTATATAACTAGCCTTTTCACTTTTAACATACCACAACAACACACCAGAATAATTATCTAAGCACAATCTCCATTTGCAGAAAAGACAGTGATTCCAAGCTAACAAAATAGTTACAAACTTAATGCAGCCTCACACTTGTTTAGACTACTAATGAGGGAGAGCAGAGAAAGGAAAACAATTCTGTTCCATTCCAGTTATTTGTGGGCTGGGATCTTTAAATGAAAATAATCCAATTAATTGTCACAGCATGAAGAAAACAGTTGGGTCTGATAAAGATAAGGCAGAACCCTAAAGAAAAAAATATATGTTTAAGGTCTTAATATAAGCCAACGAAAGATCTCCTGGTTTCCATGCGCTTACTCTAGAACCTTCTCTGCATTGTCTCTGAATAAGTATAATGTCATGGAGGGTTAGAGCAGTCAGCCTAGGCACATTTAGCGGGACCAGTTGTATAATGCTGGATCTCTCTGACTGTCATTATGTCTCATGGAATTCCAGAGTCCTCAGGAGTGCAGAGCCCTGTGCAGAGGCTGCTGTGCACAAATGGAAACAGAGCAAGTAATTTAAGCCTGCAATGTTCAAGCCTGCTATGGAGAAGGGCCATGGGGGGCCCAACGAGGAAAAGCTTTTTTAGAGGAGCATCAAACATCAAATCTGTTCTCTGTTCTCACCCTCCCAGTCAACAGTCAAGGATCAGACACATTTTTCAAAAATGATTGCAATTCAGAAAACATGGGCAGTAAGCTGCCAGCAGGGTGCCAGTGAATCTGCAGCTGCCAAAGTAATTTTCTAGTCTCTCCAAAAGGAGCAGAATGTTAATCAATGTACCCATTTTTCTCCTTACGCTATAGTTAGCCATGCAAGGCCACAGCTTGACCACCTGAGTTCACTCAAAACTCTTGAAAAAAATCAGTATACTTGGAAAGATTACTGACAAAAGAGAGTTGCTTTGGAAGGACAACAGGAAGTCAAATAATCTAGCCTAGATTTGTGAGGGTCTATTAAAGCAAGCAGCCCAGTGATAGGGAATATGTACAAAAAAAAGAATAAGCATGCATGAAAACTCTTTGATTTCTTATGATTTTAACTAGTCTCCTGTCTCCCTGGGACAGTAACATGGTTAAGGCTTTTTCCAAAGAGATTGCATGTGTTAGGGTTGTTTCACTTGCTGGAAATTTTTCATCAGCTGAACTAACTAGGAATCCCTTCTCTTTAATAAAACTCCTGTCCTTTTGCATGTAGAGGCTGAGGAATGACCCACAGAGCAACTGTAAAATCAGGACTGAAGCCTTTGGTTCTGCACCCTAAGTACTGTATGCTGTGAAAACATCATGGCAGTGAATATGGAAAGGAAAGATGTTAACAAAAGCCAACACCATTCAAATTCTTCATAGAAGCTGGAAAAAATTCTTATTTGAAGAAAATATTTCAGATGTGAGAAACTGGTCAAATATGTTGAAAGGAGAGAAGAAGATACAAACACACTTTTCATAAATGTTTATTGCAATAAATAAGATCCATAAAGTAATTTAGAGAGTAATTTCATTTATGCTAGGAAACAAAGATCTGAAGTGATGGTGCTACTAGGTGGTACCTTCTAGGTCTTCCTTTGTTGATGTTAGGTAGAGTCAGGGAGCGGCAAGGTTTCTCCTTGAGGGAGGACAAGCTGGGTCCAAGAGTGACCACAGCACAGGTAACGCCCTCACTGGCCAGGACACAGTCCTATGTGAACAGGGTGTGCAGCATCCACCGACAGTCCTGGGCAAGGCAAGGTGATGGTGAGGTCTAGAGTCTATCCAGGGAGTCCAGTCAGGAGCAGCACAAGACAGAACTGGAGGCAAGACTACAACGGAGATCTGAGGTCTATCCACAAGACAGGACTGGACACAAGCTACCTACAACATGGATCAGAGATCCAACCGGGAAACAGTGATAGAGACAGGGCTAAGCACAGAATACCTACAACATAACTGGGGTAAGGACTGTAGCCCTGAAAAGGAAAAATAAGCCAGGTCCCTCCTGACTGGGCAAGTAAGTCAGACATAAGTAAAGTAGAAACAGCAAGTTGATTGTCCCCCAAACTGCAGAGATCAAGTACAGGGCTGTTGCAGCTACCTCCAGTCAGTCTCTGTTACTTCATTTGCATTCCCTCATATTCCCCTTTCCACCTTCCCAGGTTTTTCCTCTTTCCCATGCTCATCCGCTCCCAAATAAACAACACACACTGGTTAACTATTGTTCTGTTGTGCATCCTTTTGCTTTTTTGGGGGGCTTATCATATCCCTGCTTTAATAATTTCTGCTTCAGTCAGCAATTCCATTTTGTCAGAACCTCACTTTTGTTACTTACGTATGTTTCTCATTTCTGCCATTTTTCGTGTTATTATCTTGTTAGTGTAGCCATGGGCCAGGGATTGACAGCTGCACATACATTACTCCCCTTTTGCTATCGCTAGCTCCTTATAGTTTTTCATCTTGTTATCTTGGTCAGGGATGACCTTCTGCATATTTCAGCAATTTATATCAGCTAATAAATAAAGTGAGAGCATTTAACTTGCAACAGCAATACCCAAAAATCTGATTTCTTCAGTTGTGGGGATTAGACAGTTCATTGGAGACATAAAAACTCACGTAAGTTATTGTTAGTGGCTTTCTTCCCTTTCCCACTTGTCATTCTTATTGCCTGCTACAGACAACTGAAGACAAATGAAGATACATACTCAAAGACGCTTATTTCGTGTCTGTTTTTTCAAGGTTTCTTTTTCTGAACCTTACAGACAGCTGAAAGTAGCCTCGCAATCACAGGCCTTGGTTCTCATGGGGGACTTCAATCACCCTGATATCTGCTGGGAAGGCTACACAGCCAGGCATGTACAGTCCAGGAGATTCTGTTCAATATTTTCATATTCATACATATTCATACAGTCCTGTTCAATATATTCATCAATGACCGGGATGAAGGGATAGAGTGCACCCTCAGAAAGTTTGCTGATGACACGAAACTGGTAGGGGTGGCTGACACAGCAGAAGGCTGTGCCGCCATACAGTGAGACCTTATGAAATTCAACAACGGCAAGTGTAGGGTGCTGCACCTGGGGAGGAATAACCCCATGCACCAGTACAGGTTGGGGGCTGACCTGCCGCAGAGCAGCTCGGTGGACCTGGGACTCCTGGTGGACAACAAGATGACCGTGAATCATCAGTGTGCCCTTGTGGCCAAGAAGGCCAATGGCATCCTGGGGTGCATCAAGAGGAGTGTGGCCAGCAGGTCGAGAGAGGTCATCCTCCCCTTCTACTCTGCCCTGGTGAGGCCACATCTGGAGTACTGTGTCCAGTTCTGGGCTCCCCGGTTCAAGAAGGACAGGGAACTGCTGGAGAGGGTACAGCAAAGGGCTACGAAGATGATTAGGGGATTGGAACATCTCTCTTATGAAGAAAGGCTGAGGGATTTGGGTCTCTTCAGTCTGGAAAAAAGACGACTGAGGGGGGAGCTTATCAATGCTTATAAATAAAGGGTGGGTGTCAGGAGGATGGGGCCAGGCTCTTTTCAGTGGTGCCCGGGGACAGGACAAGAGGTAATGGGCACAAGCTTGAGCATAGGAAGTTCCACCTAAACATGAGGAGGAACTTCTTTCCTTTGAGGGTGGCAGAGCACTGGAACAGGCTGCCCAGAGAGGTGGTGGAGTCTCCAACTCTGGAGACATTCAAAACCCACCTGGATGCGTTCCTGTGCAGCCTGCTCTAGGGTAACCTGCTCTGGCAGGGGAGTTGGACTAGATGATCTCCAGAGGTCCCTTCCAACCCCTGTCATTCTGTGATTCTGTGCTTCTGTGACATCCTCAATCTTCTATCACTCCAGGCCTCAATCAAAGCCCAATGACACCAGCACTGGATAGCAGAAAGAACAGAGATGGAAATGTTTCCTTATCATGATCTGTCCCTGTCCAAGTTCCTGATCTAGCTTAGAGCTGAACATATGATGTTTACTCATTAAAAACTGAAAAGAGACCCAAACTCCCAACCTCATACACTCACTGAAGTCTTTCCAGCTTAACTGCTAGCAAAAAATACACAAAATTGCTAAGATTTAAAGAACAAATATTTTATATTTTTAAGTGAAAATATTTTTGGCTACTCACTTTTTCATTATGCCATGTCCTGTTTATATGCTTACTGTTTCCACTATTTAGGGGACACGGGAAAATCTCGTTTGTCAGTTTGACGGTTATGTATCATTTCTCTTGCATTACAAAGTCTATACTGCTGACCTATGCACAGTTCTGTGACTTGACTTTAATGTAGATAATGTAAAGCAAGTTTTAAACCGTCCAGCCTGGAAACTAGTGACAATAGAGTTGTCTCCAGGCATCACAGCTGGAGAAGCGAAATCAAGTGGTTTTTTCTGCTTCAAAGCGTAGGGGCCAGAGTTGGCTGAGTGCTCCCCACCTCTGCCAGGAATGGGGTCAGCAAGAGAAGTGGCAGATATAGAGCAAGAGTACCTTGGGAAACTGGATTTGCTGCTACTGGTCAGAAGGGATCTTACTCCCTACCACACTAGATCTGGCCCCATGCATCCTCTGCTGAAGTACCATCCTGACTCACAGGTTAACTGCACTGGGAGACTGATGATAGGAAACAGCCTAGATAGAGTAGCCCAGAGATCAGTTCAGATAATCACCTCTGCAGGTGCCCTCCTTATCGGCATGGTTTGGCAGCCTGCTGTGAGCTCTAGGCTGCTGCCAATAGAGTTCTGGCAGTGCCAAGGCAGTGCCAAGTTTAAAATTGGGTCAGCTATACAAGTGAACTAAGAGTCAGAGCCATGTCTCCAGTGTTGGCAAGTACACACCCATGCTATACAAGTCTTTTGCAGGTTATGGACCAAGTCATTCTTGGAAGTCACAACATAAAGCTTTTACCTTTGCAGACCTAAGTGTTATGGGCTCACAGAGACAGAACATGAAGGCAAATGTCTCAAAGGATCTTCCAGAAGAAACAGGAACTCTTGAAAGACTTTCAGAAGAGACATGTATTTGAAAGGGAATGCTGTGTCTCTTCTGTTAGTCTTTTGTTCTCTAGATCTGACAGGGCCCCAGTTTTGAGGCTTTTTCACACATTTACAGGCATATTGTGGACTTTACATCCTATTTTCTTTATGCGAGCAGTGGTGGTGAAGCAGCTGCTAGTAAGATATAACTAATGCAGAGGGGAGATAGTCACTCGGGGCCAACTCTGAATGGGTCCAGGACATTTTCACCAGGCACATGTTCCTATTGGCTTGCTATAGTTTTGTCCAGCTCTCTCCAAGAAGTGCAAACATGTCAGAAGTTCTTACAGGCTGCATTTTCCCCCACTTTTAGAGCTAGCAAGTCTTGTGCAGCTCCATGTTTGCTTAACTAGCTGCCCAGGTAAGGTTTCCCCAGTAGGCAACAATGTGTGTGCCACTAGTTCTCCTTCCTGATCTATCAGGGATCAGCAGGAGCTGGCTGCTGCCCAAGGAATGAGGGGCCAAGCATGAAACCACTGCCAGTGGGACCGGGGTCTCACCAACCAGGTTCTGTCCCACTGTCTCTAAGCGAGGTGAGCAGGGCAGCCCTGGGGATGGCAGTTGGGGTCAACCAGGTCCAGATCATCAGGCGAGTCCATGGTGATGCGGCAGGTCCAAGGGAATATGAGTTAGCAAGTCTGGATTAAGTCCAGGGTCAATAATGAGGCTCAGACTCAGGTTGCGATCACAAAGCAAGTCCATAGCAATGTTGCAGGTCTTGCAGTCAGGCCTGGTCCAGATCAAGGGGGTCCATGCCCAGGGAAGTTGCAACTAAAGATAGGCACACCTACAGTGTAGCTCTGGCAGGGTCTGAAGCCCAGGCCTGAGCTTAAACAGCCCCATGGCCCCTGGGAGAGGCTGCGGGTAGAGGCCCTAGGTGAGGCTTGACAGGACAATTAAAGCCTATTAGTGCCCTGCCAAGCTCTCCCTCCTCCTTTTTCTCTCCTGCCAAACAGAGAGAGTGGAGAAAAAGAGCCTTGGCAAGGTGGGGCATGGTGGGCTAAAGGCCATCTTTGGCCCTGTGACCAAATTGCCAGCATTTCTAGGCATAAAAGCCAAGCTGAAAGAAGGTGTAATTTTTTGTTTGGACATGAGTAGGATAGTTCTTGTTTCCATGCTCTTTGTCTTTATATAGCAGCTACACTTCTGAAAAAGGCCGAGGATGGACTTTACTGTAGGGACTAAAAAGGATGCAACATCCTTTTCAATGTTGTACACCATAATGCAAACCATTATTGCACTCTTTTCCTCTTGTTTTACTGTGCCTAAAGATGTATGCATGTTAATTTTCACATGAACTCCAGAGACACACAGTTTACAGAAGCAGAAGTCTCTTCTCCTCCCGTAAAGAAGTCAGCATATAGTGTCAGGCTGGCCTCAATGTAGTGTCACATGCACCACTTTCTACCAATCTGAAAAAGAATGCATTCAGGAGCTGTGGTGTTGGAAATGAACATGCTGTTAGCTTCCCATTACATTACATTACACTACACAGTGCAGCAGAGGCATGCTCTCATGGGAAAAATCTGGGACCTGAGAAGATACAGAACAGAATTAAGAGAAAGGCAAGTATCTCTTGACTTTATTTAGAGAAAGGCAAGTATTCCTGCCCGACCTGCTCTAGGTGAACCTGCTTCAACAGGGGGTTTGGACTAGATGATCTCCTAAGGTCCTTTCCAACCCCTACCATTCTGTGATTCTGTGATCTTCAAGTGGACCCAGCCCATACTCAGTATGAAAATAGGTGAGGCTAAGCTAGACGAGGAGTGGCCAAGGTGTCTCAGCATCAAGATGCCCAGTGCTTCCTATTCCAGGAGCACAATGCAGCTAGGGCCAGCCGAGTTTACTAGCCTGAGCTCTGATCCATAAAAGCTGTTAAATTCAGCTCATCCTGGAAAAGCATAGCAAAAAAGTCTGAATTTAGAGCTCTTGAAGGCACACTGAATGGTGCACTTATTTAGTCAGGCCTTTTATTGCTTTTTACTGACCATTAGAGGTTTTCTAGCAACTCCATGTAGGTATTGTACTACTGTCAATGTGTTTCTTAGGCTGTCTGTGAGTTTGGTTTTGCTCTCATCTGGTTTCATCTGATTTTGCTTTTTAGTATGATTTTTGTTAGACATTGGTTGCTGCCAAAACAGCCACAGAATGTACTTTAGAGTAAGCAGGTATTTAGATAAAACATTTAGTGAAACTGGACTTCACTGAAGGCTTCTATTCATTGAGGCATGCAATGGTTTGGGGTGCTTGTGCCAAAATCCAAAGCTGTGACTCTCCACACTAACTTCAGGTGTACATCAATGTAAGTTTTATCACACAAGACGCTAACCAGGGTGCTCTGCGTGTTCCTCCCCTCACTGGGAGGCCCTGTCTCTTTTATCAAAATAGATGTTAAAAGGATTCCTTACCATCCTCTACAAAATACTGGGGAAACTAAACACTGCAACCATCTCTGTTTTCCCCTGTCTTAGGAAAAGGTCTATTTCAAGCAGGATTTTTATCTTACTACTCTTCTGTCTTGTCAGACTAAGCCACACCATTAATTTTAGCCAAAGTGATCACCACATTTGTCCTTTTTTGAACTTGTTTTTAATGTCCATTATTCGTTTGATTTCAGCTTCACATGCTGTATTTTAAGCATGAAATTCATATCCTACCAGCTACGTGAACAGAGCTAACATTGTCAAATAACAAACTATCGCTACTTTACAAATAATTGTCTGCAGCCTAGTGCAGGATTCCTGTATTACTCCTGATTAGGTGAAAAGAAGATTAAATGCTACTTCCATTGCCAGTAAAAATCACATTTCACTAGCTGTACTTTAAAAAATATAATGAAGCAGCACAACTAAATCCAAGAAGGCAAAATTTATGCTATTGCACTGTTACCCTGTCCAAGAACTATTTTGAATTGAATAGAATTGCAAAAACCTCTTAAGAACTCCCTCAAAAAGAGAACATTCACTGAGGAATAATTCGTAAGTAACCTATTCGTAAAGCTACTTCATGCTTCAAGTGTTACCACATCTGGTCCAGCAATTTTGACTTATGTAATGGTAAAACTTCCTGATTTTGTTTTAAATTGCCATAGTTTCCTCCCCTCATGTCTAAAGCACCATGCAATACCTTATTTAAGCCAGAGCAAGTAGCCAAATGTACCAGTTCATCACAGAATGGTGGTAAGTCACCTATTATTACTGCAACTTGGTAGCTGCCACATCCACTCCAGGTATGGACTTACCTCATGAAGCAGATAGATACAAGCACTAATAAGAAAGTGCGAATAGCCTGAGATCTGCAAGATTAGCATGCTATTCATAAAATGCATCAGGTTCCCAGGCTAGATTATAACCAGGCTATAACCAGGCTAGATTCCCAGGGACTGGTTGGCTGCATAGGTGCATTGGGATGAAACAGGTGACAAATTTCTTCTCCCTTGCCTGTAATAATATTCTTAGGTGTGCAGTAACATCAGTGAGGCAATCAAAAATAAAAGCAACATATGCATCTCAATTAGATCTGTCACACAAGACTACATCCCTTTGTTTGTGAAATTTTCATCATACCCTTCTTTAAGTGATACGTCTGAACTAGTTTTGAGATCTGCCAGGAAAGGACATCATTAGAGAGACAGCTCCTGAATGTGAAAGTGATTGACAAAACTTCAAGCTATTGTAGTATTTAAAACTGGCACTAAAACTCTTAACCCAGTTTCTTAAGCTCTCTTAAAAAGCATTCAGAAATACTCCTCATTATTGCTAAAATAAGATCTTTACAGGTAACGTATAGAGAGAAGAAAGCACCATCCAGATCATCATTAATTAAAGCGCATGGCAACACTTACCTAGTTATGGTTTACAGCTGAAGTTCAGTCCTACACTGTTAAAGTCTAAGGATGCTGCTCTTCTAATCTGTTTTCATCTCCGCCTTCCTATTCCTGCCGTGGGGCTGTTCCCTTCTGACATCATGTGTGAGATGAAGCTTCCACAACTTCTGTGCACGTGTGAGATTATGGCTTTGGTGATGGTGCTGAGGGCAGCCACCGCATCGCTTACACATTGGCTCTTCTCTCTCATTAATGTATTTTATCACCACAATACCTATTCTTCAAAGTTATTCTTCAGAGGGGAAAGGACTCTTTGTACACGTTTCACATGTCTTTGCATGTGTGCCTTTTAATGATGATATTTTAATTAAAAATACAGAGAGGGAAAATTGACTCCTAGAACAACCATAAAAGGGTGAAAGAAAGAACAAGCCAAATTGCAGGTCTTGTGGAGCTAAGAGGCTTGAAATTAAAGGGAACTAGAAATGCAATAAGTTGTTGGTGATTTTTACTTTCAAAAAAGTTGTGTAATGAAAGCTTAAAGCAAAGCCAGTTACACAAGCCTGTGCTGGTCAATAGGGCAAAATTTAGTCGAAGTTAAGAGAATTTCTTTTTGGCATTGTGCCCTAAATGTGGGGCAAAACATTATCAATCAATCAATCTGAAAAACACCTGCATATGTAAGATGTTAAGGAAACCAATTAGGTGGAGAATTTATTCTGTCCATTTTCCCTAATTAGTTCAATTT
Source organism: Chroicocephalus ridibundus (assembly GCF_963924245.1). NCBI lineage: Eukaryota > Metazoa > Chordata > Aves > Charadriiformes > Laridae > Chroicocephalus > Chroicocephalus ridibundus. The sequence goes on from NC_086284.1 coordinate 145,655,925, forward strand.
TGGAATGTCTTCCCCAGTCCACTTGCTTTCAGGCTGTGAATGCTTATGGGGATGAGCACCCTACTGAAGAACTCTACTGCGTATGGAGAGGGCAAGTCAGCACTTACTGCCAAGTGCCACTGTGCGCACAAACACACGATTCACACTGTGAAAGCAACTGGCCCCACATGTTTGTTAGGTGAGAAGGAAAAGCTAACAAGATCTCCCTGTGTTCTAGCTGTCCAACATCTAGCGTCAAATATGTCAGTGTACTGGGGCTGCATCTGAGAAATCCTGGTGGGGCAGGGATGGGAATTGTTGACCTGGACGTTGAGTGCATCATTGCTATTTATGGTCTGAAAGGAAAAGTCTCCTACAGAAGAACCCTTTCTCTCTTAGGAATGGATCTTCATCACACTTTTCTAACTGCAAGCTGGGAATGAGTAGGAGAACTTTTGGTGTCAATGCAGCTAATTTTTGCAAAGATGGGAGAAGCAGCAGAGCATGGAGCAGTGGGCCTCCTGCAGCAGTAACTGTCAGAGCAAGGAAGGCAACTCAATAATAAATACTACTGACCACATTTTCATTACTCATTCCCTTCCCCATCTGTTTAAAGAGAACACAGTATAGATACTGGCTTGAATTAGTTGTTGTTATTTATAGCTCTGTCTACAGACAGAGCCTTTTTCCAGATAATGGAGATAATTTTTTCCTGCCAGATAATCTCAAAGTTAATGACAGATATTTTGTGTGGGGGACCAACAGCATGCAATTTATGTCGTGCTCACTGACAGTCCTATAAGCACCCTCACAAAAAGAGCTTTTTAAAATTTATCTGACTTTGGGAAGAAACACAACCAGCGCTAAGGAAATTAGATGTGTCTTCAGACGATATGCTAAAGGACAGTCTCCTTTCTGAGGAGCGACAGAGTAAGCTGCTTTCCTTTGAGCATAAAGGGTCTCCTGTTGTAGCATGTGTATCTCTGAGCTTGCTGAGGCAGCATCTGTCTGACTCCCTCATAGGTGCTGACCCATAGCTGTGGCTGCTACCATGGTTGACACTGTCAGTTACCTGCAGAGCTGATGGGGATTGTGCAGTGGAGTGAAGGGGTGGGCTGGTTCTGGAATGGGGAAAGATGGAGCGTGATCTTGGATTTACAGTTTGGATGATGTAAGCTCTAATGTCCCATCGGGTAATCTAAATACAATCATTGATGCTCACTCACCCTTCGCCATATCCATGACCCCTTACTGAATTAATTGTAGAAAAAAATACCGAGTTATCTCTGTTGAAGTTCCCAGAAGCCCTCTCCTGTTTATCCAAAAGAGGAAGGAAATTGGCATGAAAAATTGTGCATAAATCCTTCCGATTTCATTTGCATCAAGTGTCCTCCAAGGACAATATAACATTTTCAGTTATGTTTAAATGGACATAGAGACTTACATGTTTGGTCTTGTCAGGGGACTTTTGGCCAAAATTTAGGAAGTGCTGTTGTTCAGTATCGGGAAACGTGACCTGATCCCTAGAGGGAAGCATCCTGCAGATATTTCAGGGGATGTAAAAAGTGGACACCACTTTTTAGCTAATTCCATCACTGTCATTTCATATAATTTTATAGAAATCAGCTAGCAAGAAATGCAGGATTTCAGTAAGTTTGATTTGCACAGGGAACTGGGTTCATTTTGTTTAACTATGAACTTCATACAGTAACTCATCACAGAGTATTTTATTGATGCCTTACTATCAGCAATGTGTTCATGCAATTTATCCAGCTGGGCCAGCTAGAAACAGGCAGGAGAGGAGGAGAGAGTGATGAAAAGTAATGCGTATTCTCCCCACATGAGTTTCTTCGTAATGGTAAAATGCATTGCCCTGCAGAACAGGTAGCTTTCCCAGATGATCTGCATAGTTTTGCATTGTTTCTTGCAGAAAGTCGTTTACATGAAGATAGAATAACTTGGCTAGCTTGGCTGCTGTCTCAACAATGTGATATGGAGGCAATCTACTTAGTTGACTTCCCAAAGCTACAAAGGTGTGAGTCACAAAAGACAGAGGCAGAATACAGATATCACTATCTCTACAGTTCAAGGACTTCAGCTCCGTTGTTTCTGTTCGAGCTTTTCTCTCTTTGAAATGATGAAGTGATGATCCCTGAGGAAGAAGAAGCTAACAGAAGTGTTTATTAGTACACTCTTCAAAAGAAAAGAGAAACCTAAAAAGGGCAGAGCAGTCATTAGTTCTTGGCAGCCTAGAGCTGCAGAGTAGTTAGTGCAGAAAACTGGAAATGAAGGCTAGATTAATCTATTCCTGATTCATTGTGTAGCCTTAGGAAAGATACTTAGCCCTGACTTTTGTTAAAATACAGATACTACTTGTCAGGATTACTGCATTTGAATTAAAGCTTTATATTAACTGAATATAAAGCAGGTATGCCTTGGGCAATTTTCACGAATTATAAGAATCGATTATAGAGGTCCACAGACATATAGGCAAATTATAGAATGAGTGTGCGTGCATGTGCGCACGTGTGTGTGTGTATTCGTGTGTATTTAAAGGAATCAGACTTTACCACAAAAGTCTCTCTAGCAAAATCACAGTGCTGGTGGAATGAAGTTTGCTTCGAACTCCTTCAGAAGGGTGGAGTGTGTGGGTTCAGATCTGTCCCTTTGATTTATAATTTATGAAATATAACCATTTGGTTATATTCTATGAGTCACCAATGTACCTAAAAATTGACAGATGGAAAAGGTTGAGAAATTGCATATATATTTTTTATGACCAACTGGACCAAGTAAAGTGGACACATTTATGATCCCAGGCAGGATAAGAAAACTAAAAAAACATCTAACCTTTTTCTGCAACCAGTTCCTGGTAGGGAAAACTAGCCCATGCATTTCCTCATTCAATTAGGAAATACGAACTGTTCTAGGAATCATCAAGAAACATTAAGTCATTTGTAGAAAGCTCAGATTATTACATCACCTGTCTGGGCAGAAATTTATTGCTGACAGAATTCCATGATGCAGAAACGCAGCACCAATAAATCATCGTTTCCCCTTGTCAATAGCTTTAATAGGAGAGGGAACAGGACGGAATTTTTTTTGGCCTCAATGGTACTCCAAAAGAAGTTCTGAGATAGGAGTGTTGTTGCCATTAGGAGTAAAAATATTTACTTGTCTCTCAGAGGGGAGGTGAGGAGCGTATCTGCATTACAAATTTTCTAGTGCTTTGTTTCATCCCTTGTGGGTGTTTCCATCCCTCTGTAGGAGGTTACTACCCCTACAACAGCTACCAGCTCATGAGAGTACAGGTGAGTGTTTCTCGTACATGTCAGTGGACGCGACTGGGCCCACCACCCCGACTTTGCACTGGAGCGACTAAAGAGCGGGGGCAGAGTTCCATGGCTCTCGGAGGTGGCCAGTAACCTCCAGCTTGGGACAAAAAGCAAACGGAATGGGAAGATCTTTTATGCCCTAAGTTGGATAATACTTGTAAAGCATTTGCAAGTGAAAGAACTGTATAAATGCTAAATACTGTTAACTGGGTTGATCTCTTTTCATAATTGAGGAACTGTGTTTTATAATGTGGCCTGTCTTTACTAAGCAAGATTTTAAATTATTGCTCATTCTCCGACTTGTGTAAATATACTGTGTTTAAGGCAGTTGCTGTGTAATTCTGCAAAGCAGGACTCAAGGTTAGTAGGATGGGAGATAGTAAGACCGAGGCAGTAGTAATTTGTCTATGGTCTCATACGTACTTGACGTTTCTCGCTTTTATACTATCTCTTGACATTTTTGGAATCCTTTTGAGGATTCCCTTCCTGACTGGGGATTTTCCTCCACAGATTTATTGCTTTATGTAATTTTAAAGAAGTCTGGATAGCCAATAGTGTGGGTTGTTTTTCCTTATGTGATATTTCTGCTTTTCATTATACTTATTAAAAAGTATCCTGCTTTCATCCTGCATTTAACTTTACTAAATTTGTTTTCTTAGAGCCCTTAATTCTGCACTCTCCCTTCACTATAGTTTACATTTCTCATGTTCTTTATCCTCTGAATGTTCAGCAACCACAGTCAAATTTCTCCTAGTTTCATCCCAAGAAGGCTTTAAAAACCCTTCAAAAGAAGCAGAATTTGTTCCAAAAGAAGTCTCCAGTAAGGAAATGAAAGCAAGACTTGCTATTTCTAAAGTAACATCAAGCTATTTCACATATGCTTCTACATCAAAAAAGAAACTAAAAAGAAAACGCCCAACATCTTTTCCCTCTGCAGGTTGTCTTTAGGTAGCAACTCAAAGCCAGAAGGCCAGAGTGGCCTTGTATTTATTGATCTCACCTTAGTTGCCACATATCACATAAGAAAGCTCTTAATATATCAGAGTGAAATGCTTCAAATGCAACACAGGAATTTTACAGCAAAAAGATGGCTTTAACTGAACCACAGGAATTGCATCGTGAAGCATCAGTCTCAATGCAGAGGTCACAGTAATAAGCTATTAGTTCCCTGTATTTTCTGCTATGTAAGAGCTGAGGGGTGGAAGCTGCATGGCTAAGGATTTGTAACAACAGGAATCTTGTGGTGACTGCAATATTTAAGCTGAAGAAGGAATTTACACTGCGTGGTCGCTCACAGACTCTCTGTTCTCTCTTTCTATTACTATTTCAAATGTTAGAAAGACCGAAGGGATTGATCAAATTTTCCTGTCTGCCTTGCTAACTATGTGGGACAACAATCCATAAATGGGTTTATGTACTGCAAGATGTAACCCTTTGATATAGGGTCTATTATGCTGTCTAGTTTAACTGTCTCCAAGTTACTTACTGAGGTGCCCTGTACAGGTGTCCTTGCAGAGTATGGACCTTGAGAGAAAGCATCAATTTGAGCAAGAAACTCCCCATATCAGCCAGAAGGAAATGAAGAGGTGTATGCCCAAGGTTAATCCTCAAAGTCCGGGGAGAGAGAGAGAAGTAGGTGATTCTCTATGTGCTACTCTTTCTGCATGAACTCACTCTTTGAGTCCGGTGCCTAATCCAAGTGAGCAACTGCCATGTTAAGGAAAAAGAAAGAGCCCAGAAACAAAGAGAAACTGTAGTATTTCAGCTATATGTTAAGGCAGTTGTTAAGGCAGATATTTACTTTGAAAACACAAGTTCACTAATTTGCGGTGGGGCTGTTAAAATTAGTCTCCCGAAGCCAAGCTTGTGTGTGGTTTAGCCTGAGCCTCTCTTGGTTTCTCTTGTTGGGGTCACTCCCATTTGTACCCTTCATGAAAACATAGTGGAGTGAGGAACTGTCATGTAAAGAAAAAGCAGCAGAGGAAAAGGCAGGCGCATGGAGAGCTGCAACCTAGAGTCTGTGTTCCCACCTGTGACAGATTTTTGGTGACCAAATATTTATTGAAGGCAGGTAAAGCACATCTTTCATCATCTTGTGGGTGGTTCAGGGTTTGATTTAATTGTTTTTCTGGCATCAGAACTGAACAAGCCAGAGCCAGTTTTTTCTTGCAGATGCCTTGGGGCTAAGTGCAGATTGACTGCTCCTGTATTTCTTTACTGTAACAGGAAAATACAGGTGTCTCAGGAATTTACCAGTGCAGAAGCAAGTAGTCTTGGCCCCTGCAAGTAGGGGGAAAAGCTCCCTGAAGAAGTTTTGCTCTTGTTGGATAACCCTGTTCAAGGTTCATTTATAGTTCAAAAGGCATTTCATGGGAGGTGTTTCATGGATGGGCATTAGCTCCAGTTCTGATTCCAGCAGATCAGCAAATGCCACATAGACCAATGCAAACCTAATGGATGTAGTCTTTCCCTGGGGCTTCACAGTGAGATGTACCCAGAAGAAAACCAGGTGTGTATGAAACCTGCACTTTTTAGACTTGGAGGCTGAAGAGCATTTCTATCAAACAAAAAATTCAAGTAGACAGAGGAGAGCCTTCAGGAAGTGTGAAGGCCTCAATAGGTAACAAAATTTAATGGGCTGATCAACCACCCAAAACACAGTGCTTCCACTATTTCAAAGCTGATTCTTGGCAAAAAATTCTGTATCAGAGAAAAAACAAAAGACTAGATGCGTCTTATGGACCCTTATGATTGTTATAAAAAATGTATAGCTTCTGGTGGATTGCTGTCTCATGGTTTGTGATGGAATACTTAATGGGAGGATGCACGTTCACTAAGTTACAATGGCACTGGCAAACCAGTATCTTTTCTGCCAGGGTATGAATTCCCAGCAGAGGTTACTCTTTGCTTTATTCTGGTTGATGGACTGCTATGGTTTACTGGCACAGGTCTTCCATGCACTTTATTCTTCTTGGTAGGATTTTCAGGATGACTGGGTAATCCACACAGGGTTGGGCATTCCGATGATCTCAAAAAATCAACCGAATCAGCTGAAAATCTGGCCTTAAGCATTACAAGAAGTACTGTTGGGTGATGGACTTCTGAGAGTTGGATCCAGCTGTGGGAGCTTGAGCTCTTGGCAGTCTTCGTGTGTCAGGGACCAGAAGAAGCCACCCAGCCTAAGATGGTAGCTCAGTTTGTGCAGAGCGTGATTAAACCATGCCAATATCTCTGCACCTGTCCTATGCATTTAGGTTTTCTTCATGCTCTTTCCCTAACCTTCCTAGCCTACTGCTGGTACAGCACGTTTTGCTGCTGTTGCACCAGCACAACATTCTGCCCGAGTCCATCAGTCAGTTTGTTTTATACAGCTCATTTCTGATACATGTAGTCCATGAGAAGAGCTCAACACAGGTAAGAAATCTTCAGGCTCAAGAGCAAAGGAGGACTTTGTAACAAAAAGGGGGCAGCTGAGGACAACACTGTACTGTTTCTTGAAGATGTCTTGAATTCTGCTGGCAGCAATGAAACCAACACCATCCTGGACAATACAATACACCTAATACACAAATGCAGATCCTTCAGGTGATAAAGAGTGGAAAAATGTCACCTGAAAATAAGAAATGGCAGGTGATCAGAATACCACTGAGATCCAAAGAGAGCAGTTGCTGACACACCTTCAGTGCGAAGTGGAACAATCTCTTCTTTGCCAAGGGGTCGGATGGTCTTGGGTCTGGCTGCCTCTATTACCAAAGGCAGGCTATTGAGGAGCTGGGACCCTGGGAAAGCTGGGACCCAAGCTGCCTGCTGTGGCAGCTGTGTAGGTGCCAGCCAGACACGCTAACAGGGACCAGGCTGGCTTCCAGCGTAAATCAGCCTGTCAGGCATATTTCCCGCAGAAACCAGCCTGTGCTTCATCAGAAATTCATCGACACTGACACATTCCTGCAGAGCACGTTAGGCCACCAGGCAGGATTTCCTGCCTGTGTGCTGTCTGAAAATGGGACCAACTATTACAGTGGTGGGATGACAGCAAGAGGGGCATCTTGTGGTCTGTTCGAACCTCACAACTGGAGCAGCAAATACAAGAAAAGCAGATAAGAAAAGGCGAAGACTTGCTGTAGTGGAAAGGTCAGCTGTTCAGCTTTGTGAATGCTGATGTAGACCTATTTTGTTTACACGCTTAATAATGAATGGTGTTTGCCTAGTCTCACTTTGCAAATTAGTCTCACTAGACTAATTATTAGGTTTACCCTGTCTGTAAATAAGAAAATCTGTGGTTATAGTAGAACAGAAACCCTCACTGTGAGTTAGTCAAATAAATGCAGATTGTGAAATACAATTTTGCCCTGAAAGCAAAAGCCTGCATTGTAATGCTGCAAAGGGTAGTCTGGCTGAGTAATAAACCTCCTGTGAAGCACACAGGCTCCAGAAACAACAGATAGTGAATTTGAAATACATAAGTAATTCCAGACTTTGTTACACCCAGCTGGTTTGTGTTACTGAAAACATCATTGCTTTCACAGCATAGGAAGGAAGGACAGAGTTTTTAAGTAAGTGGATGTAATCACCCAACAAATGTCCAATGAGGTGTTGGATGCGAAGCAGATAGTGGATACGGCAGACCAATGGGTTTCATGGTGTAGGGATGATAGGGAACAAATTTGACTTTGCAGTGAGAATAAGAATGGCAATACCAGAGTAAAGGTGCTACAATAAGACTATGCTAGTTTATATTTTATGATGACACACTGCCTCTCCTGAGTATTTATCCTTAGGAGAACTCAGTACCTGCAAGCTTCTGTGGCCCTTGCAACTGGACATGAGTAGATATGAGCTGAGGATCTGGCCCTCGTACTTCAAAGGGGTCTGTGAATGCTAAGTATTTCCCAGCACCAGTGAAAAGTCTCGCCAGAGATGCACTGTTACTCCCTCTTACTGATGCACGTGCAGTTCTTACCAGTCCACATGAGTACAGAGGCATGGGAGGGATTTGCTCACCTGGCTTTGACCACTCTTAGAGGAGGCATGTGGCCAGGAGATGCCTCGCTCTCCCCCATCAGCCTGCAAGGCAGCCTACAGAAGTAGCCCAGACACCCGTGTTTTAGGACAGCAAAATTAGGCGAGACAAATTTCATTATAGTGTGGTGACAACAATGGTTGCAGTTCAAAGGGTGTGTAAATAGGCCAATTACTTTTCGTCATAGTAAATTCAGAGAGCACCACAGAAAGCATGTGAGCAGGCTCATATTTCGCTCTGGGCTTTTTCTGATCTGCTCATCTGTGCCGGAAATATTACACAGCATGGAGCACAGTTAATATCTGATTGCTACCTGCTATCTTGCCCTATGATGGACAATGTCCTTAATTAGCAAAAACACAAGAACGAAACAACACATCAAATTGCTAATGTGAACGAGTATTTTAGAGAGATTTCTCTTTTAATCAGCGAGAAAACTAAGCTGAAGATGTGTCAGCATACTCACAACAGCATCACTCAGCATGACAATGCACGTGATTAAGCAAAACCTTTCCAAGGAAGTGATTCATTGGTTTGTGTTTGCTTTTTTCTTTTTATCACATTATACATAATAAGCATATAAATGTGCTTTTGTTTATAGATGGCTCTGGGATAAAAATATACGCTGTTTAAGTTAAGTAATTCAAGTCCGCCTTTATCCTGGGGGGCAGACATCAGAAAAGCACAACTGAAAGATGGCCATCGTGCAATAATTATGTTCCAGTGTCTCCTCATATTGAGTCAGATCATTTTGATGGAGAGTATCTTCTGTGAGATTGTTCTTCCTGAGCATCTCTTAGAAGTTGAGAGACTCAGGATGTCTTGCATAGCTGTGTCTATTCTGAAGCACTTGGACCTACCTTATTCTGTTGTTCTGGCTAATTTCTTAATGGATAATTGATTTAATGGGAGAGTTTCCTCTTCATAGTCAACTTTACAATACCTCCTGCCTGGATATGTAGTATGCCAAGATACTGGCTCCCAGGATCATATTTCTGATCTTCCACCTACTCCCAGCACATATCTGATGTCCTGCTTTACCATGTGTCCTAGCCAACAATTAGACCTAAGCAAGTCAATACTGAGCAGATGTCCCAAGGTACAGTTTATCAGGTGCAGATTATCATCTCAAGTATACCGGCTTCTGGGACATGCATGCTCTTCAGACAAATACAGAGCCAGAGCCAATCTCTGCATATGAGGAGCAAGTAAATGCTAGGAGGAAAAAGTTGGTTTGGTGGCTTTTTGTTTATTTTTTCCCCACTATCTGAGCATTAGAAGCCATGAAATTGATGCAGTGTTCTAGATGAGACTTCCTGTGTGGACTGTGACAAATCATTAGTTGAGTGTCCTGCTGTCTGTAAAGAAATAATGACTTACTGTCATTTATGCCCTTGAAAATCAGCCTTAATTTCATTGGGCCTGTGTAGTCATTTGCAAATTGTTTCAATATATGAGCATAGGAAAGTCTTAGAAATCCTCTCTGCTCAAGAACAGGAAGCATTTCAGCACTTATAAAATAGAGTGAATGCTGAGCAAAGGTAATTTGAAAATTATTGCTGTGATTATCAAGCTGCAGTACCGGTAAATAATGTGGTACCAGTAAATAATGTGGTGTCATAAATGTAGTAAATAATTTGCATCGAATTTCCACATCTTATCACAGCGTCTGCCTGCAATTTGAAGCCCTGAATCGTAGCCCTTTCCTGTAGCTCAGCCCTGGGGGAAAACCAAGGTTTACTGTTTGTGTTTAACATTCAAAAGCAAAAATCAAAGAGGGCAATCACATCAGCTTCTTACCACTGGGGGTAGAGAGCGCTCCCCTTTCAATGGCTTTGGTGCCAAATTCAAATCCTTCTTTAACTCTACAACCAAATCCCTTGAACATTAGCCCTGTTTTTATCCCTGACAACCCTCCTAAGACTTCAGAGAAAATACTTCGTCTGGAAGGCAAGAGGCCCGGGCTGTACCCAGCTCTGGCGGCCTCAGACAAGCATGGCTAGCAGGACCTTGCCATCCCAAATGTGTCCTGCTGGGTGACTCACCCATGAGGTTAGGTCAATGGCACCATGAACTACTTCCCTACTTACCTGACTGGCAAGTGAATGTGGGACATGTGTGTGATTTGCCTTTCATACAGAGAAGTGAAGCAAAATCTACGGTGTACTAACATGGTCCCACACTCGCATTCTCTGCAGAGGTTCATTGTGGGGATGTAGATTAATGGTTCTCCGCCTCATTTGCCATATGGCTAACAGCTTGGCAAAGCCCTGGGCCTCCAGCTGTCACACACACGATGGCGCAGCTGATGACAGCAGGTGGCTTGCTCTTCTCTTGCCCCCAATCAGGCTGTTTTGAGGCTGACTTAATCTGTGTCACTAGATGCCATCAATTTACCACTTGGTTTGCCTAAAATGCTGTCACAGCTGCTTGTGGCTGACATCTTCCAGTTACTGATGTGAAATAGTTTCTGAGGACCCACTGCTGAGTTCCGTGTCTGCCTGCAGGCGGTTTCATGAGAATAAGCAGCTAAGATTGCTTTTCTCCCATTGTGCCCATCCTGATTATTCCTCAAAGGCTGGGGCTGCTTGCCCGAGTTTATAAGAATGTGAATGTAAGACGGCTCTGTAGGTCACGAGTGCATACTCCCTCAGTATCAGCCCAGAGGGTGAGTGACTACGCTGGAGCGGTGGGGTTGCGTTAGGATGCATGTGCAGCTGTGTTGTTTAGCATTTTCCCCTAATCATGACAGTGAACCTCTGCTTTAACATCTGATATTGTTTCTGTCCCAGGCGGATCACGATTTGCCCTTCCTCGTCACTGTCAACATACCCAATGTACTGTCACATGGTTTCTTTCCATCTTTCCCGCAGCTAACGACAATGCCATTGTAAGGCAGCTGCAAGGGAAGAAACAGATTCATCCCCCCTACTTCTTTCTCCTGGCTGCTGCTTGTGCTGTGCTTTTTCAGAGCGATCTGTTTGAAGTGAACGCGTAATCAGCTGTTGTCAAGATGGACCCACGTTATCTCCCACATACGGCCAAACCAAGTTTGCTAGTAGCAGCTGATATATTGCATACATCTTCAAAACCATCATTACAGGTCAAATCTTTAGCGCCCTTTAGCCTGGGCATGATAATGAACATTCCCTTTTGAGGGCACACTAATAGATGCTTCTGCCGATCAGAACATTTTTCTAGACTAAGTAATCTACTTCTCCAAGTACAGTGCATTGTTTCTTTAGGGAGTTCCTCTAAAGGGACCCAGTAATGTTTTTGTGGGCTACTGGGTATTTCAGGAGAACACAAGCATCTATTGACTGACAGGCAGTCAATATGGCAGATCTGCACAGTGATGGTTTGTTTAGGTGGAGTTGTAGTAGACATTAACTGGCTGCCATAATCCATGGGTGTAAGTCATTTAGCCTTGGTTTAGCCTCATGCAAGTTCAAAGCAGGGGGATCACATCCATACCATGGCTACTCTAATGATATGCTTTAGACATAGTTTTAGGACCAGAACATAGTTATAGATACACTTTTAGCAGTTAAGGGGATTGCACTTGTAAATTGCTAATAGCAACATGTTACCATACAGTCAGAAGACCCTACTGTAAAATCTGAGTGCAATAGCAGTGATCTTGGAATGATGTTACCACAGCCACACCGGGCATGGGCAATATGGATGCCAGGGGTGGTGGGTGAGTGGCTTTCTTCCTTCTTGCCACGGTGTGTCTGCACCTTTGTGTTCAGCTGACCAGCTTCTCCAGTGGATCAGCAGATGGTATTGCAGATGAAGCAATGTACATCAACGGCGACATTCTTCTCTTGCCTGTGTCCCTCATATTGAACACGGTGAGCCCCTATGGCTTCCTTGGTGTGTTTCAGTTTTTCAAATTCAGTTTAGATACAAACCTGAGCTGGGTTGAATTAGGCTTTTCGAAGTGATCTAGATGGGCCTGAATCCCTCTGACCCTGGGTGCGTTTTTTCAGTCCTTGTACTCAGACTCTCTTTAAGATCCCAGGCTGAGCCACTAGGTTCAGCTTTTCCAACACTTTGCTTATGCTTTTCCCCATGCTTTTCCTCCTCTAACCTGAAAATCAATGTTTTGCTTTTGGTATGTGCTATTTTTTGCCTGCCTTTACTTGGGTTTTGGGCATGCCATGCAAGCAGGCGGCTGTTACCTGCCTTGCTTCATCCATCAGCAACACCCAAGGAATCCTATCATGTTGGGCAGCAAGATCTCTTTCCAGGTTCCTTCTAGGATCTGGCCCTACCTTTCGTAATACTTTGTGGCAACAGAAAGGTTTCACGCAGCCTGGAGAAGGATCTTATGCCTGAGAGCTGAAGTCTGTTGGCTCTTTGTTCCAACTGTAAAGACAACCCCTTTTCAGCATAAGACATAGGTGTGGCCCATGCTCTCAGTTTCCACCTTCTACCCGCACCTGCTCTAACTAAAAGGAATGAAACCAAAGGCTTTATGTTATCAGATGGTTTAAGAATAAGGTGAAGTACTCTATTTCTTGCAGCCATATCACTTAAAGTGATTTTGCCCTTGAGGACAGCATTACCTCACACACATCGAGAGAATGTCTGTGCGCTTAAATGTCAGGCCTCATGAGATGAGAGTTGCTCCGCTCTAATTACTTATGTAGCTTTCTCTCATTCGATCTTTTATTGGTTCTGGTACAGAGTGACCAATCATCCTTGCACATATTTCTTTAACACAATGGACAATTTTTATTTAACACAAGGGAGGGATCTGTCACAGCAACTGGAGCAGCCAGATGAAACTGCGTAAAAGCCAGCACTCTTCTGCAAAGCAGCATGTTTGCAGATCCCCGCCTCCCACTTGGCATAATCTTGTTTAAGAAAGATCTTAATCTCTACGGCTCTACTTCACCTCTGCCTTGTTTGTCTTGTCTTTCCCTGGTGTAAATTCATAACGGCAGCAACAGCCTTCCTGTTCATACAATGGTGCCTTCGTCTCAGCCAGGGGCTCTTGACATGGCATAGCTAACTGCACTGCAGAAGCATCATTTCTTCAGGCCACTGCAAGGGAATGGAAACACAGCTGACATCTGATTCTCCAGTTAATCCATAGCCCCATGCTAATTACCTTTACACAGTAGGCTGCACAGCCTAAGTGCAGAAAAACAGCTTATGTCAATCCGGAGAACAGCTAATGAGAATAACCAGCCATTAACACATCAAATCAGATAATAAATGCTGCAGAGCACATCTGATGGCTCAGAGTTGCTTGTAATATGTGAGGGTTGTTTTTTCTTTTACTTCCCAGGAAAATAGCAGCCACTTCTGCACAGCTTAGCTTCATAGGAAGTGTCTTTTGTTAGGGTTATAGATGAAATCAAAATGTATAGTGAGCTACAGAAGCTGGATTAAAATTCGAGACTTAGACATTAAAATTGTCTTCTGCCAAGGCCGCGTGTCACTCTGCTGGTCAAGGACCTTAGGGCCAGCTGGGGAAGTCTGGGGAGAGTAGAGCTCTTCAAGGCCAAGCACTTTTACCAACAGGCTAAGGTATAGGAACTGGGTGAAAAGGGCAGAAAACACACTAGTGAAGTGCGCCAGAACACCCTCTGATGTGCTGGTTTAGCCTGACATAACTCACATGGGATTTCTGTATGTAAAGATTGTTTGGTGTTAGTCCTTGCTACAGCCAGCATAGAAACCAAAGAAATACATTTGGAAACACGCTACCTGGAGTTAAAACTTTGGTACTAGCAATCAGAGGAGTTTTCTGAAGTGCCGTTAGATATTTTGCTTGATGGTCTTAAATCTCTTCCAATCAATTAATGTACCTACGTTTAATGTATCTATGTAACACCTCTCCACAGTAGAAATTGGCAGTTGCTGGAAAGCACTTCTCTTTGGTGTGGGAAATAGCAGAAAATCAAGCCTGGAGAGTGTCAAAGCAGAAAATGAGGACAGCTGAATGCTTTTTAAGCTGGGCAGAGCAGTGAGAAGAATCTGCATAGGCAATGCCATCATCAGCTGGGATTCAGTGTTCCTCTTCCAGCTGAAGCTACCACAGGATCTTTCATGACCAGTTCCCATCACCAGTGGTCTTACTCAAGTGGGTCAGGACCTTTCAGCTTCTAGCTTCTTCCAAGGAAGGAGTACTGCAGTGGTGCAGAGCTGCAGGACACTCTTCTCCGGTATTTGTTCTAGCAGACAGACACTTGGAAGGAAAGAGATCTGCTTCATCTGAAGCACAGAGTTTTTCTTGCAATCATCTAAACAGATGATTTCCTCCTGCACCATGTTTTCCTCAGGTAAACCACTGGACCCTGGCCATTCTCCTGCCTCGAGGCTTTTTTAGGATAGAGCTTCTTCCCCAGCCCCCAGTCCAGCATTGCAGAGTAAGACACTGCTCATTTTGCCATCTCTTTTGTGAGCCTTCACTAGAAGATAGAAGACCACAATTCCC